>NC_071542.1:975000-1300000 GCF_026979565.1 Vidua chalybeata | reverse complement strand
GTGATCCACCAGCCCTGATCCACCAACCCTGATCCACCAACACTGATCCACCAACCCTGATCCATCAGTCCTGATCCACCAACCCTGATCCTTCAGTCCTGATCCATCAGTCCTGATCCACCAACCCTGATCCTTCAGTCCTGATCCATCAGTCCTGATCCACCAACCCTGATCCTTCAGTCCTGATCCATCAGTCCTGATCCACCAACCCTGATCCTTCAGTCCTGATCCATCAGTCCTGATCCATCAGCCCTGATCTGTCGCTACTGGACAATAAGTAAGTACACAGAAGCTTGGGAAGTTCAAAAGAGAAAAAGAGCCAGTTTTAGTCCAACATCTGGTATTTATAGAATTCCAAAGGTGATAGTGGATTGGAGGATGGAATTACCACCTCTCCAACCACACTGGTCCAAAGATCAGTCAATCATTTCTCTCCACCCACAGAGAAATTTGTAAACTATTCTGTTTCTACATGAAATTGTGTGGGAACTCTGATTCTCAAATATGTAAACATTATCAAAGGCTAAAGAAGTTTTACGAGAACTTTAAAACTTTCAAAAGAACTATAAAAGCAAACTTAACACTTTAAAAAATCAGGGCAACACTGACCCATCAGCCCTGATCCACCGGCCCTGTCGCTCACTGCTGGCTGCAGCCACAGCCACTCCCTCTCCCCCACATTCCAGGTGACCTCTGCCTGATCTCCACTTCCAGTGCTCCATCTCCAGCCCCTGGTGACCCTGGTGGCACATCCAGCCTCTGCCTTTGCCACAGAGCTATGAATCATGATAGAATAATAAGCTCGTTTATGAGCTGCACACAAGCCCAAAGGACCAAAGAGCGGAGTAAATCGCTACAAAGCCCTCTAAGCCGATTTACTCATTCAACAGCTTCTTGCTTTGACTCCAGCCTCCTCTAACCAGTGTCCAAACGTTGTGGCAGTACAACAGGAAAAACAGCAATCTTCTTTCAAGAGGTTCATTACTTTTGTCTTTTTGAGATCAAGAGATGAACTGCCTTGTAGAGGATTTGAAGCCCAGCCTGCCAGCTGAATGCATCGCTGCCCTGGCTGACCCCCAGGCTTGCAGTGAGGCCTGCAGCCCTGGCTAACATGTAAATGAACTGCTAACACGGGCTTGCAGCACACAGCCTGGCCAGGGGAAGATACTGCCTCAGCTCCAGGGCCCTCTTGTCCTCAGGGTAGCGGGTGAGGATTTAATTGTGGGCCTCTCTTGGGGCAGAAAGGTTTCCAAAGTTGAACACAGCTGTTTGCTGACTGCTGGTGCAATATAGTGTCAATAAAGGGGACTTTGCCCTTCCTTCACTCCAAGCATCACAACACTCAGCAGATACCAGTCCCCCCGGCAGAGCTGCAGCCATAGGATAGCTGAGAACCACCATGTACCAAACAGGACTCAGAGGCAAGGCAGGCTGAACACACCGACCCAAGTTTGTCTTTATAGCTAGGTACAGAGGTGGGACAGAAATCTTCAGATTCCTCCTTCCTGTCCCTCACCGTCTTAGCTCCCCTCTCACCTTTCACCCAAACCTTCATGCCAATAGCTCGAGTCAGCTTGTCTTTTTTTGCCAGGCCTGTCTGTCCTTCAGGCTTACCCATTCCTGGGCTTTCTCACCCCAGCCTCCCCAGGATGCTGGTAGGAAAGTTGTACTTCTGTAGCTTTTTCAACTTTGTCACAGCTCAGGTGCAGAAAATAAACAGAACATGTGGTCACACTGGATTTTCCCTTTGAGTAGCCACTCACAGAAATCCAGGTAAGTATCCAAGCCTAGAGCTGCTCCTTGCCAACCTCACCACAGGGAGTGTGATCTACTACCACACACATGACACAGCAACTGGAGATCTCTGACCTGTTTCTCTATCTGCCCTTGAATTACCTGAATGGCTCAGGAAAAAATGTGTTCTCCTTTTTTTTTTTTTGGAGGTGAGAAGAACTGTGCAATGACTCAATAATTCAGCCCAGTGATAATTCATCTGGGATACAGAAAAGAGTCAGGGTCCCATGGCAGACTCCACTGCTGCTCCCTAAGTCTGTCTGTGACTGCCAGGTGCTACATGAATGCAGAATATTGCTCTCTTATAGATGATTTGGATGGGAGCTATGAAGGGAGAAGCAGCAGGGCACAGCTATAAGAGAAGTAAGCACAAGATTAGCAAGCATCCAATTTAGTGACTACCCATAAACCAGGCAGTATGAATAAGAGACATTAATGGAGCTCTCACAGGCCTTTGCTATTACTTTTTCACAGGAGCATTACAGCAAAAAGGAAGTCTTCTAAGTTGAGTCCCTTGATTCATTACTCCCTCCAAAGTCCTAAAAGCCCCATAGTGAGACAGAAAGCACCAAAACAAACTGCAAGCAGCTCTTCCCTGATCCAGAGGAGTTTTACCCTTTGGGAGGTAGTTGGCCATTTGTACTGATGTCCTCCCTGCCAAATCCACAAGATTTTCTGAAATCCCTCTGCAGAACAGTTGGCTTTCCAACTGTGTTGCCTTCATGCTGAGAGTATCCCTAATTTATCTCCGTGGGGATGAGAGGAGCCAAGAGAACGGAATCCAGTTCTTGTTCAAATGAATCCCCCTTTGCTTTCATAAAAAGCCCAGGAATCTCTCCGTTGGCATTTCTGTCCATGACTAAACACTGGTGGAAGGTGTAATGTGTGGCTTAAAGGAACAGCTCACTATCAATACAAAAAACTGCCAGGTTCACATTGCCTCTGCTTTGCAGGATGACTCTAGGCTTTGAAAGGCTTTTCCAACTCCCTCTCCTCTACATAATTAAAAGGTGATTAGTTTTGCAGTGCAGGATGGAATATTGTTCAACGTCCTGTGGGCAGCAAGAAGCTAAAGCAGGGGAGAGAGAGGCACATTCTGCAACTAGAGGATGAATGGCTTTCAAAAAATTGTGGAGGAGGAACAGAAATTGCAAGGAAAGGAGAGGCTGGAAGTGAGAGGAGGGGCTATTCAAGTCCTGTAGGGGTGCAAATTTTGGCAAAGTACTTGCTTCAAGACGAGGGTTGAGGTCCATTTAGCAGAGCAGCGGGGGAGAATGCAAACCAAATTAGTAAAGACAGTGAATTCTGTCCTGTGTGCTTGGGGCAGGCTCAGCTCAGCACCCACTGCAGCCTTTGGAAATCTTCCAAAGGACTGCACTGGCCCTCAATGCCTGCCAGTGAGGCCTGGGCTGGGAATCACTAGCAGGAGCTGTTCAGGGCATGACCAAACCTGGAGTCTCTGCAGGTGTCCCACACGCACAGGGATCTCCTCAGCTCTGTGGGAACAGGCCAAAGCCTCCTGCAGTGCAGGACAGCAAACTGAGAGAAGCAGCTGACCCCTGTGACTGCATGGCTGGTCACAGTCCTTAGGAAGGACAGTGCCACATCTTTCTTGCACAGAGGGAGAGCAGCGTGCCTGGCAGTTCAGGGAGCAGCAGTGGAGGCTGTCAGGGCACAGCACAAGGCACAGCTCACGTCTGTCCCGTGCTGCCACCCAGCCAGGCTCACCTTATCCCAGCACGGTGCTGATGGAGGCTCAGCTATGCCTGAGCTGCCCACAGAACAGGTAGAGCCCACTTGTGCTGCCTGGGAGAGCTCCTGCAGCAGTGCCACTTCTTGCATGTGAAACAGCCAATTTAAATTGGGCCTGTTTTCAAGAACAGCAACCTCAGAGCAATCACACTGTACATACAAAAAGTTTTCTTTTTTTTTTTTTTAATCTTTAAAGTAGCTTTGGCACTGATTTCAAAGGCATGCAGGCAGTGTGGTGCTTTCAAGAATCCATTGGATTCAAGAATCAAGAACCTGACTGTTTTGGGACACTTCATAAGAGACCACAATATGCTTTTGAACAAGACTCTTGGCCCCTTAAAGGCATTTTGTTACTGTGGATCCTACAGCTGGATGGCTTCAAACAGTTTCCATAACAGAGATTGATCCAACACCTCATGGTATTCAGTTCAGACATTTTTTCCTCATTTTCACAGGCAAAATAACCACTTAAATTTGACTTTGCATCAATAAATTGCCTGAGATAACAGGATAGATGAAAAGAAGAGCTGACTAGCAGGAAAGCATAATAAAAAGGTGCTTGACTGCGTGAGTCAGTTCTGGCCTGTGTGTCAGTGGCACAATTAGTCCTCCCCTTGCAGGCCACATGGTTTTGTGTTGTATTTGACAGACAAATCAATCCTCCCCTTCTTCTAAGCACTGTCTAATGAATAAATCAACAAGGTCACTGGTGCTGCTGCTTCGCCCTTTCCCTGCCAGGCGGCTGGAGCTGGACCTGCTGCCTTGCTCCATCTGCTGTGCTTCCAACAGGATCCAAGTGTCCTCCTGGGGAGCAAGAGGAGCAGTTAAAACACACAGCTAGGCAGCAAAAGTCCCTGGGTTTACTCCTGACTACTGTGTTATCTTGAACAAGTCACACCAACCCTTAGGCCAAACTGTTGTGGTGTGGTTTTTGCTTTAAATTTGTGTTTGCCCACTATTCTCCTCCCTAATCTCCTCTCCTCCCAAGTTACCAATCTCCCCAAGCCCTTCCCTAACTTCCTCCCTCCCAAGTTGTCGATCCTCCTTGTCCCTACCCCTTTTTCCAGAGTGTTCCTTGTCTATCTTGTAGTATTCCATACCCCATTTGCTGCTTTGTATTATCCCCCTCCCCTGCTCTCCCTGATAGGTTTATAGAATGTTAGTCCTGCCTCAGATTCCTCCCCTGCCATGCCCTCATTGCTTGGTTGCCCTATACCACTCCTCCTATAAAAACCTCTGCAGACACCCTGAGTTTTGTCTTGGGGTCCCAGGTCGTGGACCTAACAAATCCATCCAGTTTTACTCTGTGTCCCGTGTCACCGTTATCTGTTCCTGCTCCGGACCAAGCGATAACTGGGAATAGCAGAGCTCACAGGGGGAAGGTCGTGCCCCTGCTGTCTCCAATAACTGGGAATAGCAGAGCTCACAGGGGGAAGGTCGTGCCCCTGCTGTCTCCAATAACTGGGAATAGCAGAGCTCACAGGGGGAAGGTCGTGCCCCTGCTGTCGCTGCCCAGCACGATACGACCAAACAATGCGTTCACTCAGCAGACCGTGTCAGGTGAGCCAGTGGGGGGAAGAGGGGGAAATCAAGGAACAAGTACCAAAGGATTTGATGCCACTGGTTGGCATGGGAGTTGGGAGGGCAGGAGGACACACTGCAACCCAGCCCACCTCAGCCCAGCCCCTCCTGCCTGGCACAGCAGGCCCAGGGCTTTGCTGGAGAGCCCTCGACGTGCCACGCGCTATAAACCGATTGCTGAGACGCTCTGGCCTTGCGTGTGCTCAGGGGCCCGGAGCTATTGATGCAATAATAACAACAGTGCAGTAATTTACTCAGCACCAAGTATCTATCAAGTGCTTGCAAAACACACTGGCAGATGAGGCTGCTGTCCCAAAGCACTCACTGTGAATGGAGAAGAGGGAGAGACTGGAAAACACACACACAAGGGGATGGGTGAGAATGGCAGCACATCTGAGACTAGCAAGTGAAGCTTCTGGCAGACCTGTTACAAACCCAGCTGTGCTTGCTTTTTTTGTTTTACCCAAGGCTGTTCCCATGACAAATTTACCTCAGAACTCCATACAAGACCAGCATTCCCTCCACTGCTCCCCCAATAAAGTATTTCTCCTCTAGTTCCTTCACTCATACATGTCACCATTTAGCAGCCCTGAAATTCCAGCAGAACAACATCCAGGACCAAAATGTTTTTGGGGGCCCACAGAAGGCGCATCCCTCAGCCTGAGCCAAAGCCTGGGGCAAGAGGTGAACATGAGTTCTGTGGCAGCCACAGGAGTGGTTGGGAAAGAAGAAGAGCCAGCTGAGAAGGCAGAGACGAGTGCTGGAGGGGGAAGGGGTGGCCCAAAGCTCACCAGGCCTGAAGTCAAACGAGGAGAGCATCAAGCTTCTGACCTTGTGGAGAGGATTCCTTGAGAGCAGAACACATATCCCCTGCCAGGCGTGGGCAGCGGTGTCAGACAGAGGAGAAGCATGTCTGAGCTGGGAAATGGCCGAGGGCTCCATGTGACAAGACCCCCGCCCTCAAAGGGAGGCATTTTCTCATTCATACCCTCTCCCTCATTGCCCCTGACACTGCCAGTCTGTTCCCCAGCCCACCCTGCCCAACCCTGCTCCTTCCCAACCGGCTTCTACCCTTCCTCCCTTTTCCCTGCCAAGCTGACAGGCTGCTTCCAGCACCCAGGGAGCTTTTCCCCTTTCCTAGGCAGCAAAGTCCCTGGAGAAAGGCCCTTCCTCTCCCTCTGCTAGCTCTGAGAGCCTGTGATGCCATGGGAGCCAGTGGCTGCTCCATCCCTAGTTCTCACCCACACATCCGTATGATTTGTGGATGTGCTGGCACACAAACACTTAGGAGAGCTGTAGGAAACTCATGCAGGGATAACCCAGCAGCCTGGCACAGCAGGAGAGCCCTGAATAAAAACAGCTGTGAGGAAAAAACCAAAAAGCAGAACAGAAGGGAGAGCAGAGGCAGGAGGAAGAGACAACATGGGCTTGCAGGAGGAACACAGGAGTCAAGCAGTGCACTTCTGTGCAGGGCAAAGGATCCAGCAGGAGAAAAGCAAGAGCCTGATGAAGTCCTTGGGGAAATGATCTGTAAATAAGTCCCTTTTCCTTGATATTAAAATGAGAATGAGTTACCCACCACTAACTTTGCCTCGTGGAATGGGCCAGGAAACCCTGGTCCTGAGAGAACATTGTGGCCTGGAGAAGTGTTTGTGTCTTCACCGTACCAATTGCCCACCAAAGGGAGAGGAGATGCTCCCAGGAACAGCACCAGAACAAACCCTCTGCCTGAGATGGGCCAGCCAGAGCAGATCTCTGATACTCTCCCTGAGGCATTCATTGAAAGTTCCATTTAGATACAAAGCAAGAAGAGGAATGCTGCAATGCCTTCTGTGTCATGCAGCACACTGAAACCACTTCTGCTTGAGCCCAAGAGCTCTCTGGACAGCTGGCTGCCCTCACTGGCTGTTAGCCACAACATCAAAGAAAGGCCCTGCCAGCTGCTGGAGAGAGAATGCCCATACAGTAATGAAAGATGACTAACTGTTAGGCCATTGGTACAGATATTAATTACAAATACAGCTTTCTGCCATGCAGGCATTCTAGTAATCATGTAAACAACAAGTTCAACTGCCTCTTTCCATCAAATTGATGGAATAAGAAGGCAGTCCTCTGGGCTAGCATGAATCACCAAAATGCAGCCAGCCCCAGGGTGGGATGCAACTGTGTGCAGTGACAGCATCTAATCTATAAGGCAGAAACAAGCATGACTGTACCAGCCACAACAGGAGACAGAAGTGAAACAAGGCAGAGAGCACCAAAATTCCTCCCTGCCACAACTTTCCTAAAATTAGAGGCGAGAAAGCAAAAGCAGGGCTCTTGTGATTAACCTTGCCTCTGGCCTTGTTAGTGACTCTAAGGGCTGAAGGCACCTCAGAGGCTCACACTCCATCTTGAAGACATCCCACTACCAACCCTTTGTACCTTCCTCGCAGGTGTAAGTGTGGCAGGGGTTGAGGATGTTGTAAGGACAGAGCAAAGCACCAGGAAGATGAAGAGCCCGTCGGACGTGGCACGAAGCATTGCTCCACACCCTGCAACTTGGACCATCCCTCCCCACACACGAGCCTCCCACACTCCAGGAAACAAGAACACTGTGGGAGGGGAGATGTCTGCCTGCTACTGCCTTGGCTTGGGCTCCCTTCACTGCCTCCCTGCTCGCCCCAGCATGGAGGAGTCACCTGTATGTCAGCTTCAGCAGAACAAGGTGCACAAGAGCTGCTGCCTTCTCTCCCGTGGGTCTGCTTGAGCACTGAACACCTCCCCCTCCTGTCTCCCCTTCAGTGTCTTTTATAGTCTGGGTGTACAGGTACTCAGCAGATGCTGAGCTGTAAATCCAGTTCCAAGACAATAAATTCAGCTTGCTGAAAACACACATTCATTACCAGTGAGCACAGGAACCCAGGGTTTTGCAGACAGCATGGCTATTAAATGCTGCTGTCAGAACAGGTTTATTTGACTGCATCAGCTTTTGTAGATATAAGCAAAATGGAATTTAGTCCTGCTTGGGATCACCCCCAGCACTGCAGCCTGGGAGTCCAGGCAGTGGCTGCTGCCTGCCAGTTCACAGCTGCCTGCTCCAGGGCAGAACACACAGCACAGTCATCAAGCCATCAACAGAAGAGTACAGCCAGGCCCCAGGTCCATGAGCAAGACTAAGCTTTACAGCTTTTTTTTTTTTTTTTTGTCCATATCTAACTTGAGAGACAGAACTACTCCAAGCTGAAGCTCTCAAAGGAGTGTCAGGAAACAGCAAAGTCCTGCTTTTCCATAAATGCAGACAAGCCTGCAAGCAGAGGTGTGGACAACAACCTCCCCAACAGGATATGGTCCCACAGCACAGTTAAAAACAGGTCTATTAATAAATCATCAGGCAAGAGTAAGATAAGAAATCAGTTCTGAGGTCAGTCCAGGAAATCCAAACAACCCTCAGATCAGGAAAGGGCTGGAAGCAGACACAGTGAAACTCAGGAAAGGGATGAGGCCCAGGCCTTAAATGGCGCTCCAGGGCTGATGGGTAGAGGTGGATGGAGGGCCCAGGTGAGGATGATCAGGGCAATTAAAGCCTCTTAGAGCACACTGCCCTGACAGGGAAACACTGTGTTCTAGGGCACAGCTCTGCTGCCCTGCTCCTCAGAAAGAGTTTTCTGAAGGGAACAGGGCTGCTTGAACTTGTTCCTTCCTTCCAGAGCTGCTGTCAAAGAATATCAAGCTGAACATGATGAGGAAGCTGCAAGAAATGGCAGACTCTGAAGGAGAAAGGGAAGATGAGAGAAGGGAAGAAAAGGGAAATTAAGAGCCAGAGAAGGCAGAGGACAAATTATAATCACTAGACAGAAGGAGGAAATCCTTGCTGCTCACACACACTCGCACGTGTCCCTTCCTCCAGGCCCCACTGAGGTCCCCAGCCAGCCCTGCCATGCCACAAAAGCAGCTTTCCTCTCCAGTGCAGGCAGGACAGGCAGGCAGCTGGGACACACAGCACCTCTGTGACCCACTGATCCCATTTCCCACGTCACCACTGGGATTGAGAGAAGGGACAACTTTCAGCAGGCAGCATAGTGGGAGCATCTATCTTAGGACCACAGAGGCAACATCTCTGCTGAGAATCCCAGGAAGAAAGTTTGCTGCAGGACATTTAGAGAGGTGACCCAGATCCCACAAGGATGCTGAGCAGATGCTCTGTTACAGTGACCAGCTCTTGCTGCAGATAGCTGAAGTTTATTCCTAGCAACTTCTAGGGGAATTTGAAGGAGATTTTCTTGTTTCACACAGCTTACTTCACTAAACTAGAAATAAATTGGCTCTTGTTTTCCTGGAGCATTCAAAACAAAGTCAAATTCCCCATGTGCCCAATGACCACCTGCTGATCCCCATGCTTAGAGTGAAATTTGGGCTTTCTCTGGAAAAAGGATTTACCTTGCAGAAGCAGCCCAGGATCAGTTTCTATCCCAGTGGAAGCTCTACAAAGCCACATCACTGCTTAGTTACACAGTTTTGCAGCCCCATGAGACTCACTGCCAGGTCCTCCCAAGCTATAAAAGCCAAGAAGTTATATCAGATCTGAGTGTCAGGGGACAATGAGAGCAGCATGAACCACTGGACTGAAACGAGTGACAGGTGAATCAGGCCTTGCATATGGAGGCATCACAATTTTCAGAGTCTCTACAGAGCTACAGGCAATAGAGCTGGGCTCACAGGTGGGAGGCACAAAGAAGAAAACAGGGTCAGAGCAAACAGTAAGCAAAATGGACAGCCCATTTTACTTCAGCCAGGTGCCCACTAGATAGCTACCTGGCTAAACAGGGAACATCCAGCAAAATTCCTCATTTCTGCTTTTTATGAGATTTCCAAAGTTGCTGGGGGAGGATTTCTAAATTCCACTTTAAATTAATGTGAATCAAGTATTGAAAACCCCTATGGTAACTTGGCAAATCTCTGCTTTAATATAGAGCCTGACTGTAATTAATATCTGATTGTGGAGCTCTGGGATGTACTGCAAGTAGGTCATTGGAGCGTCTCTGGCATTTTCCTGAAGGCCTCAATTCAGGCTGAACAATAAGGAAATCACATGGGGCAAGCACAGCAGTTTTGTGGTTTCAAAAGGACACAGCCCCCCTCCATACCTTACACGAGGAGGGTTCAGCCACTGCTCCTCGTGCCCCTGGGAGCCCAGGAATTACTTTTGAATCGTATTAGCAGGCCCACTGTCGGAGTCCAGAACTCATTTTGCAGCATTCAACACCTCACTTAGGAAACCTCACAAGGTGTACCAATCAAAAACTGTGCAGGAAGACAGCCTCAGTGCATGCTCCTGCTGCTGCAGCTCTGTTATCAGCCAGGCCAAGAGCCCAGCCACTCCTGCCCAGCAGAGCTGGCTTCATTTCAGTGTCTCCACGCACAGCTGTCACAGGATTGAAGTGCCCCACTGACCTGTCAAAGCAGAACTGCCAGGGCACAGTGACCTGCTCCCAGGGCTCCTCCCCACAGCACAGCAGCTCTCTGAGCTGACCTCCCCAGCCAGCAGCACTGCCAGCCCAGGGCTCCTGCAGAGAGCAAGGTCCCCCCAGAACTGCACTTGGGCCACCCCACAAGTAGCACGGCCCAGGGAGGCAGATCTGGGATATTCCCAGGGCATGAGCCTCTCCCAGGGGAAATGGTGTGAGCATGGTCAGGGGTGGTGTGTAACTGCAGGTTGCACTCACCCTAAACAATGGCTGCCTTAAATCAACAGAAAATAAGATGCTGAGAAGCAGACAACAAAACAATGAGAAGGGGATGAGGAGAGACCAGGAAGGAGTACTTGGAGCTTCTAAATAAATCTGACAGGGAATATTCGTCTTAAATCAGGGCTGCCACAAGCTAGCTGGAAATCTGCCTGGCCAATTTTCCTGTCAGCTTGCCAGTTGCTGGGGAGACAGATGAATTTGCCAAGAGTGGGATTTTTTTACATCCAAGACCAGGATTTGCTGCACAAGCCCAGACACACTGTACATGCCCAACTGCACTGACAGCCTTGGTTCTGCTCATCTTAAACTGCTCTCCCCACAGAGCCACACAGGTGTTACATCAATTCCTAAGACAGGCCCAAACTTATTTAAGTGGAGTCAGGAGAGCTGTGCAACTAAAGCATGGACACAGTGCACGCTGCACTCCCTCTGGATTTAGCACCAAGTCATCTGTTGTCACCACAGACAGCTCTCCCCAGTCTGGACACATTTTTGTTGTGGGTGTGAGCAGAGATGAGATGCCATCTATTGCTTCCTCTCCACAGTCCAAATCACTCCCATCTTGGTTGCCTTCCAAAGCCTTTTCCTCGTTTCAAGAGCCACACTGGCCCACAGCTGGCCACAAAGCATCTCCCACAGCATCTCGGCACAGAGAACCATGTAAAAACCCTGAATACACAATACAGCAAGGGAGAGCAAACAGGAAAGACTCAGGACTGCAAGTGGAATTTCCAGGATGGACACTTTCAGCACAGACAGCTTGACCCAGCCTAGGTGCCAGGCAGGCTGTGTCTCCCCTCAGAGAATTTTTAACACACGTCAGTTAAATTTTGGCAATTGTGCATAACCTTGTGAAGCTAAGGAAGCAGGTGCTTTAAGCCAAGAGAATGGGGCTACCAGCACTAACAGCTGACCTCAGACAGCTCATCTGGGAAGAAAAGGATTTTAACTGGTCAGAAACAGATCTTTTCCAGGGAGGAATGAGATTTTTCCAAGGCATTCTGCTCCAGCTTTATTTAGCCACTGGGAAGCCAAGATTACAAACCAGCTTCAGTAGGAACAAATCCAGATAACCTTAACACATCCAGAAATCCAAGTCCTCCCCAAAAACATGCAAAGCTCATGGAAAACAAGGGTTAACAAGAAAACAGCAATTTTCTGCCTGGCATTTGCATAGTTGGATTCCAGCCTGGAAATAAAGAAATATAGAAAAACACTTGTAAAAATACAAACACGATGTGTTCAAATCATGCTTCCATTGACTTTGAACAGTGTTATGCCTGGAGTGAAATGGCTCTGTGGAGCTTAAGCTTGTCCTCAGAAATGCATTCTGAGTTCTCAGCAATGCCATGGGAACCACATGGGCATCTCCAAGGGAAGAATTTGGCCAACTCCATTTAACTATTTAAAATTCCAGGGTTATTTGCAGAATACAGGCCAGAGTCTCATAAAAGCAAAACAATTTGAAGAGAAAGATATTCCAGAATGACTGTGAAATGGCAAACTGCACCCTCTTCTCTCATCAAAACGCATCCGTTTACAAAGTGATCAGCACGGGTATTGATTCAGGCAAGGAAGAGGCAATATTTACCTAAGCACCTGCACTTATGATGTGTCAACCCACCAAACAGCCTGCAAGCCCAGCAATCATTTACCATGGGAGAGGAGTCTCTATCATTTCAGCTTTAAAAGAGTCATGAAGCAGCAGATAGTGTACTCCAAAGTGTGCATTTTGGCAACGTGGGAATAAGTCATTCTGTGCTAGAGCCAGAGCCTTCTGTTCTGGGTCACGTGGACTCAAATGAGCTGCTAAAATCCATTCTCATGTGCTCTTCTCCCTCTTGTCACTGTAGTCATCTCTTAAAAAAATCCCTGTGCCTGGGACTTGAGCAGGAATTTCTCTCCCAACTTTCTCACGAGCAATAAAAAGCAGGCACAGAGCTCAGCAGAGAAAGCACAAGAACCATATACGCCTCTTCCCACACTCTTGTCATGTTTCTCCCACAGCCCCCACCTGCTGAAGCCAGCCTGGGTGTTGTGAACGAGCAGGGGTTTAAGCTCATCCTGGAAAGTCCCCAGCCCTCCACTCACGTGCTACTCAGTTCAATCCACCCCTGCTAACTAAATCCCCCTATTCCCACATGCCAACCTTACAACCGGTTGTTTTACAGCTAACTCCGGGCATAAAGGAATTGGAGATGTAAGGAATGAGACTGGGGCTCTCAGCACAGAAACCTGCAATATCAGGGATCAGTTTAAAGGGCCTGAACCACATCCCACAGCAGACATTGATGTTTCCAGAACACGTTTTCTTGGGCTGTCTTTAATAGCATTTTCCAGAATAACATCACTGCTCTCACGTGTGTTCATCAGCCCCAGCATCCTGCACTCCCTGTAAGGAGGGATGCTGGAATGTAAGGAGGGGTGCTGGACTTCAAACACCATTAACCCAGAGCAGGGCCCACTTTGGAAATAGGGGCCTATTTTTTTGGAAAAGCTTTTGTGGTGAGTGGCATCTTCTCACCACTGAGAAAGCCAATCTAAACCCCAAAGAGCTCTCAGCACAAGGCAAGCAGGTTCCAAAAAGCACACACTGCCCAATGGTGATTATTAGGACCATTAGGATTATGAAGATTATCATTATTCTATGTACCACTAGGTAATGTTTGGGAGGTTGAAACCAGAAAATGCTCACAGGCAATCCACTACCAGCACCTCCAGCCTCTGTGCTGGCAGTGGAGGAAACTCAGAAAAGAAGACAGCAAATGCAGACTGCAGATTTAAAATGTTCTCCTATTAGTTCCTTCTTGTGAGTGACTGGAGCAGAAAGGACCTCATCCTGAGAGACAAGCAGAACGTTTTCCTGCTCTGCTCACACAGAACCTTTTGGATTCAGTCTCACCTCAGTTTGGTCACCATATCGGGACTGACACAGACACATTGCAGAACATCCCCAGTTTACCACTCTCCTATGACAGGGAGACATGACACAAGCACAGCCCAGCAGAACAGGACAGAACCAGGCCACAGCTTGCACTCCTTGACAGGCAGAGAGAGCATTTCAAGGCCCCCCAGAAGAGTCTTAGACTTCACTCCCCTCTCTCAGCCTAGCACAAGCCCTTTTCAGGGAAAAGACTGGGTGTTTCTTTCCTGCCAGCCCTCAGCTGGAATGACCAGGCTCCATCAGCCAGTGGGACAGCTGGGTCACACACAGTGGCACAGAACTGGCACCATAACAATAAAGACAGAGTCACCTCTGTGCCATTTGCTAGCAGGGATGGCTGGGGTGCCAGCACAGCTGTGGCAGAGCAGAGTGCCCGTGGCTCCCAGCACAGTGTGCAGCAGAGTGCAGTGCCCAGGGTGACAGGCTGGAGCTGGCAGCACCCGCAGCAGGTACAGCCACGAGACACTTCTCACTCCCAGGCCATTCCAGCACACGCTTCAACAGCTCTCCCATAATTTCATGTGTTCCCAGAGCTGCAGAGTTTTGAATCATCTCTGGAAAACCTCTTCAGCTGCTTGTGAGTTACAGAATGACGAAAAGCACACTTTGTGGTGCGGAAAAAACCCCAACAAATCTCAAAAGCCTTGCAGCCAGAAAGTGTGGCTGGTGCTTGAGACCTGACACATGGCACCTCAATGAGGAGCCTCTGCTTCCCGAAATTGGAAGAAGCTGGGCTTTGATTTAACCGAGTTATGAGCGGATGAAAATTGCATACTTAGCATGCAATGTAGTAGAAGCCTTTGTGCAGTCTTAACTCTGCATTAGCATATTCTAAGTCATTTAATTAAGTGTTGCAAATTGTTTTTCTGTTAATTATTTCAGTATTGGACATTATTATTTTCCTTTTGGAAGACAGAATCTATTTCATGAGGGTTAATAATCCTGCTAAGTCTCTTTCCCTTAACTGTTCATTGCTGCTGATAAGGTTCCATGTGCTTTTGTCAGACTGTAGGCTTCTAGCTCATTTATAATTGGATACATCCTGTACCGAGTATCTCTAGAAGTGCTGATATGATATCCCAGATGGTAATATTCCCTCTTTTCTCTGCGTGTAATTTCACAAAAAGGCCCACTGACAGCTAGTGTTTAAAGGAAATTCGTGTAAGCAGACATGGTAGGTGATCTGATCTGCTTTATATTAGGGATGGGTAAATCCATTGCGATGAGGAAGAAGCAAAGAAGAGTGAATCAGAGCCAGGGAGAGGCATCTGGGAGTCCTGGGCTTTATTCCCAGCACTGCCACTGATCTGTTACAGAACCATTAAACTGCTCCACCTCAGACTTCCTCATCTAAAATGGGCTTATTATTGACTGTACCTACCTGGTAGGTGCCTAGTGGGGATTAACTAATATTTGGAAACACTTTGAGAACCTCTGAGGGAAGGTACAATATAAATGCAAAGCAGTTGCACTGCTGCTCTATTAACTGTTGACAGCCTGCTCTGCTCCTTTTTAACTGCCTGCCCATAGACCTGAATCAACAATGAATGCCAAGAATTAAGATGAGGAACAGCCCCAATCAAAAAGTCATCCAGAGGGGAGTCCCCACAACTTTTCCAAGGAGTGTGTCTCTCATCTGCCTTGCTATTAGTACACAAAAGCAAAGCTCTTCATGCAATAACGGGCTGTTCACCAAACCATAAAGAGCTGAAGGCATTATCGGGACTAAATACATATTAAATTCTTCTCCCATAACTTATTCAAACATTTCACATCTGCAAAGCTGAGCTGGGAATCTCAAAAGAAAGATCTCACTCTCTGTTCCATGGTACTCTCATCTACATCTTCTCACAAAAATTTATTTGTGACCTTTTACCTCGTCTCATTCCTGCAACCTGAGACCATTCTAAACCTCTGCAGGAAAAAAAGAACAAAAACCCAGTGAGGACAATAGTTCTCAATATTCAGACAGCAACTGGTCCCTTCCTTCTGCAGAATCATCCACATACCACATACAAGAGCAACAAAGCACAGGACAGTAAGGCAATAATTTTTCAAAAGGCCTATAGACTGGCCCTGCCCTGAGAAAGAATAACAGACATTGGACTAGAAAAACAAATGTATTTTAACCTCAAAGCATCACATAAACATTAATCTCATCAGCCTGATCTCTAGGATGTGATATTTTTCTTTCCATTCTGTGGAACAGTGTAAAAGATTGAGGAGTACCTTGCTCTGAGACCCACTCCAGGCAGCCTGAAATGGCACTGCCCCTCTTCAGCCTCCTTTCCTCTCTCTTCACCCAAAGGTGTTTATCTTTCTCTTAAACTCACACACGTCCCAAAGTAAATGAGAAGGCCAGGGCACCAGGCAGGGCCAAAGGCTAGCACATGAATTTACCATGCTGTCTTCAGTCTCCCAGCAGCCCTTCCTGAGTCCTAATAAAGATATCTGAAACAAGATGCTAATGCTGGATTATCCAGGTAATCTCCCAGAGTTACTTCCCTGGTTTGCCTGGTTATAAATAATGAATTAGGCCTTTACTTATTATTTCTCCTGCCCTTTGGGGTCGCTGTGAGGCTAGGGAAGGAATACAAATTTAAGAATATTAGATCCATTTATTAATATCAATTTCTGCCAATCCTGCATGAGAGATGTCCCTCGCCCTGTGCGTGCTACTGATACTCTGAAGGGGCTGGGATGTTAATGGCATGGATCTAATAGCTATGAACTGGCCCAGCCTTACTCACCATTTCCAGAAATTGAATTTTAAAAAGGCAGATGGGTGCTTCATAAGTGGAAACAGAATCATGTGCCAGTTTTCATTTCTTTTCCATTCCTGAGCACTGGTGAAATGAAGTCTCCCCACTAGCTTTGTCCACATAAGCCTGTCGTAACAATTTAGTCTCCATCTTAAGAGCCCCTGTTATTCCCACACTGGATTTCTAAAGCACCACCTTAACCCTTTCTCTGCTGCCTACTTCTGCAGCACCCATGAACACAGCCACAGCAACCACAGAGGCTTTCAGGGATCCTTAGGGTAAGAGAGTAAGATCTGTCCCACAGCCCCTTCACTTTCTCCCTCTTGCCTTATTCCATCTGCTCTTTGATATAAATGTAATTAATTCCAGTCACAACTATGAGTATGCCTGCAGCACTCGCTGTGCTGGAAGTCCCAAGCTGAGCCTTACTCAAGGGACTGGGATTGATTTCAGCTACAGTCTGAACGCTGGCAGACTCCTCAGTGCACACAGCTTTTACCACCAGGCTCCTCAGCCTGCCCACGGGTCTTTTGGCAGCACCAGCAATCACCAAGAGCTGCAACAGTGTGCTCACAGGTGTCAGTATTCCCCACAAACCCAGACAAAATGCTGCCTCTTGCCTTCTATGCACCAGTGGGAACAGAGGTGGCCACATGAGCACTCCTGGTAGGCTTCAACCATTTAATTACCTTAATGAGTCTCATAGTAACTTCAAAGGCTCCTCACTAAAGGGACCAGTCACCAGCCATCAGCTGAAGGGAGTAGAAGCCATGGAAGCAAGAGTGTGAAGTTTCTATAACTTGAATATAGAGACGTTTTTGAGAGCCCAGAACTGCTCAGAGCTGGGCTGGGCAGGACATGGTGGGATCACTGCTGAGCAGTCTGCATGAGCTCTCCTGCCAGGCAGTAACTGAGACTTCAGCAAGGCCCTCAGCAGCCTGCACCTCTTTAGCAACAGGCCCAAGGAGCAGGCCAGGAGCCATCCCACCTGTGCTTCAGGCACAGAGATCACTTCCGTGCTGAGGATCTCGGGACAGGATTTCAGTCTTCATTCCTGTCTTCAGGGTTTGTTTCAGCCAACTTTTGAACTCCAGGCACATCCTCAATAAAGCCAGGCCAGGTCCAGTCACTGTCCCTAGCTGTACAGGGAGGGCATCCTTGTGAATACAATTTCCTCTGGCAGCCTCACCTGCATCTCCCCCTGCAACACCCGAGGCTTGTCCAGTGAATGCAGCAACACACTCCGCCACATTCTCTCTTCAGACTTCAGATTGTGCTCATGTTGCAAAAATAATTGGAAATCTCAGCCAAAATACACAAGGAAAACAGATTTTGCAGTGCAGAGTTTCTCTAGGTTTCAAAATACTGCTGTAATCTTTGTAGAGTCAAGAAATGTGCTCTTTTCTTCCTTTCCCACTTTGATGTCGTTTCATCTACACCTTTGAAACATGGATCTCCTTTCTTAGGTATAAACACAGCTCCTTAAAGCCCTCTTATGCTTAAAATGCACCTTTTCAATATCAGCCACATATATGAAACCAAATAAAGAGTGTATGAATCGCTGCTCTGAAGGTTGTTGGCATAGCTAAAGGGAACAGGCCTGGGTGATAATGCCCAAGCAATGGGTAATTGTTGTTGGAGATGTTTCCCTGGAGCACATTTCATGGTCCTCAGCATTTGCAGGTGCTTCCCATTTGCTCATGGACCCTCTGGAAGTCAATGACAGGTATTGGTGATTTCCTCTCCTACAGAGTGCAAGTGCTGGCTCATGAGGAAAAACCAGGCTGCCACAGCCCTTGGATTAGGACTTGACATTCCCTTTTCTCCCTCGAAGCACAGACCATTTGCTCCCCTTCTCTCTCAGGTGAGTTCTCTGGGGAGTGCTGCTAATGGGAAGTGAGGCTGTGAGCCAGCAGAAAAGGCAGATGGCTACAACTGAGGGCCAAGTCAGATGCAGTTCTAAATCCTGCTGCCAACTGAAATCCCATCCCTTGGAGACTGGGGCAATCCAGCTATGGCCTCGGTGTGAAGGTCATAACAGTGGATATCCTCTCTTTTCCAGGCCCAGGTGATGACCACAGAAGAGCTGTCTGATCACCACACCTGAGGCATAACCCCCTAGGGCTCTCTGGAGACATGCTCACCACCCAACCTGAAGGGTTCCTTGTAATGTTGATGCATATGGGATTTCATCCCCTTGAATTTCCCCTTGAGTTCAGTTTCCCCATTGAATGAAATGTTATCTTGCAGCCTTCAGAATCCCCCAGGAAGCTTGGGAAGGATCAGAGAGAAGTGTGGGAGACATGGAGGGCAGAAGACTGTGCTGTTCATATCTTGTAGCCCAGAAGAAGGGAAAGTCTCGAGACCAGTTCTGCATTTCACTGACAGCCTATATGAACATTTTAAACCCGGTGTTGATCAGCCACAGCTGGAAAACAGTGACAACACACACAGATTGCTGCTGCTTCTGGTGAATTTTGTATGAAATGGGGTGATCTCAGAGGTCTATGAACGATGTATTCAAAGGGCCAGTCCCAGACCCTAGAAATGCAGGAGCAAGCAGCTAGATGCCCATCCACTTGGGAAAAGAGGAGCAGGCTGAGCCTTGCCATGTTTCTGAGGCAACTAAAAACAAAAGAGGCAAAGGGAGAGAGATACTGAGAGAGAGGGGGAAGGAATTTCCTTGTTGCACGTTAGAAATACTACAGAAAGGTTCAATTTTAAACCCACACACCACAGTGTTTGCCATCACTCTTTGTGGATCACTTGATACCATCCCACCAGCCACAGCACCTGACATCAGCCTCTGCAGAGCAGCCTGCAGCAACACCAGGCTTCCACCTTTTCACAGCCTCAGAGTATGTGCAAGGTCCCTGTCCAAGTGTGGGATGGGCAAGGTGGCAGCTGATCATGCCCCTAATATAACTCATCTGGAGACAGCTCTTGTGCAGAGGAAAACCCAA
This sequence comes from Vidua chalybeata, assembly GCF_026979565.1. Taxonomy (NCBI): domain Eukaryota; kingdom Metazoa; phylum Chordata; class Aves; order Passeriformes; family Viduidae; genus Vidua; species Vidua chalybeata. The sequence goes on along the minus strand of NC_071542.1, from coordinate 1,280,475 downwards.
AATACATTTAACTCCTCCTGGAGTAGCTACACTCAGCTCACAGCCATCCTTGTCACCTCAGACTGGCTGCAACAGCTGTTGGCATGATCTGAGAGCAAGGCAGGCCCACAGCAGTGCCAGCTCCCACCTCCCCGTGCCAGCTGAAGCTAGTGGGATGAGGGGGGAGATTTTCTCCCTTCTGTGCCCTTCAGCCACATCATTCATCTCCTGCCCAAAAGTGGCAATAGTGCAGATTTTCAGGCGTACCTGGAGTGGCTGCATGTGGCTGATGGAGTGATCCTTGCAGTGTAAGGTCTCTGTTCACTTCTGTAACACTGTGTCACACACTCCTCTCCTGAGCAGAGGTCAGGTTTTAAACAAGGACAGAGGAAAAGCAAGTTTAGATGCAGAGGATAAGACTGAGGCAATAAAGATTAGAGCAGCCAGAGGAAAGCTGAAAGTCATACTGTGGCATCCCATTGCCTTCTATCTGACAGACCTGGCTTTTAAACACCACTCCCACGTGTCACTTTGTGCAGCGACTGCTCCATGAATTTATTTACCAAGGCAATCCAAGAAGAAAACAAAGGAAAAAAAAAAAAAAAAACAACAGGAAGTTACTCAGATTACAAGTCTGCACAATTAGAACCTTGATATTTCTGGCACTGTAAGACAGAGGCACATTAATAAATAATACTTTGCTCTTTTACAGCACTTTTCCTATAATGATCTCCAAGCAATTTACAAGTTTTTGCTAGCTGAGCTTCACCAAACCCCTGCAAGGCAAGGCATAGATAAATTGAGTCCCTTTGCTCCCAGCCAAAGTTAAGATCTCTGGGAGGGAAAAAATGTGATACACCAAAGCAGCACTGGCAAATGCATACAAGTACAAAAATAAGCCAAGTGCAGCATTTTTAACTCCTCAGCAATATCTAAAATACCAGCTCAGGCTGAGGCTTCACCATGCTGGGCACTACCTGACACATAGTAATGATACTCCTTGAGCCAAGGACACAAGACATGCAAAGCACAAAAGAATGTGGGGTCAGGACAGATAGGAAACCACCCAAGAAATGTCTTGCATGCATTGCAGTGCTCTAATCAACACACAGCATGCCCTGGCTGCTTGGGGCTGGCACTCCATGCAGGAAGAATATTTTCTGAACACCTGAGCTATCAGGGCCTGGGCTTCCCTCAGGAAGGAGCTACGGCAGCATCTGTGGCATCCAGGGCCCAGACACAACAGAGGCCCAGGGCAGCAGATGGCAGCAGGGCTGGGTGGCAGCCAGCTGGCTGGGTTACATGGAGCTCTTTGGGCAGCTGACCAAGGCCTCCAGATGACAGGAATGTCACCCAGGTGAGGACTGCAGAGCTGAGCAGATTCACAACTAACCAGAGGAGCCTGGAGCTGAAGTGGATGTAGGCTTCAGTCCCTGTATCACTCTGGAGTCCTCCTTCCACTCTTTTATCCTTGTCAAGTGTGAGATTGTCTCATGCACTCTGAAAAAGAAAAGCCCTTCCTCCTGGGAGCAGAAAAAGCTGCTGGGTGAGGACAGGGGGACCCCAAAGGCTGGAGTGCCTTCAGGCCACAACCCCTGACTGATCCCTGTGGGCCTCACACTAACACCATTATCTCCCTGAGCTCCTGGGAGCTGAAGAAACCTTCTCTGCCTGTTTTGCCCTTAAAGCTCAAGAGATTGACCTTTGCTTATTCTTCCCCAAGCTTGTTAGAGCCAGGTCCTAAGTGTGCTGACTAATGATGGCTGAGTTTAGTGCAGACCAGGCTGTGCTGCAGTCAGAACAAAGCCTGATGCTTGTCCCACATGAGGAGGTGTGCAAAAGCAGAGAGATCCTTGTGATTTTTTTTTGCACAGGTTGGCTTCTCCAAGCCCAAAACTGCAGGGCAAGCACAGCAGAGGGGCACTGCACAACTGCTGGGTGGGCTTGCTGCTCACTCTCTGGCCTACTGCCAAAGCCAGCTGATTTACCACCCTGTCAAAAAGAGAAATTAGATGCCCTGCTTAGAGGTTTATATTCTATTTTGGAATAGGAAAAAAACTCAACAAAAAACCTACTTGGTGACTGCTAGAAATATGTGTAAGCCAGTTAAACACACTTTATAAAACCTTACAACAATAATACACTTTTACTGAAACAATCACAGGAGCAATTTCACCTGTACTTACTGTCCAGTCATCTGAGCACAAACAGCCCTGAGATTTATGTGCAAGTGGAAACATAATTTCTATTATCTCCCACATTAAACTTGGCAATGGAAAATCCCATGCCTGGAGTGCAAAATCAATTTCAATAACCAGAATAGCAAGAAGTCAAAGGCAGGACTTGGAAAGGACACGAGTTTTTCAAATAGCCAGCCAGCTTTCTTTATAATGGGAATGCCACTGGGATAGGATGGGATGGGCAGTTGGACATTCTGGCTAGATTTTCTCTCTCAGCATGAAATATTGCTGTAGTTACATGAGGCGGGTTCTGGACCACAGTAGTGGCTCTCAAACTTTGTTTTTCCTGTCAAAGCCCACACTTGGGGCGTACAAGACAGGAGAGCAATGACTGAACTGCAGGATTTAAGGCTGCTTTTCACTGTGCCCAGGCCTGAAATGCAGCTGGTCCACAATGCTGGCTCTGAGGCAGGACCAGGTGTGTCAGAATTCTAATTCCTGCAGGAGGTGACCTGCCCCCATCCCAATCCCCAGTACACAGCAAAGGCTTGTATGAGAGAGAGGTTTCCTGGCTAACAGCTGAGGGACATGGGTGGGGCTGATCCTGCCTTGGAGAGGGCAGATGAGTTAGGGAACTGCCAAGGTCCAGGCCAGGCTGATTTGCTGCAGTTACAAGACACTGCCTTGACCCTGACACACCAACTTCATATCTCTTCCCGCTGTTGAGGTTTGAGGGAGTTGCTGTAACAACTTTGCACTCCCTTGTGCCAGTGAAGTACCAGCCCTCCCTGCAAGCTCACCCCAAATTGCCATGTTCTGCTTTGGGGGCAAAATTCTGACAGCTTGCCGAGCCCTGAAGCTACAGACCCCTGGATGCAGGGTTTGCAGCAGCTCAGAAGTGATGGCAGGAGCTCCAGAGGTTTCTGAAGTCATCATGCCATTCCTAGAAGTGCCAGCTGCAGATGGGGAAAGCTGCAAGTGTGGGCTTAGAAGTGATGCCTTCACACACATATTTATGCATTCTCCTTTAGGACCTCTTCACTGGGGATTGCTTTACAGAAAGCTGGAGTGACAGTACTGCTGAACCAAGTACTCAGATCCTCAGTGCACCCTTGTGCAGACAGCACTTCAGCTGCCCTTTCCCTCCCTGCCTGTGCTTTCCAGGGAGTCATGGCAGATTTTAGTCCATTACTCCACCCTCTGGAAACCAGGACAGGCTTGTACTAGGACACCTTTGCCCCGCAAAGGCAAATCTTTTGACCTCACATTGCAAACACTGTCGGTTCCCCTCTGGAGTAAATTCAAGATTCAAACACAGAACCAGCATTTCAAGTTTATCAGAAGACATAGCACACACAGACACAAAAAACTTCTAAAAGAGGCAGTAAAAAATTAAATGCCATGTTCAGTACAAGAATATTCACAAGTCACAAAGAGCTGAGCCTCTGCTATGAACTACAATCCAGCAATGAACCCAAGGCATGAACCTCCCTCCCAGCTCCCCTCACTCATGGCTGTATGATAACCAACAGCCAGCGCTGCAGAAAAGGAGAGAGACTCCTGAGTGATCCTCCCTAATAGATTCGTCTTTTATCATGTTTTCATGACCTTTGTAAAAGGCAATTTAAATTCTAATTGTCCCGTGAGCACCACAGGAATCAATTAGTGACAAGAGATGTTAATTGTGCAGACTGGGAGGAGGCATTGCTGGGCTGCTCAGCTCCAACACGGGGTTAAGAGCCCAGGGGAATGCTGGGATGCTTGGGGCTTTAATCAGTCCCCCCTTTCTAATAGTTTCCATGTTGTGCTGCAGTTGTCAAGGTCCATTAGTCTTCTGGAGCACTGAACGAAGCAGTGGCATCCCCTCTACTCCCCAAGCACATGCACAAAGGATCAGAAGGAACTGCCACTGAGAAAGCAAATCCTAAAACCTCACTCTCCTTTTGTTCTTGCTTCCTCTCTCTACAGACCTGCAGAGAAATCAGGTTTTGGGCACTGGCAATTACAAAGCAAGTGCTTCGTGTTGGTGGGTTGTAAGGGAGGTGAGCCCGGTCCCGTCACCTCAAGATCCAGCTTGAGCTGTGTGTGAAAAGGAAACCCTCCTGGTTTTGTACTAGGGCACAGTGCTTCTCCATGAAGAGCCTGGCACTGGTCACACTGACCCTTGAAATGCCACACAAAGGGCAGGCTGGATGGCCAGAATTTAGACTACACAAGCATGGATGGGGAAAATTGGTCTGAGCCAGAATGAGAACATGCAGCTCAACAGACTGCCCAGGCCATCCTGGCACAGGTACCTCTCAGAAAAGAGGACTTGGCACAAGTAATCAGGTGCACCCTGAGATACAGCATTTGTTATCTACTTCTCCTCAGGGGACAGCAGCACCACCCTCACCTGTACCTCCTGGCTGGCACAGTTACCCAGTGGCTCAGGAGTCCTCAGCATCTCCAAGACATGTAGCATGACTTCATGCCAGGAAAGCTTGTGCTGTGCCAAGTCATTGAATCTGGGATGGTTAAATCCCCCAGAAATAACAACCCAACCACTATTTTCTATTACACACACCAGCACAGGTGTGGCCAGGTTTGATGTGCAAGCCAGAGGGGCAGGAAGGAGCCTGGAATTAGAGTCACACTGAAATTTCTGAGACATATCCTCTGCAGGGGACCCAGAGCTTCACATCAGCACAATGAACTCCTGTGGCGCAAACAGGAAGGAAACCTGGCAGGTGTGAAGGGCAATCCCCACGTGAGGTTCCTCCCATCCCTTGCCAGAAAGTCCTTTCCAGCTGCCACATCCATTTGCCTGAGCAGTGGAACAAAGCTGGTTTCACTTCCAACAGTACAGAATTAGCAATTTCTCTACTTACCCTCTGCCCAGCACATCTACAGAGCCTTTTCTGAATTTCCATTAAAAATAATAATGCATTTTGTTCTGCTTCACCAGGCCCATTGGTCACCTGCCTGTATCTCTTTCAGACTCCACTAGTTCTTCCTTTCTTTCACCAGTATAATCATTCTATGCTCTCATCTTTTCCTTCCATTATTTGGGTGATTGTGGACACGTTTTTATTGCTGAGATTTACAAAACAACTCAGTCAACCATTGCACAGCGAGAGCTGTCCCTGCTCTGGAAGAGGGAAGCAGTGATTGTGTGAGCTGATCCCCACAGCACACGCAGGGCTCCTGAGGTGCAGCTGATCAGTCTCACCCCTGGGCTTACCTGAGCCCCCAGGGCAGAGCCCAGGGCTGGCAGGCACAGTGCTGCACACATGGGAGCAGGTTTGTCCTGGTGCATTACTTCCTCTGCAAGGTTTGATGCCCTCACACAAAATTAGCAAACAGTGAGCCCAATCTTTTAGAACCAAACAGGAAACAAGTGCCTTCTGAAGGGCCATGACAGAACTAAGTAAAACAGGCTCATCTCTCACAAGATTCCCTGAGGCACCACTTGCCCGCGCCTAGGGAGCAGCTGAGCAGTGAAACTCCCTCTGGAGGCTGCTAATGCCTTCCTCTGCTCTCTGAAAAGGATGACAGAGGCAGGCTCACTCCTTCCTTTCCCACTTTATTCATTCCCCAGCATCTGCATTGCGTGCTAACACAGGCTGCATTATCCCTGAGCATTTAGGGAGGGCGGGAGAGCTCCAGCCAAACCCACGGCCTCAGCAAGGGCTGCATTCACAGCCAGGCTCAGCACGACAGGGAAGCCTCGTGTGTAAGCTGCTCCTGGACAGGAGCTGATGTAAAGAGCTGCCAGAGGAAACCTTTTTCTTGGCACAGCAACTTATAAATCCAAGGAATTAGTCTGCATAACATCTAATCTGCTAATAACATGGATATTGTATATTGTACGTGCACATGCCACAGATATTAAATACAGAGGTGTTAATACAAAAAATGATGAAGTGTATCATACACACCTAATTACCAGTCGTTACTCCAGACAGAGCCAGTTTTGCCTCTGCCTTTATCTTCAGCATTCATTGAGTGTGCCTCAGGGGTCCCAATTTTCCTAATCCTAATCCTAAATGTAATCTTTAACCTTCCTTTTAACCCTCCAAAATTGCTGCCCTGAATGCATCCTGTGATGCTGTTACTTATTCACAGTTAAAGGCAGCATTATTTCAGCAGCCCATCTACCTCTTGCTCTCCTGATTCTCTCTATTCACCGGCAGCTTTGCTTCTTTCCTTTTTCTGTTCACCTGGAATAGCCTGTAATGGCTCCCCCGTGGATCCTCACTACCCACCTGTCTCAGCCCAGGCAGGACAGCTGGAATCAGGTGCCTTGCTGAGAGCAGGCACTGGTGGTTTTCATGAGCTGAACTGTGCCCAAGGCAGGTGTTAAAGCTTCACCAGCTTTTGCTTTTTTTTCCCCTCCCCTCTACTCCTGCAAGACTGGTCCTATACAAAAGGAGAGAGGCCCAAGCACAGGTACCTTCAAAACCACACCAGATCCTACACCTCAGCAACCAAACAATTCTTCAACCAGACACTAAAAGGAAAGAAAGGGAGTGAAAAACAAGTACCATGAGAACTATGCTACAGTAGCTGGGCTACTACGAGAACTGGGCTACAGAGAGTGGCCATCAAGACAGAAATGTCATTAGCCAAGTAGGAATTTAAACTGATTGGCTTCTAGTACCATGGAGTGAATGTTGACACTAATTTGACTTAAAAGCCACTATTATTTTTCAAAGCTGTTTTCCCCAGCTGCCAGAAAATACAGCCACATCCAAAAGCTACAAGAAAACATATCAAGTCTCACCAACTGAATTGCAGCCAAGTTCCCATGATAGCACCTGGCATTAAAGTCAAGCCACTGAGTCCAGCAGCAAAAATGCTTCTTGTTTATTTTACTTATCTTTGTAGCACCAGCCATGCCTGTACCAAGTCCATATAGCCCTGAAGCTACATATATAACTCAGCTTCCTGCTGCCAAGGAAAAAAAAAAAAAAAATTTGGGTGTCAGCACCAACTCAGACCATTTGTGTCTGGGCAGGGACTGCAGATGGAGCCTGGCACAAAGTCTTTGTCTGGCTCTAATACACTCGTTCCTGTGTCTGGCCATCAGGATGCTTTGGTGGAGCTGTGTCTGCCTTGCTGGGAAACATTAATGTCTCTTCCAGAGCTCTGCTAGAAACTCCTGTCCTTTTGTGTTCACTACAGTCTGATGCAGAAGAGAAAGTCATTGTGTTCCCTCTGTGCTGGGGTGTCTTATTTTTTCCCAATCATAGAATTGTATAGATTGGAAAAGACCCCTCCAATCATCAAGTCCATCCATTTGCCCAGCACAGCCAAGGCCACCACTAACCCATGTCCCCAAGTGCCACATCCACACAGCTTTTAAATCCTTCCAGGGATGGTGATTCCACTACTGCCCAGGGCAGCCTGTGCCAGGGCTTGACAACCTTTTGATGAAAAAAATTCCCTAATATCCAATCTAAACCTCCCTTAGTGCATCCTGAAGCTGTTTCCTCTTGTCTTATTGCTTGTCACCTGGGAAAGAGACCGACCCCCACCTGGCTACAGCCTCCTTTCAGATTCTATCTGATGCAGGGATATTGTAGTAACTGTTCACTTGCTTTCCCTGTTTACTGAAATGGAGTTTTCCCAAGGAAAACATGACATTGTGTCCAGCAAACAGTACCTGTGCACCATGGGACTTGTCCCAGCTCTGTGTTACACAAGCTGATGGTCTCTGGACAGTGTCTAAAACAGCTTTCCCAAAGCTGAGACACCCAAGCTTTTTCTGGAATCCAAACTGCAAGGAAATGAAAGTACAGGGAGTTGACATGACCACAAACAGCAGCTGGCTTTAAAGGTTCCTTTACTTACATTTGCACAAATGTAAGAGCAGAGGAGCTTTCTGTGTTGCTGCTGGTGGTACATCCCTGCTAATGTTCCTAAAACTGGCATTCTTTTGTCAGTTTGAGAGTCCCACACTTTGCCAGGCACTGCTGAGCTGCGGAAGAGTGCTGGGGCACACGAGGCCTGGCTGCAGCAGCTCCGTGGGGACGCACAGGGGTGTCTGTCCCACGGCAGGGAACAGAGCAGGCACCTCTGTGAGCCAGCCTGCACTGCGCTGCCAGGGGCAGAAGTCTGTAATTGCAGCCCTGGCTGCTCTCAAAGTGTCCTTTGTCCGTGGAGCGGGGGGGACAATGCGCTGGCGGACCGGGAACATGGGAAAACTGGATGTGAGCTGAAGCTAATGGGAGGAAACGAGATTGTTTTAACAGCGGCAGCCACTGGGTGGTAGAGTCTGCCACCGAGAGAGGTGGCCAAGGAGTGCTGCTGCCAGGGGCCACAGTGGCCCGTGGAGAGTAGGAACTACTAACTCAGGGATGCCCTAAAAATCCTGGGGTCAGCTACACCCCAGTGGTCCTGCCAGCCCCGCTCTCACAGGTCACACCAATCACAGCAGCAGGAGCGTGTCCTTGTCAAAAGGAGGGCACAGGGTTACACTGAACCCCCCAATTAAACTGAGGCAAGATGGATAACACAAAAGTCAGCTCCAAGATCAATATTTCTATTCATTTACAAGCATAACAAGGTTGGAGAGGTGAGCAGAGTAAATAATTAACTCATTTACAGGATTTTGATTTTTTTTTTCAAACAGAGTCACTTTATTCTCCTGGGAGATTAGCTGTGCAGTTGACATTAATCACAACTGCAGCAATTATTTGGAGTATTTGATTAATCAGTCCAGGGGAAAAAGAGAGCTAGGCCAAACTACCCTTGCTGCACAGCCTGCTGGTCAATCAGTCAATACACAGGTGCTGGCTTTCAGAAAGGTGTCATGTTTCCTGCAGGCTGTAAGGAGTCCTCTGGCTGGCTGGATACAGCAGGAAGATAGATATCACACTTCAGATGGGAAAGATGCAGACCATGATGCTTTCCAGCTGAATTAAAGAGTATTTATTAATGCTAGACTTGCTGAATTGGGAATCTCAACTTGGGGCCCTCCAGCTACTCAAACAAATGCAATCAAATGCTTGCCCAGACCTGATGATACATGTGAAAAACGCTGTTACAGAGCAGTTTGTGTCAGCCAGCACTGGCAAGGGGCTGAAACTCCTAACTCTTTCCTTCTCACCTATAATCTGAGAAGTGATTTCAATTAAGGAATAACAAGAAGCATAGAAGGTGGTCTAAGCATTATTATTATTAAAAGATCAGGTGTATACTTTCTTTTTCTTGCTATTTTTCCTTCTAATAATCATTCCTGGAATTTCTGTTTACAACTCCTACTCCTGGGTAGCAGTGATCTTCAAGCTGAATTGGAAGAACTACAGACTTGGAAAACCACTGAAATCAAGTTTCAGCACCTTTTTGACAATTCTCACACCTACCGACAGACAGCTGGTAATGTGCTATATTATAATATATTCTCATCTGGTTTTGCTCTGGATTAGGCTGCTGCTTTCAAAAATGCAAATGTTAACTCCCAGAACAAACTTTGCCTGATGATGTTAAGCTTATGTGTAAACTGAAATGCAGCAGACTTTCATTACAAGAGCTCAACCATTTAAAAAGATGAAAATTACAAGATGGGGCACATTTTTAAAACAAATATTAGAACATTCAACCTGTATTTTATTGATTGTTTCCCCATCTAGCACTTCTACTGCTGCATATAAATGAAACTAATGTTTCTTTAACACAAAAACTGTAAAGGATCAAAGATCTTTTGGGCTGCAGGGAATTTGCCTCGTGATCATGGCAATGCGAAGCTCTGCTGCGTGGCTGCTGACTGCACTCTCTTCTGGGCACAACCCAGGTGGAAAAGCAGCTCTCCTGTGTGCAAACAGGACACCAGACTGCCACACTCCCAAGGCTTTTGCACACAGATCCTTCATGCACAAAGCCAGGAGGTTCCCACTCCAGGAGAGGAGACGCTGCAGGAAGAGAGGCAGGGTCTAGAATAAGGCACTACATACATGCTTTTGGGAAGATCAACCACTCCAAGTTTTTTGTCTGCTCCTCAAGCAGCATATTTCTTACATCTGGCGTGCAAAATACTGTAACAGTGAAGAACATCCCATTTTGATTTAAATGAATGCATTTATTTCCAAAAGGGAGACCGTAAGTTAAACAAACACATTTCTCTCTTTGCACATGAAAGCATTGTTTTGTCACAGATGTACAGTATAATACATTTATTTTCTCAATTGTTTTGTATTTGTAAGGCACTGCCAGTTATTTGGATGGGTTTGTAAGGATGAAGCAAATTGCTCTGTGGGGCTCTATTCAGGGAACATAATATTCCCACAAAAGCACCATAATTCTGCATGCAGCAACACAAACTGCCACGACACTGCAGCAGCTGGCAGGGTGGATAGAGTTAGCATTATCAAAACCAGCATGACAACTCCACTCCAAAAGCCCCTTATATGCATAAATTAATGATGAATGTACATTGATTAGCCCCCACCCAGACTCCAAGAAACCCTGCCTTCCTGCAATAGAATTTGGAACCTCACCACAGTTGCTTTGTCCACTCATGAGGCCTGGGGAGCACTTCAGCTTGTCCTTGGATGGCACTGGCCTTGTCCAAAGCTCTGGAGGTGAGCACTGGGCACCTCAGGAACTGTGCTGCAGCCCTGAGCCACGGGGAACAGCCAACAACACAGAACAGCATCAGCAACATGCCAGGAGGGGCATTTTGGGAGCTCTGCCACACAGAAAGCTGAGAGTGAGAGCATCCTGCCAGGGATCACATCTGTGTTCCAGCAGCTGGATATAAATTCAGCTGCACCTATCCCTCTGACCAAGTACCTCCCTTCTCCAGACCTGCAGAAAGGCAAACGAGCTGCCACACAAACACTTTCTGAGACTACATTTTTCATCACAACTACAACGAGCTGGAAGTGTTGTAGTTGTGATGAAAAACAACCCACAAGCCCAGTGGACATTGCTGCCCCCAAACTCTCAGGCTTCTCCAGCTATTTGCTAGCTTCCTCCAGAGCTCTAACCAGTTCCCACTTGGCACACTCTGGCTTCCTGAAATTTGACGACAGAGGCCTTCCTATCCATCTCTAAGTCCTTCTGGTTACACAAGAAATGGCTTTTAAAAACCAAGAAAATACATGTTCTGGATACACACTGACTAACCCACATTACTTAACTCAGGTTAAAGCAGGACTAAGACAAGGCAGGTTGACCTGGAGGCTCAAGTAAAACAATGTGGGAATTCACATTTCAAGTCAATTTGTCCTGTTTGATATTGAATCTGAGTGCAAAGCTTTTAGCATGCACAGGTAAATAGGTCTGTACTGAGTACATAAGACAATAATAATGATCTATAGTCACAGTGAATACCTAGATCCAATAGGGAAACCTCCTGTTCTGCTGCTACCCCTCTAAAATATCCCCGCATTTTCCTATGTCAGGTGACTTGACCTTTAACTAAAGGCACTTCCTTCACTTCCTGACTGGTTTCTGTGGGGCTGCTGAAGCCAGGCTTCTCCTTGCATCCTAATGACTCCTCTCAGCCTAGGAATGTGCTTTTGGGTGCTGCTTCTGCTACCATACACAAGCTCAGCTTGAGAGAACCCAGCACAGCCTAGCTTAAATGAGCAGGTGCACTGAAACTGAGCAAGCGAGGAAAATCTGTGTCAGCAGGAGAACTGAGAGAGGAGCAGTGCAGGAGGGCCCTAAAGAAACAACCCCTTGCCTCATACTCGTTGTCTCCTACAAATATGAGAGCTGGAAGTTTCATGGAGAGGTCCAGCGGTGATTGAGACACTAACTTCAAGGTCCAGTCTCTACTGGAATCCTTTATCCAGAAGTTGTCTGGGATCCCATGGTTCTTCTAAGCCCATGTTTCCATCAGCTCTTTGTACACAGCATCATTAGCAGCTTGTAACAGCTCAGGACTTCAGAAAATTTACTACTTAGAGCACTGACAGATAATAATAACAATGGAGAAGAGAATTTGGGCAGAAAAGAAATCTCAGCTTTCTAGATTTTTTTTTTTTTGCAAGATAGTGTTAGTTTTGATCAGTCAGCTCTAATGTGGAAGCCGGGAAAGAGCTGACTCAGTGAACACACTAAGTGGTGATTTCACACAGCATCCTAATGATGACAATGATGATGTTGTGGTAACTTGTGCACAGCTCCTGAACATCACTGGGAGAGAAGGAGGAGCCCTGCAATATATTGCTGTGATTCCTCATAGACCAGTAGAATTCCTGCTGTCAGAGTCCTAAGGGAGGTCTTGAACCATTGCTGGGGCTGGGAGGTGGCAGAAAAAAACAGTGTCAGCAAAAAACAGTGTCATCTGAGTTCTCTAAGCTCTCTGCAAAGGTGAGTCAGACCATTATCCCTGTTGTGCACATCTCTTTGTGATTAGCCCAAAGTGACTTACCCCAAATGAGCACCCCTTGAGATGTCCAGCCCATCTTTTCCAATTCCCAGCCCATCACTCATCAAGCTACAACAGATCCCTGGAAGACTTCAGTCCCTGACTTCTGAAGTGGCAGTGACTAAATCCCACAAAGAGCATGAGTGCTGAGATGATTTTCCTGCTGCTGGTTGTTACCTAGGAACATTCTAGAGAACACTGTTCTCACAAACAGGACAGGAAGGCAGTGCTGTTGCAGAGTCAGGGTGTATCCACTGCATGGGTGGGTTGGTCCCTCTGCCAGCCACAGCAAAGAGAATAATTGCACAGAAATAACTCTGATAGGAGCAAGCAGATTATCTGTGCATTTGCTAGCAAGTTGGATAAGGGTGTTGCAGAATCACAGAAGGATTTGGGTTGGAAGGGACCTCAAATACAAACTCATTCCAAACCCCTGCCGTGGGCAAGGACACCTTCCACTAGAGCAGGACAGTCCATGGCCTCAAACACTGCCAGGGGTGGGGCATCCATAGCTTCACAGAGTCTGTAAGACCCCAGTGCCAGAGCCTCACCACCCCCACAGGAAAGAACCAGATCTATTAATGGCATTAACGAGTTCAACTACGCTGGACTGGTGGGGAGCAAGGGGGAAGAGGCAGCCACTGTGGCTGGATGGAAGCACAAGGACAGGTCAGATAGATTTACAAGGAGTCTGAAGTAGGAACTTCTCAGCATAAGGCAGCAGTTGCAACAAAATACACTAATATCACACAGCAATCGATACAGCAATCGAAAATTGTGTCAGCTTTACAAAGCACCTCCCTATTTCCAAGAGGATCATTAAGAAACAACAAAAAAAAAAGTGCAACAATTCAATGCATTTAACACAGCTGAAACTGGGTTTTATGTCTCGAGCTGAAGTCATCGCATGACTTCATGTCTGAAATGAGCTAATGGAAACGAACCCATGGAGAAGAACGCTGGGCTCGGGGCTCAGCGCGCCGCTTGCCCGCTGCCCGCCAGGGGTCCCCCGCGCTCAATCCCACCGCGGGGAAGTCTCTCCTGGCAGGATGTTTGTCCTCCCAGTCCATCCACCCCTTCCCCCGCCCGTGCTGCCCAACCATCCCGCAGCACCCTGACACCAGGCCACTGACACCTCCCAGCTCCTCCCAGGCTGAAACCCAGCGGGTAGTGACACATCTGCGGGGTTTTGTGCACGTAATCCCACACCAGCCATTCCCGGGCAGGCAGCACAGAATCCATGATTTGTCTGCATGGTTACAACACCTGCACATGCCTGAGACGTGTTCACATGGGCCAAACACACCTCGCACTACAGGCAAACACATCCTTGCTTCTCAGAGGCTGCAAGCACTGCTGTGATACCAGATTTCCCGGGATGGATTTGAGCCTTACAAATCCACACACAAGAATGCCAGCGGTTACAAAGCATGGACTGTAAGTAACTGGTGGGTAATTATGAAGGGATGTGTCTGTGTGGCTCAGCTCCAACATCAACAGAGGGAAGAGCTCTGCCTATTGAGTCACCAGCAGCACTTCCTTCCAGCCCTTGGGTTTCCCGACAGGTCCCCTCTGAGTTACTGCCCAGACCCACAGTGGCTAAGCTCATAAAAGCTGCTGAGCTCACAGCCCCAGGGAACAGGGCTCCAGGCCCCCACAGCCAGGAGAGCTTTCCTGGCCACCACCGTGCTTCAAGGACATGGCACCTCACCAGCCTCTTTATTACAGCAACTGAACTGAATACCAACAACATCCCAGTCCCAACCACCACAGAAGCTTCAGAGATGCCCTGCCATCACCAAACAAGGGCTGCAGGAACCACACGAGAGTTTTAGTGCCCCATCCCTTCAGCTATCCATGAGTCCCAAACTGTCCACAGCCAAGGGCCCCTATGCTGGAATGAAGTCAGCATTTCCTCTGCAGGAAAATAATTTGGTTAATGAGAGATTGTTAAATGAGAGGAAGATGTTTCTTAATCAGAGACCAGATCCCATCAAAGACAGCAGTAGTATGCCAGACCTTCACATGATCACAAGGGCAATGAATACACAGGCATTTTTATTTTACCTTTCAGGTGTGCAAGGTTACCTGAATTCTTCTACACTTAGTTATTTTCTGCTATTTGGTATAGACTATTCATTCGCTTTCTAGTTTGTCCTGCTGCTTCCTTCTCATTTTCTTCTTTTTCTATTCCTTTCTCAGTTCCACATTTTAGGTTCTGTTTCTTCTATTGTCCCCATCCCTTCCAACAGAGCCGAACAGTGAACATGTGCTGATTTGTCTGCTCCGTGTCATTCCCCACTATAACTTTCACTCAACAGATTTGTTAGCCCCATAAAATAGTCACTGAAAAGGTTCCAACAATAAGAACGACTTAGGACTCTAAAAACCTCGTCTTGCTGGGTCAGGTGCCAGACCACATGAACAAGCTGAAGCAACTGGTTTGATGGAGACCAGAGGGTATCTGCCAGGCTTCTGCAGTAAAGCATCTGCTCCGCTGCCTGTGGGCTTTCCTGTGCTTCTGCAGCAGCACCTTCACATCTCTACCAGAGCAGAGTAATTCCCCAGGTCTACAGGACATCTGAAGACATTTCTGAAGATAAGACAAAGCTGAAAGATTCAGCTTCAGAACTGCATGTATCTCTGAAACAGTAAATGTTTTGAGTGATCAGCATTTCTAGGCAGTGAAACAAATGAGCGTTTCCATTCCCGGGGGAAGTGGGAAGCAAGCAAACTCCATTCCTCTGTTCTGTAGCGTACAGGAAATCTGAGTGATTGATGGCAGCAGTAGGGAAATGCACATTCAGCTCATATTTCCAATGTAAATGACTCGCCACCTCACCCCTCTGCTTCCTGTTCCTTCACGTAGCCCCCACACTCCGGCTGGTAGTTGAAGTATGTGTGAATCGGGGAGGAAAAAGGAAACAAGACTTGTTAGACTGCTTCCCCCCACCCCAATTTAAATGAGAAAGATAACATGCTAGATCAAAGGGCAAACAGCTGTTCAAGCCTGAGCTCTTCTTGCACACAGACCCAGGGTGGTGACAATGGGATGGACTGAGGAATCCTTCAGCATTGCTGCCAGACCCATCTGTGCCAGGTGCAGAAGGCCCCTGCTTACAGAACATCTCCTTGCATTACAAAGGTGAAGGCAGAAGGCAAAGAGGCTTTTTAGGATGCTGCACAGCGTGTGTGGGATCTGCTCCGTTTGCAGGGATGCTGAGACACAGCGAAGGGCAGGGCAAGAGCAGGAGCTGCAGGAACGCGGGAACATCGCTGCGGGAGGCGTGGCCCTGCTCTTTCCCAGGCAGCTCTCTGAGAGGTGCTTATTTGTACAAAGCAGCCTCTGAGATCCTAAAGAACCAAAGTTGTCGTGGTGCCCTAAACCAATGAGTATGTGACCTACTCGTTCCCACTCTGTCCCTTGACCTTTTCCCATAGCATTCTCCAAAAGCATCAGATGAAAAATAGCCCTTCTCAGCTCTCCAGGGGCTTTGGAGACAGCATCAAAGCTCTGTGCTTATAAACAATCCCAGCTAGGCCAAAATGCCATTCCAGCATCAGGGGTCCCAGGATTTCTAAGCCTGTCACAAGGAACTGGAGGCAGACGGGGCAGGGGAGAGGCAGCATGTGTTGCCAAGGGAAGGGGGAAGCGAGGGCCAGGCAGCTGGAGCATGAGCTGAGCTCCAGGAAAGCCCCGTGGGCTGAGACAGGATCTGCACACACACCTGAGGCTACACAGGACCCTCCTGCCTCCTTGCTCATTACAAATAGCTCTCTTAGCATAGGCTGAAGGATCATTTACCTCATCGATCCTTCAACCTGATCTTCTTTTCCCCCTTCTCTCACCTTGCTCATCCATGAACACTCCAGCATCCATTCTGGAGAGGAATTTACAGCCCACGTGAAGACAGAGAACTCAACAGACTGCAGAGGGGCAGTCCTTGAGCATCGAGACTACTAACTTGTTAACTCTTCAGGCTTTGAATAGCAGCTGTCCAACAAATACTTACAGGAATCCCTGTCAGCTCCCTCTGCTGTCTCACACCGTCCTTGGCACACTCCTACCTTTTGCTGAGGAAACTTCACTGTTCCCAGTTTTTGTGTTTCCTGATAGTTCCAGATCTAACTTCCCCTGGCAATAGCTGCACACACTCCTTGAACACCCTCTAAAAAGCAAATGTCACAGAGGATGCTCCATAATTGAGTGAGACTTTTTCTCAACCATCATCCTACTCCTGTAACTTTCATTTTGCCTGTATTTGTTCCTCCACAGAACATTAAGAGCTGCAAGGGGCTCACAAGGATCCTCAAATCAAAGTCTTCAGTGAATGGCTCATACAAGGTTGTTGTGGGTGCAAACCCACAACCTTGGTGTTACCAGCACCACACTCTAACCAACTGAACTGATGATCTCAGGGGTTTTGTCCTCCTGTTCCTGCCACAGACTACAGGCAAGGTCTTCAGTTGGGCAATCCACAGCTGTTTGAGGACTAATTACAGCTCACTGTCCCTTGTTTCAGTGCACTGCTTTTTGCCATGAAAAGGGAGACAAAAAAGGGGTAACTTTTTGTAACCATCTACCAGCACATCACCACCTCAGCCAACTGGAGCTTCACCAGTTGGGTCTGGGTCACACTCCCAGTACAGCCCAGCAGCCAAGGAAAAGCCTTTTTATGTCTGGATACGTGGACTGCTGCTGGTGGCAGCAAAGCAGGTTCGTGTAGCTCTTACGTGGCAATAGGGACACTGCCCTCTTGCAGGCCAATAATTTCAGTCCCAACAAGGAAACTGGATAATTACAGAGAAAAGCAGCAGGCACTTCAATCACTCCTACTGTGCCAGGTCTTTTAAAATGTCATTGAAAAGAAATGGTGGGATAATGAAAGGTTTGACTCACTTTCAAAGCACCTGGCAGGACAGACAGGAGGAAGCAACAAGGTTAGGAGGGCTCCATCATCCTTCCTGGTTCCTGGGGACTGACCCTAAAGGGTGGGAGATCTGGGACAGGATGGTGTGATCATAGGATGGCATAAAAATAGCAATACCGTCATGTGAGTTCTATTGCTGTAGATGTCTCCAGTTTAAGAGCAAACCACCTGACTTTATTCTGGTTGATCTTGTTCATTCTGTATTTTAGTTGTGGCCCTTCTTCACCATTTTCCCTTTTATATAGCATCAGAAAAGCATTAACTCATGGCTTTGTTTCATTCCACTGACATAACTGCTTAAGTATCCTTCCTGATGTTTTGGCATATATCACTTGGACAGACATTTAGAAATTCAAACCATGGAAGCTGCAGGACATTTTTTAAAAATTAGAAAATATGTGGACAATTCTTCTGTTATTTTAACAATATGAAGACTCAACACATGTGGAAGTCTGCCAGCAAATGCAGGGAAATATGTGCTTACCTGGCACTAATATTAAACTGAGCACATAGATTTTTAGAGCCACGCATTTACTACACACCCTACCCACATACTCTAATCCCCACATTCACAAAAACACACTTAGAGCACACAAAGCAGGCACAGATTATTTTCAGTGCAAAACACCTTTTCCTATAGGCAACAGGAGCATTTGTACCAAGGGAGCACACATACACCGAGCACGCAGACAAAACATCCATTCATTCCACGTAACAAAGATTTATGTCTACCAAATGAAGAATTGCACCTGTGTATCCATTTAGAATAAATTTGACATTAGCAAATGCACAATTGCTGTGAAAGGAAATATACTTCTGATGCACTCAAAAAACCACCCTTAATTGTTCAGCCCAGAAAACAGGAAAACAGAACAATCAAATGAAATGCAACACACACAGGCACTGTATGTGCTCAGAATGTACACTGGAGAAAGCACACCCCACCACAAACAAACACAGTATTCCCAGAAGACTTCTCCATACACTTATGTTGTGCTCAAATGCACACAGGCAGATCCTTAACCATACACTCACCTGCACAAATACATATCAGAAGAACAAAAGCCCATTACACATAATAAGGAGTCAAAAACGCACACTTTAGGAATGAGGAACACACTACACAAATACCCGACTCATGCACAGAAGTGTTATGTATGTGCTCCACAGAAAATAATTCCTAACTCTCAAATGCAGGCTGCAGTTAATAATCCCCACTCACTGGGGGCTGCATTTCACCCTGCAGCTCAGAGCAGTGGGGCTGAGGTCACAGCTGGCCCCACACAGGTTCAGTGCCTACAGTTCATGTGCAGAATTTAGTCTTTTCCCAGAGTAAGCACCTGTACTGCTGCTGTAATTCCCCAGAGCCATCTTAGAACTATATAAGCTACTGTGTCTGGACTGCCAAAATCCATTTGGAGATTCACTGGCAATTCTCCCAGTTTTTCCCCCCGTCTAGGGGGGCCCAAGAATTCGATTTTATGGAGGGTAAACTAATGCAGACCTCACATGGGCATCTCAATTAGCCCTGTACCCTCTTGCCTTACCACCTCTACAGCTGCAGTGGAGGGCAGCCACTGGTTCCACTACAGCACCAGCCACAGCCTGAGCAACAAAGCAACTGTTGGAGGTGGTGGATAAAGGCATTTTACTCCCTTTTATTGCCCGATAAGACCTCTGATAATTTTACAGTCAGACTATTGGTACCTAAACAGAAACAAATGCACCTAATCAAACGCACCAGTGGGCACTGCCAGAGCAGCCAGCCAGGCGTGACTCGGGCAGAAATGAAAAGCAGGAAGCAGAACAGTCTGCTGCCTGCCGAGGCCTACAGCCAGCCCTCCCCTCCAGAGAGGCTTGCACACAGACAGAACACTCCTGTTCCACAGCTTCTGTCCACTACAGGCTGAATGGGAAATCCCAGTGACCCACTCAGAGGCAGATTCTGCCTTGCAGCTTGAACACCGGACTCAGCTTCAGCTGCTCCACATTCCAAACCTACTCCAGCTATGGACACACAAAGAAATCCTGTGGCAGGTGATGCATTTAGTCTATTGTACATCGTTTAAAAGTACTCGACCTAAGCCCATCATAAAGGCTCAGAAACAGCAAGGCACATGCACAGCATGTTTGCTTCTGCTCCCAGAAACGTACATTTCTCTCTGCTGTGATGAAATCTAGACTTCCTTAGATACAGCTGTCCATGTTAAGTGAAACAAAATGCCTTCCACACCTCTCCTTTGGTCCCTTGTCAGGGAAATGGGAATCAGCACTGCTCCTTTAGCTCTGCTGAAAGTTGCAATCTCTCTAAATGCTATAAAGTTGCACAGTACCCCACATGGACATCAGGCTGTCACAGCCTGATGGCACTGCCACAGGGACACAGGCACACCTGGGGTCTGCCTTGTCCCTCCCAAACAACTCTGGCCAAGCAAAGGTTGTGGAAACCCTGAAAAACGGGGAGTGTCTTTTCCTCCAGGTGCTGCATGCGGTAAGCAGAACAAAACAAAGAAAAACAAAACAAATCAGGAGAGACTAATGAATAAAAATAACAGACTCTCTGCTTTTCTCCTTGTAATTTCCCCACCCCAGACAGCTGTAATGTGGAAAGTATTGAAATTTAAATCACACCTCAGCCTAACCTCAGCTGACAGGCTGCCAATGCAATAATCTCAGCCTGGCTATCTTCTCTCAGGGAGAACGACAAACCAACTACAGCAAAGTGATAAATTTTCAATTTTATTTTAAAATATACCAGATGGGAGATTTTATTGGAGTCATAAATATGTCAAAAGCAATGTTGGCATATGATTGGAGATTGCCCCCTCCAAGGGAGCAGCTCTCCTTGTTTAGAAGTGCCATCAGATTCTTAATAAGAGGCTCCAGTTACACTGCAGCCCAACAGTCCCTAAATTAAGCCAATTGAATGTTATTTGTCAGACGTCTTTTTTCTCTTCTCTGCCAGCTCCAGCTTCTTAAACAGGAGAAATGAGGGTGCTGAGGTCAGACCTAAGCACCACCAGTTTGAGTTCTCATTTTGTTGTTGGAAAATGGCTGAAAAGTATTTGATTTCTCACCAGTATTTGAAAGCGGAATTTCATGTCAGTCAATGAAGCTTCCTTTGATTTCCTAGAATCCCAACCAGCAGGTGTCAACCAAGTTCAGCCTCAGATTTAAAGTAAATCGAATTCAAGCCCTTAATCCTAGCCACGGGTCAACCTCAAATTACGGAAATAGCACTTGGCCTTAGTCCCAAAATTTCATGTGAGCTAAAACCAGTTCTAAATCCCACCAGCCACTTCCAGAAATTTGAGCTGCCTTTTGTAGCCTCTGCACCTCTCCTCCTTCTACCACTGGTGCTGTGACAGATCACAGTAGTCTAACAGGAAGAAGTCTGATATTTATGCCTTTTCATCATTTCAAAGGTTTTACAGACTGGCTCTACCAGCTATGTCTCTGAGCATAATTCCCACCTTCCAGCTTACTCAGGAAATCCTCATATTCTTATGCCAATAAATTCAAATCAATCAACTCTACCACCAACTGATTCCCATCACCACAGAATCTGCCTCACTGAAATTTTGACACTGAAAACTTAATGCAAAGCAAGTGAAAAATAACAATAATCTGTTATTTTATGTTTTTTCATATAAATGCTTTGCAGTTTTAATCTTTTAGCCACTAAACTGTAAAAAGGGGATAGAGAATTAGTAAGAGAGCCAATACATAAAATATTACAAAATAATATCCTGCAGTCATAGCCATTCTAACTGTAACAGCACCACAGAGGGCAAGGCAAGAAGGAAACGTAAGCAAAAAGTGACATAACTTTGCAGAGGTTAGAGGTCTGTGGTCTTTTTAAACATTACTTATTCCTCACAGTCAAAGGAGTGCTAGATGCTCTTTCAGTATTCTCTCTAACAGATTGATCATTTGCTGTAGAAGGCTTTTAAAAAACTTTGTGAACATAAAACACCATCAGGTACATTTATCACAAAATATCATCCTCCTACCCACAGCCTCCAGTCCTGGACATGCCATTCATTGGTCTTGAAGCAGCAGATGCAGCAAGACAAGCTGAAGCTTTTAGCAGCTTTTTAATCTGAAGGAGCAGATTGAAATAGAAGAATCATACCCATCAGTCTTAGGCCTAAAATATTTTGACTTAATGTACTACACAGTGAGGGCTGGCATTCCTCTGGCTTCTGCAGTGTTTTTGATGGGGACTTGTACAATTCATCATTGATTGGCACAAGGTCAAGGAAATCTGGCGAAGTACAAACCAGCCAGGAAAGAATCCAGCTCGCATTGTAATGCTTTTGACAAAACAGAAACCCATGCTGGGGACATGAAAGAGGGTGGCTTGGCTCTACTCTTCCACACTCAGGAGGACTCACTGAGAAATCAGAATTGGCCAGTTCCAACCACATTTGAAACTATCATTTCCCAAAATTCTGTCTAACAAGCAGTGATAATGATGGAAGAACACAGACAAAGCTGATTTCAGGAACGCTGCTGCCTTCAAAGGTTAAAAGGTCCACGAGGCCATTTCCATTACAGAACCTGTGGAACTATTTGGGGCATTAATGCCTCTCAGGGTGCTCTAATGGGCTGATGCACAATAGTACAGCCAAGCTGTGAGTCCTCCAGGACAGAGACTGCAGCTGACTGCACGTCTGTGCAATATTTAGCACAACTGAGCTTCAGCTCTAATAGCAGCCTCTAAGTGTAACCATGCTACAACAATGGGCAGTGTTAACTTAGATAATAAAAATAACGTAATGCATCAGGAGTATCTATGGCATAATTACAAGGTTTATTCAAAGCACCTAATCAAACTGTTCAGCAGCTTAGCATAAACACGGACATAGAGGCAGATACTCCTAGATTAAGGAGCAAATTATGATTAGTGCAGGTATAATTGCCTTGGAACTCCCCACACTTTCAGTCAGGCCAAGGACTAACAGCATGTTCAGGCAAGCACACACTTCTCCTTGGGGAAGATAAACCCCGAATACCTGTTTAAGAGCAGTCTGAAAATGCAGGGATCCTTGAGTTCTGCACCTCTGAGCCCAGGAGGAACCGACCTCAGGCAGCTTGTTTAGCTTCAGACTTACTTAAGATGTCTTTAGGGCATTCTCTAGTTAAGATGGTGCACTAGTAAAGTCTATTTAATTATTTGAATAAACTTTACTATTTAATAAGTCACTTAACAAAGGAGTGAACTCATTTCAGGTATTGACTGGTTAACCTACTTGGCAAACAAGTAATATCCAGGCAAGTAGGAATGTTACTTCACCAGGTTCCCCAGTTTCCAGTCCTACCAGTAATGGGCAAACCTGCTGTCTCATTAGAAAGCTGTCCCATTAAATCATTGCAGCACACAGTAACTACAAAGGTATCAGAAGATTTTACTGTACTCTCACATTTGGCAGCCACGTGACACCGGTCCATAGAGAAGGCCCTAATATAATCTCAAGAATATAAAATGCTGATATCCAACATCACAGGATCCCATCTAGCACAGGACACCCTCCTTTCCAACACACCACTGAACATCCCTCCAGTGCTGTCAGATGTCACACACTTGTGCTCCTGCTATGTGTCTGTCCACCTTCAGGAAAAATCCAAGCATCAATACACATGTAGAGCTGCAGGCCTGAAAACACACAGACACCTTTAAATGAAGCAGCAGCACCAGGAACAACCCACAGGGGTGGGAAATCAGCAAAAAACCCCATCTGCAACCAGGTCAGCTCCCAAACTCCTGCCAAGACCCTTCCTTTTTGTTTCCCTGATCCTCTTCCCATCTTAGCATCACACCAGGACCTGGACACATGAGCGGATACAGGCTTCCCTATGATGCAGCAGCTCCCTTATGAATTACATAACAAATTGAAATGACTTTACGACAGCGATAACAGCATCATCCGTACTGCTCACGGGTTAATTAACTGTGCCCATGAATGAATATGTGCTGACTCACTAACTAAGCTGCAAACAAGAGCAGTTCATCTCCTCTGCAGTACCCTGAAAACCAGCATCCCTCCTCTGCCAGGGAATTCATTTTCCTTGCTTTGGAGAGGGGGGAAGGAGGGAATTACTTCCTCTTGCTGGCTTCCTGCATTAGGAAAGCCCTGGAGGTTATTTAAATGGGAACTTCAAAGGAGGTGTATGATCGGCTGTTTACTGCTGCAGGAGGCTCATTTTACACTCAGATTTAAAAGCCTCTCTGGCTCAGAGGCAAACAGCATCACTTACAGGCTCCGAGCCTCTCAGATACAGCCAGCTCAGGTGCAGGGGGCCAGCAGGAACCGGACAGACAGAGAAAGGATTTTTTTTTTTTTTAATGTTGGACAGGAAGGATTTTCAGGCTCAGTAGGGAGTGATAGGGAATGGTTCTCCATGAATAGAGAGCCTAAATGCTCCAAATGTGGAGTAAAAGGCTGTTTGGTGTTTAGGACAGTAAGGGAATTATGAAAAGTGGTTCTGAAGCACACAGACAGGCATAGAGGGAAGACAATCAGAGATGCTCGTGTACTGAGCCTCCTGCACACCTACCACTGTGCCTTTTCATCAGGTCTTGAGGCTACTGTGTATGAGCAGCAATTCCTTCCTTCCATCACTCTTTCCTCCTGGGGATGGCTGGGGGTCAGGCAATGACTTACTTTGGGAAGCCTTATTAAGCAGATTCAGTAATACGGAAGGAAGATTAAATAAAAAATTCCTGCTCCTGGCACTTGGAGTGGAAATGAATTTGTGTCTTTGTTCTCCTGAGCACTGATTTCTCAGTCTGACATCAGGGTGGATTTGGAAGGGAGATGAGGTTTGGAGATAAGGTAATTCCTCCACCACCAGATTAGATCCAGCCAGCACAGTGAGCAGTCCATGTTATATCTAGGCAGCTTAACTACACCCTTTCACAGTTCCACTTAGCTTTGGCCACTGAGAACCTACCACACACGTGAAATTTAACTGGTTAATTTTAATCATGTTTGGAAGTGTGGAGTTTGGGGTTTTATTCCTGGAAGCAGAGCAAACCTCCTCACCTCCATCTGTTTAAGCAACCAAGCACATGGAAAAAGCAGGCAAGAACAAAGAAACCATCTCCCTGCAGAACCACTAAGTAGAATTTGTAAATGCAGGAGATTCTGCAGGTGGGCATTTGGACTTGCCCCTGAAACTCATGATGGCCAAATCACAGAACTATGAATTTTCAACAAACCTATACTTTTTTTTTTTTTTTTCCCCATGGGCATAACTAATATGGAATCTTCTGAGAAAAAGCCATTTTGACAAATTTTCTGACACATTCTCCCTAATACTGCCTACAGCAGGAAGCAGCAAGATTACCATGGTAGAAATATCACCTTGTGGGAGAAACAAGCTCCAGGTAATGCCAGCACTTACATATGGTTGGCCATAACTGCTCCAAGCATATTTCAACTTCTGTCTCCATCAGGCTGGGAAATTATCACATATATATTCATCTGATACAAAGAAAGTGGGCCCTTGGAAGGACTTTTTTTCCCCCTCTGAAAAATAAAAAAGGGTTGCTTTAATTAAAATCTACTAGCTAAAAGCCTGGTTTTGGAGCAATTGCATCAATTTTGTTCCATTAGCCACCATATGAAACCGGATCACGATATGTAGTTGAAAAAAAGAAGTAAATGAGAACAGAACAACAAAACCCAAAGCCTAGAAGCAATCAAGAACTCAAGAGTATTGGAGGGGCTGAAGAATGCATCCCCTTATTGATGTATTTCATGCCTTCTCCCGTGACTGCAGTGCACAGGAAAGCAGAGAAGGGACAGCCAGAGATGATGGGCTCAGATGAACCACAGGTACATCTCTACAAGCACTGGTGAAAGCCCTCCATGCCAGCTGATCCCTGCAGCTCCCAAACAGCCATTCCAGATGCCCCACAGGTGTGTGACAGATGTGTTTGCTCTCTCCCAGCTTCACCAAGAACTTTCTGTACTGAGAGCACTGCCTGCACTGCTTCGGTCTCTTGAGGCAAAACTGTATTATGGTTCCACCTGCACCCCCACCAAATACAGTCACTGTATTCAAGGGTGCACAGATCAAACTTTTGTTCAAGTTTTAGATCATTTAGGCTTGCATGTGACAATGGCTGTGTCTTCAAAGTGTTCTGAAAGAAACTAGCTGGAGGGCATGGACATGTTTAACAAGGGACTGTTTTTGCAAAAACTTTCTGTCAGTTTATTCAGACAGATGGGAAGGCTGTCCTCTGTGAAAGGCCCTGTTCTAGGAGCTCAGAGATGAAAAACAAAATGTAAATTCAACAAGTGAATATGCATAAGATGAAAACTTCACAAGATGATTTTATATTTAGAAGCCTTTGCTTGAGAACATACCTACCAACACCAGACATTTAAACTAATGAACCATCCAGACTGACACTACCTCTGAACCTTCTCATCACACCAGCTCAGCAAATTATGTCTCTTGGGAGATCTGGAGTTGACAGGAACCTTTCCCTCTAGGGCAGCAACCTAGCCAGCTCTAGATCTACCAGTGAAGCCCAGATGTGATCTGTTTTCTTCTTCAAATGTCAGACTGGGCTAATAAAACTAGATTTCTTTTGCTGAAGCAGTGCTCAGTGTTCTTCCCTCTCCAGTCAAACTCCTTGGGTCAGCCTGTCATTTGTTCTAAATCTTAAAAAAAACCACAGTAGGAACACATCTCACACTGACTCAAGTGAGGAACAAGACTGAAATTCAGGAGAAATTAAGTAGCACACAAATAGAAAATATAGATTGTGGAGACTGGTGCATTTAGGACCCTGAGAAACAATTTTTTTTTTGCAATGGCTATCATTTACTATGCACAGTCTTGTCTGTAGACATCAAACCCAGACAGGACTCATTAGTATGCTAAATAAACAGCTTTTAAACTGATATAGTTAAATTATATAAGACTATATGGCCACTGACTTTTATATTGGATCATTTTATTAATGAATCCACACCAAAATTAAGAATTTTGACATAAATGTATGTCTACACAGACTACACCCTTACAGTTAAAGATGGTGTAAAATCACACTTCCATTACACTGGTAACTTCTGGTGAGGTGAACAAGCCCAGGCAGGAGGTTATTTCTGGCTACTGCACTCAAGTCATGTCATTCATTTTCTCTTATCCACTATTCTTTCCTGATACATTTTCTGACTACTCTGTCATGCAAACAAAACAGGACTGTTTTCAGAAGCTACACAAGACCTTTGCCACCTCCTTGTATAGCTACCAGTTCCACTTGTGCTCTTAAAGGTCAGAGCTTGAGAAAGAATAATGAAAATAGGATTCAACTGCAAGAGTTGCACTATTTCAGGCGGTACAGCTCAAGCAAAAAAGACATCACAAGTCTACTTTAAATAATAATTAAAAAGTCAACAAGAAATTACTATTTCCAACCCCAAATCCTCTTAATCATATCCAAAACTATTAGTGGAGTTTAACAGAGAATTAACAGAACAAAGCCTGCAGATTCCTATTCAGGTCACAGTGGTAGTTCCTGGACACAGAGGCTAAGACACAGTCCCCTTTTCAGGCAGCTCTGTCTAAAAGGATGATGTTTACTCTTTTCATTTGCACAATGAAGAACTGAAGCAGACCAAAAACAGCCCACTGTCTAAAAACTCTGTCTCCATCAATTCTTTTAACATCATCATCACTGAACTGAGTATCTTTCACGAATTTGTTGACTGGACCATGAAGTAGAAATAGAATCTGTCACACACAGGGAGCCTGGAAACCAAACCCAGATCCTCTGGATCCAGGCTGAGTCCTCCCACCACACCCTGAGAACACCTTCATTGCATTTGCCCGTGGTAGTGAAATACTGGATTCAGTGAAATTGCTAGTGGAGGACTTGGGAATCCAGCTGAAATTCCCTATCCTAAAAGAAAAATTAGAAGCAGTGACAGAAAGTAACAGAAGTGTTTCTTTAAATGACAGGACTGACATTTTGGTGATGTGAAGCTTTCCCACTGCTAGGATTTTGAAGTGCTGATATTTTATCATCAAATTGGAAGCCAGCTAGTAAGTATCAATAACATGAGAAACTCAGCAGAGAAACAGTGACCCCATTATATGTGAAAGAGCAGTGCTATTTTAGCTGAAGAAACATATGCTTTGTCAGCCTGGTATACATTGCAGGAGTTCCTCTTGGATTTTCCTCAGGAAGAACCCCCACGCAGACTCCTCTGAGAAGCTGCAGCATTACAGACACAGGATGAGTCTAGGAAAAGCTGGAGAGACAGTTTCAGCTTCCATATGGACTGATAATCCATAACCACATATATAACCGCTGAAGACTGCAGATGAAATCCTGGCTCCAGCAATGTCAATAACTACATTTTCATTAATTTCACGAGGGCCAAAAACTTTCCACCGAAGCTTTGGCTTTAGAAAACAGTTGATCTAATTGTGAAGTGTTTCCTACAGCATAAGTTTGTCAAAACCACATGACAGCAAACTGAACTGGGACAAACCAACCTGATATTTCATATTAGTTCAGGCTAAAGTTGTGCTTCAGGAGAGTCTGATGAAGTTACTGCAGTCTGTTCTCCAAAACACCAGGCACAAGTGACATCGTGTCTCATTCACACTAAACACATACTGCCCAGTAATTTAACATCCAAATGCTTTTTAGTGTTCATGAAACTGTTGTCTGTGCTTTTACCACATAGGAGTTGTAATACCACCTGTGCAAGAGGACTGAACAATTGAGCTTTGTGTCCTAAGGCATCAATGCTGATCTACACCATCCTCCCTCACCAAACAGCCACCTCTGACAGAAGTCTTTATGAAAGTCTGTCATCCTGCACAGTTTGTCCACTTGAAGATGATTTTTTTATCTTTGTCTTTGATTTTTCCTCTTTGTTCTGTTAGTGCTTCAGCATTAGAGGAACCCATTTCTTTAACATTATAAATGTCTTAGACTGTAATTCACTTCATGTTCTGCTGCAGTATCACTGAACTCAACTACCAAACAGCCTCATTCGTAAAATCTGACTTCAGAATCCATTACGCTTATGTTTGCCTGTACTGCCAAGAACATTTGACACAGACTTGGGAACAGACCAGATGCAGTGCCTATGGATCTATTTCCTCAAAGAAGAGAGATAACCCTCAAACTCAAAGCAGTACTACCAGGAAAATACATGCAAGAGATGTGATGAAGAAAACAGAAACATCAGAATAAGGTAAGCATGTCCAGGCATCATTGCCAAGGCTCAGCAGGTATGGTACAGAGCATACCTTCACTTCATCTGGCTTCAAATTGCTCCTTTTGCAGGCAATAAAATTACTGCAGAAATCCCAGGGAATAAACTGAGTTAACACCCCATTAAATACAACAGACTTCCAATCCAAGGTAAGGACGTGCCCAGATTAAGCTAGCCCTGTACAAACTGGCCCATGGGTAACATACATCACTTCTACTGACTTATGGTCTGAAAAAAAGAAAGAAAAGGAAAAGCTGAGATGAATTTCTACAAGGTAAGAAAAGATTTGTTCTTTGAAGCATGCTTAAACACAATGTATTATTCCATAAACATTCTTTCTACAGCTGAATGCACACCCCAAGGGAGAAAGCCTGGAATTTATTTTACATATTTTCTTTTATCAGTAACGTGATCTTGCCCCTCATTCCCCTCCCCCAGATTAAGCAGCCTTGATTTTTAACCCTTCAGTTTGTTTTGTCAGTATCTGGCTTGGTAACCAGAGAGAAGAGCATTGTTGCTGGGTTGATTTGTTGCCCCCATTTCTCAAAAGACAAGATAATTTAAATTACTTATTTCCATAATTTTGCCTTTTCTAAATACTTCAATTGCAGTACTTGTGAGCCCCTTCTAAGTCCACTGGATAGTGACATTCCAGTGACATTCATAAAAAAGACTTTATAAGAAAAATCTTTCTTGGCGGAGCCACCTAAGTCAATTTCAGTTGGTTTTAAGCTGAAACAGCTCAGCACAAAGGAAGAGGGGAAGAGAGAGAAAGAAAGGCAGGACATTCAGAAAAACATACAGATAAGGGCAGCAGCATGAGGCCAGGAGTTATATTTTGATTGTCATGTATTTACTGACAGCCCTAGGTGCTGAAAAGGAGATAACTCCCTACAGTCGGCGCTCCCACATCAATTCAGTGTGCAGTCTCATGAAACTGGGAGCCAAAATGCAAGCAGGATACCTCCAGAGAGCAGCTCCTGCTTCCCTTCCTCTCCTCTCTGATCCTCTTGCTCACTTCACAAAAACCCTAGTGCTTGCCAGACTTTGACGGATCTCAGCCAGTTCACAAAATACAGAAAACGTTCTACAACAACCAGAAGCTGTGTAGTTTTTTAGTATTTTGATGCATTCGTGAAGCTCAGGGCTGGACAGGGCTGCTCCTGGCTGGAGTAAGACCATAGAGAAGCAGCTCCCACCTTGCTGTACACCTGAGAGCTGGTGGGGCTGATGAAGTGTGAAGCTGCTGCAGGCTTCCAGAACAAAAACCAGCTCTGCAAAGACACAGTACTGTGTAAATACCAACAGCTGCAAAGCTTCCATTCCATGGATTTATGTATTCATAGCTCCTGCTAGCTCCAAGTCAGCCAGGCTGATTTTGCCAACACACAGAGACAGCTTTAACCAACCAGAAATCTTTATCGCAGCCATCCTTGCTGTCAGAACGATGACCTCAAAGACAAGCTAACTCAGGTCATGTTTTCTGTGTTGCTCTCCTTGTAACAAGGAAGACTTGCTGAACCACTTTCACCCTGACCAGCTCCCAAAGAGTGGTAGGAAAAGAATAATGCATCTGCATGAAACAAAGATATTAATCTATTAAAAAAAAAAAACAAACCCAGATACCAAAACCCTGAGAAACTGTCATATGCCTAGAACAAAACCAGGGAAATTACTTAAATTTTCATATGCAGAAGCTCTGGCTTCACTGCCAGGCCACCTCACTCTCATTCTGAGATACCAGGATGGATCATCAGAGGGCACCGGTCCCCACAGGAGGAAACTGGCTAAGTGGATAGAGGTTTCAGATCCCTGGAAATGCATATTTACCACATAACTGTGAAGTTCTGAAACTAGGGTGCAGCTAGAACTGCACTTTCACATTTGCTACTTTTCCTCCTCAAAAGCACTTCAAGAATGTATGGAATTTGCAGGTCTGAATTCAAACTTACTGAAGCTGAAAAGTCAATCATTTCTGTACTGGCAGTAAGTGAACATTAACCTCAAGAATAAAGGCAAATTCCATTCTTGTATCCTCTTCTTCTGTCCTTATCCTACCAGGTCCCTTCACAGATTTTTAACAGGGTGAAGATAGAAGGCAATTCTTATCATCTTCATCACAAAAGAAAAAAACAAGGACTGTAAACAGAATTTGTCTCTGTGCATCTACATATACCTGAGCCACTCACCATTAATGCCAGTAAGCAAAAGGAAATTTAACCCCTTCCTCACGCACATCAAGTTCCTACATGTGCCTAAAAGCCACAGACCACTGTACAGCAATTACTCCTACAGGAGCAGATGCTTTGCTTGGGTCAAAGTGATTTAAGAGAACTAAAATCTTTGGACGACCATGTCAACACTCTCCATAAGCAGGTGTTAAACACAAGGAATACAGCCTGTGTTTTGCTGCATGTACAACATTCATCCTAAAAGCACCTCAGTCCTTTCTGGGAAAGGTGTTAGATTAATTTTCCAGAGCTTTTCACTTTCCTGGAGTCAGCCATCCTGCTGGCCTGCACTTTTGATAAATTTCCTGCTAATCTTCCCCCCAGCCCAAACAGTTTACTTCTCTTCCTTCAATATTCAAGACTCAAAACCAACATAGGCAGGAATTTGAAATGTTATTGAGAAAAAGGAACTTCCTCTGAGAAGAATCCAAATACTGATACAGTTGTTAACACCCACTTTGAAGGGGGAGGGGTTGAAACAGTGTTTATAGGCCTTGAATTTCAGCTGGGGATTTCTTTGCAAGTGTCTTGGGCTTAAGCAGTATTTCAAATAAATTAGATGAGGGAATTCTCTCTTGATTAACACTAGAACAGATTTAATAAAACTAGAACTGCTGATATGAGATAGAAAGAGAAACCCCACAGGGCTATTGCTTCAAAACAAAAACTAGAACTCTCACTCTGATTTCCAGCAAGTCAGATATTCAGTGGGTGTAACATTGTTCCACTCAATTTAAGGAAACCAGATGGTATCTAGCAGCCCAGGATTTGGACAGGTAGAACTCTTTTTCATTAAGGTTTTAGAATCCAAATTTATAAACAAAAAGATCACATGGACTGCAGTGCACAGACATACTTCTAGGGAAAAGTGAGAATGCCTTTTGCCTTCCACAGCATGCATGACCATTCAGTAAACAGAATATTTAACAACTTAGGAGAAGAGCTATTTAATCGACAGGAAGAGACAGCAGAGACCCTTACAATTACCTTACATCTTAGAATAATTTGCATTTTTACATCTTCAGACACACAAACCATTAGTGTCTGCAAAGTAAATAGCAAAACCACCCAAACCTCCACAGCATAAGAATTATAGGTTAGTTAATAAAACCCATAAATCAGTTAGTATAAATGCTATGCCTTTTATTACATAATGGATGTGGATACTTCACCACACACTGAAATGGTACAGTTCATACAAAATCCAGGGATTTTGCAATTAAGATAGCAAGTCATGAATGTATTAAAAAAAAGGTTAACATTTTAAAAACCTCAATACTATCAGCAATGAAGGAGAAAAAAGCAGCAAAACTCTTGATGGTTCCCAAGCAGAAAGATTCTATAGCAAAAGTAAAGGAGAGGCATCAATGTACTTCTGACTCTGAAGGATTCAACTGAAATGAAGCAGAGGTTAAAAAGACCCAATTTCAGATTCCAAATGAATCCACATTCCACATTATCAACAGGAAGCTGCCTGAGCAAAGAGGAAGTGATCTCTTCTCTTAAGAGCCCAAAGGCCTCAGATTCCCCCCCAACTTCCCTTAGATGATAATTAATCATCAGTCCAATTGCCCAGCTGCAGAGTAAACAGGGGGGAACAAACAGGAACAAACAGCGGAAGTATTACACCACGTTGTCTCAAATTGAGCATGATTTACCACCATCTGCTCCTGGTGCCACAAACAGGAGCACAGTTACAAAGGAATTAGGTGTTTCTCTTGTTATGAACTCACTGCTGTTTTGCTCTTACGCTTTCCTCTGGCTGTGCACCTGTCTTGCTGTTCCTGTCTCCACCTCCAATCCAGCCAGTGTCGCATGGCAGATAATTCTCCTATGCAGGTTTTCCCTACATTCCTTCTACTTTTAGTATCTTTACCATTACACAATTAGTGGTTTTAAAAATCTCCAAAGCATTCTAAATCTCAATGTAGTCTGTCCCAGGAAGAAGACAGTATCAAGCCTGTTGGTATAGACAGACCAGGCATTAATCTGTCAACCAAAATAATGAGATGTGACCACAAATGTAGCATAAAGACATGGCTGCTCATAGCACTGTGACTTCAGAAAGAGCATCAGCAGAGGCAGAAGTCATCCAAACTCCTCCACAGAGCACCTACACCAAGTACAAATGGCATGAGGCTACAGTCTGTTCCATTCTCAGCCAGCAGGTGGGTAAAGAGAGGATAAAAATCTAATAGGGGAAAAGAAAATCAAGTGGGGAGCAATAATTATGATACAGAAGGTTCTTAAAGAAAATCACTCTGATGGTGGGAAATTAGGGAGGATAAAGGAAGACAAGGATGTAAAAAAAGGGCTGAGTGAGAGATATGACATTTTTAAAGTTAGTCAAGCTGGGGAAAGGCCCTGACAACCATTAGCTATAACCAAAAACTCTGACACTTTCACCACTGTAAGTAATGACCAAAATTCCTTCAGCTTTTCCAGAGGAAGACACTTAGGGTGGAGAGGTGGAAGAGGCACATTTCCGTTCAAAGGTTAACATGGAATTGCCAAAATCTCTGACAAGAAATCAATGGAGTAGTAGTTCTTTCATGAAAATGCAGTTAAATTGAATCAGAATGGATTCAGCGTTGAACAATTTTAATGAAGCAGTGTCAAACAAGCACATCAACTTCTTAGAAACCAAGGAGCTCCAAAGTTTAATTACAAAAACATCGTACAGAAAACTTGGCATTTAAACAATTCCAAACATGTTAATCCAGCAAATGGATTCTGCTTTCATATATTTCTCTTAACATTTCTGCAAGTGACAAAAGCATTTTATTCCGCTCTTCTCCTTGACACCCACTTCATTTTTTTTTAATCAGTCAACACTGAAAACTGTAAACTGAAGTGACACTCTGAAAACACTGGAAAGACAAAATCCATTTTTATAGGGTTAATAAACATAAATAAGAAGCTTCTTAATGAGACAAAACATCATCTGTCACATCATCACTGAGCAAGAACTCAGTCTTCTCCCAGCTGCTTCAAGATGGATAATGTACCCCGCCTCCTTCCTTGTGGGAAAAGGCAAGAGATTTGTCAGCCCCAGCTAATAATATCACCTTAAATTTCCTATCCCACAACACTTGCATGCTTCTCAGCAGAGATGGATGAGCAGTATCCACGAGCAGATTTCTGTAAGCAGGCAGCCTGAAGCCATCTGACCCTACGGATGGATTGGATAGGTTACAGCCTGGAACTGCAGCCTACATTACATGGAATTTCTGGAGTCTTTATGGGATACAACTCCAGGTACTAGGTAGGATGCCACAGACAGAACTTCAGGATTTTGTAAATCAGTTTTGGCTGTGCAGCGCATTTTGGCCACTTCAACAGAGAGTCAAACATCACCAGTTCTAAAAAACCAAGATACATACATGAGATGAAGGTGTAGGTGCTTCTACTGGAGGCATTAACAACCTCTAGGATTCACAACATTCATTACAGAACCCACTAAAAAAGTTCATGGCAGCATCAGCTGGTCTCATCCATGCTAAGGAGAGTGGAAGTCAATGCAGCAAACTGAGGTTCCTTTTTGTGAAATCTTGAAAGCAAAACAGATAACAAGAGAAAGGAGTTTCCTCTCTGAAGGAAGACTTGATTTACATGGAAATCGTTGCTTCTTGGCTACAGCAATAACCCCAGGAGTAAGCTGAGACCTGGCATACAAGGTGCTGACCTGAAGATGGCTCCAGGCCAGCATGTCCATGTGTACAGGGCAGGAAAAGAAGAAACTGGTTTTTAATCTTCAAAATATTTGCGTCACAAGTACATTAAAGTGATGCTGACAGCAACACGCTCCAGTAACGAAAGTAACCTCCACATCAAACGGGGAATCCTAACAGATGTTTTGAGCAGGAGCAAAGAGATTGTCATGTGGGAGCAAGAGCATTTCAACCACCCCCATAAAGCCCAGAGATGTCCAACAAGTGCTGAGCCAAAGTCAGAATCAACAATTTGACAGGAACCAAAGAGCAGGCAAAGTTTTGCATAAGCCAGTGCAGACAGTGGGTGCCTCAGCTCTGCCAGGAGGTGTGGTGTAGCTCAGCAAGATCAGACTCAAACATGCAGAGCTCTAGTCAATGCAAGTGAAAGGGTGAAAGGCCATTTAGGTCAGCTGGAACACAAAATGCTGAACGCTACGGGCTCCATGGGCAGTACTTGGACTGTACAAAAGGTGAGAGCAGAAAGAAGCTGTGATGCTGGGATCTGTGGGCTATGTGGACCTAGCTGCTAATAACCTTCTCTGCTCTAATAATACATGCAAAAATATATGTGCTGCTTCCAGACACATTGATTCCCAGCACAGCCATTTCAGGAGGGCAGGGAGGGAAAAAAATGCAATCCCCGTGCCCATTTTGCTTTTTATAGAAAACTGCTTTCCCCATGAGATCATTCTCTCAAAAACAAGGCAATAACATTAAATTAGACTGAACAATGTATCAGAGGAAGGGCAAGCTTTGTGGGTTTAGTCTAAACTGAACAATCCCATTTTCCCTGCTGAGAGGAACTAATGTTTCACTTTCTATCTTGATTTCCACTGATCTTTGTGATAGTAAAATGCTCCAGCAAACGTTTTCAAGAGATAACAGGAGACCTTCACAGAAGAGCAGGATGCAATGTGCAAGAGAGGTGCTTGAAGAGAGGGGAGAGAAGAAGTCTGTCTCATAGTAGAATCGAGTCACAAAGCATCAACCACAGCCAGTCTCTAGCAGGGGCAAACTCACATCGTAGGAATTGCAGGCTAAGACAAAAAAAAAAAACAGGGTTCTGCTTAAGAAAAGCTCCTATAAACATAGCAGGAGGCGTAGGACAAGACAGTGCACCAAGGAAAGCTCCCTGTTAGAGCAGAGAACACAAGCACTGCTATCCAGTGCAAGAATCAGGGAACAAGATCAAAAGAAGACAACTGAAGTGAAGGAAGGTAACCCCACAGGATAAACAGGAAAACAAAATAAAAGACACTAGAAGACATTAGGCAATATAACACATCAAAGTTATTACTACAACATATACGCTGACTCCATTTCACAAGCTGAGATTTCATCTCCACAGCCAGCCAGTCCACAGAACGCAGGCACCCTCACACCCAGCAAACTCCATAAAAAAATGTAGATTGCACAAAAGTTGCATGCTCTTAAATGTTCACACAGAGGACAGTTCCAAAGGTTTAGTGGGCGGTGTCCGTGGCTTCTTAAGATCTCTTAATGCATTGATCTGTTTGTCTCCCTGACAAAACACACAGGCAGGGCCCAGGACAAACCTGCCATCCTGCCTCCCACCCTAGGCTTGCCCCCATGGCTTCTTATTCCACACTGGCCAAAAAAAATTTTGTAAAGCTTCCCCGGGTCACGAGACCTGCAGACGAAACAGAAAAATAAGGGTTAGAAGGCTACAATGTGCCAGGACTAAACAGGCACTGTGACATGGGATTCTGGGTGTTTGATCTGAAAACACAACATTCAGGATAGTAAAGCAGCCTCTAAAGACACAACCAAACTGAGTTGCTGTTTCCATCCAGTGCTAAATAACAAAACCCTTCCTCTTCTTCCCATATACTGTTTGCACAAAGATGTTTTTTACCATGCAGTACAGAAAAAACAAAATATTCACCAGTATGATCAAATAGTCCCTGAACACAATGTACTAAGCCACCAAAACCCACCTCAGATCTCTGAAAGAGCTGTTTTCAGGAGCATTATGGCACAGTTTTCTGTGGTATTGATTTGTGATGTGTCCCAACCTCAAACAGACCACTTGGTTGACAGAGATTACATTTATCATTCATATATACATATGCACATTAACAAAGGAACACTGATGATGACAGTTTGTTGAGACAGTTTATCATGTGCCGGATGAACCTTTTATCCAAAGCTTCCTTGTTTTCCAGGGAATCTCTACCATTTTCTAGGTTTGCATCCAACAAAATCCAACCATCTTCCTTCCAAAATTTTGTCTCAAAATATAATCATTGCCACGTGAAAGTCAGTGTAATTAACAGTCCCATTAATTACTTGGTCATTATATTCAGTTACATGCATGTCGTTATCCAGTGAAACTATGTGATTATTAATCACATTTTTAATTGCCTCACACTGTTTTGCTGCTGAAAAGAAGGAAGGCATTGGTAGAAAAAGAAAAGAAAGGAAAGAATTACTATTTTTCAAACAGAGGTTGGAAGGAAGAATTTAAAGC
Organism: Vidua chalybeata; assembly: GCF_026979565.1. Taxonomy (NCBI): domain Eukaryota; kingdom Metazoa; phylum Chordata; class Aves; order Passeriformes; family Viduidae; genus Vidua; species Vidua chalybeata. Next base: position 1,243,335 of record NC_071542.1, on the reverse strand, counting down.
AAGAATTACTTTTTCTAAATCAATTACAGCCAAATCTAGGCTATCCAAGAAAATTGTATCCATATGTTTAGGAACACAGGAATTGTCCATCCTTTAGGAAAACTGAAGCCACCTGGCAAGAGAATGAAAGTCTAGATTTTATTAGCTTTGCGATATGATTTTTCTAGCAAGGTGCTTAAAGGACAAATATCCATTTCTGGGCCTGGCATGTCCTTCTAACAACTGATGGATGAGAAACTGCTTTCCTTCTTAGCCATTCTGTAAAACCACCCCTCCCAAGTCTCTTTCTGAGCCTGAGAACTAATTGAAAACAGTATACAAAAAGGAGGAGGTTGATGAGCTGCTGAAAAATCCCAGACCTGGATCGACAAGCTGTTCCCTTCACAAATAGCAGCAGTAAAGGCACTTCTTTATTCTGCTGGGAGCTCAGTCATCTCTTAGAACTACAGTCCGTTCCATCTGGCTACCCTCCTGAAGGACAATGATCTCCCAGCTAAAGCCACACTATAATGGGAAATGTGTAATTAACTGTTCTACACAGCACCACAAAAGGTCAGAACCAGAAAGGATGAAAAGCCCTGTCTTCATATTTGCAGATGGCACAAGGCAGCTTTATTTGCATTTCTAAACGCTATTCAAGACCTGTACAGTAGATCTCTACATAATAAATGCCTGAAGAATGAAGGTATGTACTTTGTTGAAATAGAAATAGGCAAACTCCTCATGGCTGCCTAGCATTGTGCATCATGGGGAAGTGGGGGAGTGAGAGGTGTGGGAAATGCAAAGCAGCACAGTAATGCAGAAAGACTGGTATTTACTTCTCTGTTAATTTGTTTTTCTACTCTGTTCTCTATGACAGCTTTCTAAGCTGTTAAACAACAGCAGGAATACAGAACCACGAGCTCAATAAAAATCTATGCACAAGACACATAAACATTAGTGCCAGCAAATGCTATGTACAGCTTGAACCATACCTCAGTGCTCCATTTGTATCTAAGCCTTCCTAATTACAACAGCTTGACTACAGGTGCCACTGAGCCGAGGTAGGGTATTTTCAGTTTATAAGAGAATTGAGTTCACCTGTAACCTCTTGAGACAAATAGAATTTCCCCGTGGCCATCAGTTTCTACAATTACTGCTAAAATCTTCAGATTTACTTCACTCAAGAAAGGAACCTTCTTCTAAATTAGTCACCCTGTTACCATTCTGTCAGAACTCTTACTCACCTTATACAAATACATAAAGATCTTGGAGCTAAAGGGAATTTCAGAATCCTTTAAAGCCGTGGAATCCTTTCAACTCAATTTGACTTTCATTAAGACAACCTGCTCCTGCAGCTTTGAGGAAGAAACCTTTTTGATTGTACAATATGGTGATCAGCACAGGCATCAGCAGCAGAACGGGTGCCAAAGGCAGGGAGCAGACCCCACGAGCAGCCTGGGAGAGAACACCTACCCCGTCACTAACGCTCCAGCCTGTTCACCACGTCCCGCACCGTGGCGATGAGGTTCTCGTTCTCCTGTGGGTTGGCCAGGATAATGCTGTGCAGTCTGTTCATGTAGGAATCAATCGTTTCCATCGTGGGGGTTTCCCCGCTGCCTACAGTGAACACAGTGAAATGAGCCACAAGGTATTTGGATGACCACAGCAATTCCAAAAAGTTCACACAATGCTAAGGGGAATTTGTGCCAACACAGAAACTGCTATAGGAGGTGATTTTGCTATGCACCACCTCTAGTGACAGATTCTGCTAAACAATGTCCTCCTAACTCCACAAAGTGAGTAGCTCCAAGGATATCAGGACTAATGAAGCACGGTTCTCTTTGATTCGGGTCTCACAGTTGATTATAACAAACTCTTTCAGCTGGGCATTGTGGGTTCCCTGGCAGCTGACAATACAGACACAGCCTTTATTTTAATCAAGGAACTTGCAAGTCCTGTCTATTCTATTCAGTAACATTTTCATAAAACAAGTGAAGGAGAGCCAGGACTGAATATGTGTCTCACTTTATTAGGAAGAGCAAGAGTAATAAGAAAATAAATGTCATGTTGAAATAAGGCACTGACTGTATGCATTTTAGTATTCTTCCCCCTGCATGCATTTTAGTATTTCATTATCCCATGCAACAACAGCTCAGAAACGGCCGAGGGCGCAGAAGTACGACAGCAGACCGCGTGCTCTCAGCCCAGGAGATGACGAGAACACGAGCAGCTCCGTCTCCCAGGCTCACCTGGCAGTGGGACTCCAGCGAAGCTGCTGGTGAGCGCCTGGCGCAGGGTCTCCAGGTGCTGCTGCAGCACGGTGTTGCGGCTCCGCTCCTGGATCACGTCCACCTCCAGCTTCTCCACGGCCGTGCGCATGCTCTCCACGTGCTTCTGCAGGGCCGCGTTCCTCTCCTCAAACTCCATGTTGGATTTGCGCAGCTGCCGCAGCTCCGCCTCACGGGCTGCGAACATCAACCCATTCCCAGAGAGTCAAAAGCTGCTACAAACATCTCTAGGACCGGCAGGCAATGAGACAAAGTTCTGGAGTGCTCGGCTGATAATTGCAAATGGTGCCATTGTGGTTTAGAGATAAAGAGCATCACGTCATGGACTGACAACAGCACCTACAGCCGCACTTTACAGAGATCATTCCTAGAGAGAAGGACAACTCGGAAGACATTCAAAGCATCAGAATTGAAGTGAATGGGGGAACTGATCAGGAAAGAAAACTGCAAAACTGATTTCAAATGCGATCAGAATGACAAAGTTTAGCAGCAGTGCCAAGAATCCTGCAAACATGACACCAGTTACAAAAACAATCTTCTATTGACCATGGAAAGTATCGGAATCTAAATTCTGTTCAGTCAAGAAAGTCTTCAAGAAATCTGGCAAAAAATACTCAACTCTTGAGACACACAGAAATGAAAACCAGAGTAACAGAAAATCAGTGTAATATTCCACATATGGGGGGAAATAAAATACTGCTAATCAGCCTGGAATCACCATCAGGATAGATCTCAGATACTTCTTAGTCCTATAGAACAGTAGACACAGCTTGAACTGGCTGGACTAAACATCAGAAACACTCTCAAAAAAGTCTAATTTGGGAAGACAATGCCAGGAAAAACTGCTTTTCAGTCATTGTGTATATACAGAGGTAAGGTAATAGCAGAAACTATACCCAAGTCTTTACGTGTGCTGAGATAGGAGAGTGCAAGGACTCTTCAGCTGGACAGAATTTGCCAAGAATTTTGGAAAAGCAAGGAGGAAAGTGTCCTGGAAAAGTTAAAATTACCTTTACTATGATTCAGGAACTCTTCTGTGAAGATTGGGATATCAAAGACAGATCTCTCCTTTGTATCTGCTTCTTTCTACAACAGAAGGAGTAATAATGTAGCTAAACAGTTTGTTTTCAGGAATTCATTTAACTGTTTTGATCATTTTGAGAATAAAAGGCCAAGGAGACCGACACCTGAGGCAGCTAAAGCTGTATGGATTAAAGACACTTCCAGCTCCTACCAAGAAAGGCCAAAGGATATGTCTTAGATTTTCAAGATCTAGGTTTAATCAAACATCATCATTAAAAAATGACATACAACATACTAAAATACACCTCTTTCATCCTAATGGCATTATATATGAGAATTAATCAGTTTTAAAACCTATCTGAATGCATTTATATTTTCCACCATCAACCAACTGACATTTTGTGCAATAGTCTTTACAGGAATATCAACAAACAGGAGACAGAATGAGCAAAATGCACAATAAGTTTCATGGCTCTTGGCCTTTCAACACCAAAGCAAAAAAACAAGAAACACATTTAAATCAGGAAATGCTCTACAATTTAGTCAAAAAACTGTACAAAATGTGATTTGACTCAAGGCAAAAACCCCCTACTATAACATACATCAGTCACCACTTCTAAATCAAGAGGAATTAATGCTTGTTTTAGCACCTGAATTGTTATGGACAAAGCCAACACAAATTTGGTTTGATAAACTGCAGCAAACTACGATCAACCTGTAACTTAACACAGAAATAAAGTTAAGCAGGAAAGTGTCTGTGGAGAACAAAAGCTTTTCACAGCTCTCAAACACCATGGCTGATAATGTGCCACAAACTCACCATCCAGAATTGCAGTGTTACAGTGACTGGTGTCCTCCAGCAGACACCCTCAGTGTTTGACAGCTGATAGGGGAATTCTGGCCCCTGAATTCAGAGTACCACAGTGGTGTCTGCCACACAGAGGGGTACATGGGCTCACCTGAATGCCATCTGACAGCCAGCCAAGACAGACAAGACTAGATGGAACTACAGCTACTCTGTTTTTCCCTCAGGAGACAAACTGTCCACTGATTACTTTTAAAGGTAAGCTAGCTTTTATTGTGTGGCACAATTACAGTTGAGGAGCTCTGTATTTACTGAGTGAGAATTCAAACCTCACTTGGCCTGAATCAACTGGAGACACATGAGAAGCAGGGAAGACTGGAGGGAAGGGCAACTCTTCCCAGCTCTGTGAGGCACAGTAGGGTTTATCTGGGGTTCATGATCACAAGTGCTTTCCACTGAAGTTTTTATAAGTGCTGCTACAGGGCAAATGTCTCAAGAGCATATTTAGAAAGAGAAGTCACACACAGAAGCGTGAATAATGCATTTGTTTTGTCTGAACACTGCCTACATGGCTAAGAATTAATTTCACCCCAAAACCTAGGATCTCAACATTAATGTGCACTAAGAAATGTTGGCATTTATGAAGCTTGGTTAGAACACTTATAAAACATCTATCTTAAACATTCTAATTCATGCTCACTGTTATTATCTGTGTGCAAAGAGCCACTGGCTTGCATCATCCCTGGCTCCTACAGAAGAGATGGTGGAGGAGACAGTACTGCCAATAGAAGAAGATATTGTCTTTGCAGCCCTAGGATACAGGTTCTTCAGGTAAAAGCTAAAAAAAATTAAGGCTTAGATGTAACTGTCCAGCTTCCAAAAGGCAAGAAATTCTACTAAGCAGAAGAGTGATCATTAAAACCATCAGCACTCTCCCATTACAAAATACATTACCCAGCACATAAAAGATCCTCTTGAGAACCCTGAAGTACTTAAGGCACTCTGAGGTTCACTGAAGATTAAAATCCTAAGGCTTTGATTCCCTCCTATTGGAAAGAACCCAGTCTGTTCAGTTCACGTATCATTCAGTCATCCCTCAAACCAAAAGAGAATCAAAATTCTTTCTATCATTTACCTTAAATAAGACTGAGATGTTTCAAGAGTCAACAATCTCATCTGGTTATTAAAACTGAGGTTGAACTTTGAAGACTCTGCAATGAATCAGGCTTGAGGTTCTTAGAGACTTGGTGAAGTATAGTAATGCGACAGCTGAGATTTTGGGGGGTTTAAGTTCACCTTTGCTGCCACGGTCAGGCTGCAGACAGTGGAAGGAACACATACAATAAATGTAGTACTCCATTAAATGTTCTCAGAGTAGGTACCACGAGGCAACCCCTGCTCTCCTCAACCTGCGTGCACAAACCTTTGAAAGCTTTCCAGTAACAAGTGTAACTAACTGCATGACGCCAGATCCACTTGGAATCAAGCAGCTTGAGCAAATAAACAATAACAGAACAATGGAGAACAATTATCCAAGGGTTTAGTCACTGCTGATGACAACAGTTCCAGTGTATATTGCTATATGTGATATTTATGAAATTACAATTTGAAGGAAGAAAAATGTTCTATTTCATGCCCACAGATGAGCTCAGGGGACAGTGCGTGCATGTTTTTCAAGGCAATATCCATTACAAGTTCTCTCTCATCCTGTAGTTATATTTTATTATAATCAGTATTTGAATTGCCCATCATGAAACTCTTTAGAGGTCAACTCTATGTACAGTGTTGAAAATATCTTCAACATCAACTCACAGAAACTACATCATATACACTTAAGTGGAGGAAGGGAAAGAAAAAAGCTTTCTTTGACCTTATTTTCTTATATTCTCTCAAGAAATAATTTCATCAGCTTGTACCTGCTAAACACAAACACAGCAACAGAAGTCAGTGTGGACAGGAGAAAGCAGCAAGATAACAAAGAGCTTTAGCCTCACTTCCAGTAACAACTTGAGCAGACACTTCTAAAAGCAATCTAAGTTTTTTCTGCTTATTCCTCACCTATACAGGATTATAATACTTCACTTCCCTGCACAAAAGATGCAAAAGCACATCAGGTGATAAGCAGGTGGGATTTTATAAACATAAAGGTGAAAAACACCAAGTAGTCAAAGGCACAGTTCAGAGTAGGATGTCTGACTGACAGGTTGATGTTCAGCTGTATCTGATGAAGCTTAAACGTCCTACAGGGTGAGCAGAACGTGTTTTTAACTGCATTTATGATGTGAAAGATCAGCAATGATAGCTTGAATTAGAAGGCTAAGAGGGAAGACTCCAAATCTGTAGTTTGCCACTTGTATAACTTAAATGTTATGTAACAGTCACAGTCAACCTAGAACTTGAAGCCTTCAGTTTTTGTACAATTCAAGACAAACTTGGATTCAGTGACTGTAGAATCAGAAAACTTGGGGACCATGTACTTCTAGATAATAGATAATCTCACTGCAAGCACTTCCTTTAGGAGTTAATAAAAGGCATATAAAAAACATGCTACCAAAACATTTTCCTGAAAGTGAAACGTACTTTCCTTCAAGACCAGTAGCTGCCTCTCAGCAGTGCTCAGCCTTGTCACTATTGTAATGAACACATTAGAAGCAAACTGGATTGCTTTCCCAAGGCAAAAAGCCTCACAAAGAAAAACAGATCTTTCAGAAAGCCCTATTGCTTACAAGTGAAGAGGCTGTGTATAATCAAGATTTTTTTTCATTGCTCTTTGTTTGCAATTTATTGGTAACCATTACAGAAGCACTGTGGCCCTAGGTAATACAACTGGAGAAAGCTGCAGTTTCTCTCAAGGAGAGAGAAACCACCGTCAGCCAGGACACACAAGATTTGTGGTAAGATGCCTGTGCTGTAGTTGAGCTCTACCTCCAGACATTATCACTCTTTTCCAATATTTACATATGCAGAGGGCAAGGGAGGGTAGGAGGAGGTTTAAGCCAGAGATTTTCCAATTATTTGGTTGCTTTACCCATTTCTTCTCGAGGAAGCCACAAGCATTTGTGTTACTGCAAAAAAATAGTACCTGAAAACAGCCACCTAAAGGTGCTAATTTGGCAGGCTTATTGAGGTCTCACAGTATTTTTTAATTCTTAACATTGCATTACAAAACAATGTAATGTGTATTCTATGCTCCATTCATCATTTGTACCTACCCAAGACTTATCAAATATAGTTTTGTCATACCAATGAATGTAAGAATACTCAGTCGTTTCTAACTTTTCAAAACCTGCATTAGGAAGAGGAAGAATTTACACTCAAGTTCTGACAAACTGGGTTTTGACTTCACTAGAAGTTTTATTTCACCTGAATGTCTACCCACTGATGTAAATGTAGAATAAAGAGGTTTACCTCATGATCATGAGCTGGCTGTCTTGCTCCATCTGAAAAAGAAAACAAGCAAGAAGTCTCTCAAAAAAACCACAATTTAAGAAAACAAGAAGCAAAGAATTAAGGCAGTTACACAACCCTAATTACGCAACAATTCTAGACAGACTTGTGCAGCTTTCCTCCAAAGTCACAGAGAAGCTGTGTCTAACTTTGATGTTCTTAAAGCATATCCTTCAACACAATCTAGACACAGTTAATTTCACATAAGTCTAATTCCCTTTACACAGAGCTGAGGTAAATACCACAGAAAGAACACATTCACTTTTTAACCAGCCTTTAAATCCAAGGCTTTAAGGGAGTGTCAGGCTACAGGACTGGCTGGGAACTTTCTATTGTTCTAGCTAGGCACACACTTTTGTCCCATTCAATACCTTGTCTGTGTGATTTGCCTTTCTGTCTGTCCTGTGCTTTCCTGCTAAAGACTTTGTAGGCTTCAGTCTTCTGGTACTGCTCCAGCTCCCGCATGTACCGCTCCTTATCTCTGTCTGCTTCATCAAGGTATCGCTGAAACAAAAAAGTCCAAGGGGGGTTTCAGGGAGTTTCCTCCCCTTCGGGAGGAAGGGAAGAAAAACAACTTGTCAAATGAAGTGCTGAAGCATTTCACCTATGCAAACAGGAGAGGAGTGAAGAAACAATGAGGTGCAAAGACATAAGATGTCTGGATAAAATTACTGTATTCTGGTGTCTCATTTTCTCTCTTTTTTAATAATAACTATTCTCTTAATTTTTTTTTTTTTTTTGCTAGGCCTAGGAGTAACTTGCTACTAAGCTACTCAACTCAGCTGAACATTAGCGACATGTTACAGACCAGACACTTCAGAATTCCTGTTCTGTGGCCAGGAGGAAGTGCTGCCAATCAATAACATCTTATCAGATGATAGATCAGATGATGCTTTATGGTTCAGACCCATAACAGTGGAGTTCCAAATACACACTTGTTTTCATGCCTCACAAACAAAAAGCACCACCACACACTTGGCACATCTGAGAGGTGAACAAAACATCATGGCTATTGCAAAGAGCAGTGTACAGATAAAAGAGCCAGGTTTTAATTGATGTCACCTATCTGCATTTTGGTTATTAGAAAACTTTTTTTTAATTTATATAATCCATCAGCATTTTGTTTAACAGAAACCTTTTTTTATTAGCCTGAAGGTATTTCACACATCTGCATGACAGAATGAGCTTAGCTGGAAAATTCTTTAAGGGAACTGGTGAATTGAAAAACATTTAATGAATGGTCACAATGCTTACTAATGGGATCCTTTCAAGAAAAAAAGTTGCCTTCCCAATTTTTTCTCCAAGTGAGTTTGAAATTCAGTGAATGTAAGAATTAAATCAGTGAACCGTAGTCACCTGGTATTCTCTTTAAGTCATCATGACAATACATCTAAGTTATGATTTCCATACATTTGCAACACAGCTTTGACCCTGCTGATGACAGTGGTAACATTTTGGATTGAGGTGCAAATTTGGTGATGCTTTTGGGTTGGCATTGCTTTTGGACATTTTATTTGTCTGTAAGCTATTAATTCTCTTTTTCCACCTCCAGCAATGTGTTGCTGAAAGGGCTCAGCAGTCTTCCCTTGACCTGCTCTAAGTTAGAAACTTACAGCTTTACTCAGGGACAGATTCCCAGGGAATTTAAAAGGCAGCATACAGAATAGAGATTTGAACTCAATTTCCTTTTTCAGGTTAAAAATCTGCCTGAGACATGATAAGAATATGTTAAAGTGCAGGGGACAGAGGGACAGATGTCTTTTTCCCTTCTCTTCCAGTAGACATTTTCATCACTGCAAGACATCCTCTTCATGGATGTAAATTTCCAGCCTTACATAGGAGCAATCCTGACTTTTCTCTAAGCAACATCATTCTCACTATCCCTGCTACCAAAACAACTGCTTTGCCTTGCCACATATTTTCTATTATGGTTCAATCACAGTGCCTATGCACCATTTCACATAATCTCTGTAAGTGGTATTCTACAAGCTTAGTAAAAAGCAACAAAAGGAAATCCTGGGGTTTTTTTGTGTCATCACATTTTTCATTACACCCTTAAAGTATATTTCAAAGTTCAAATATGAAGATTAAATTAATATGAGAGCATTCATTAGCACTGTGATTTAAAAACTGCTTTGCAGTAATCTCCAACCACCAGCACCAACACCAATCAGGTGTGGACAGTAAGACATCCATTAGCAATCAACCCATTAACAAGGTCCACTCCAGAAAAACTCCTTAAAAGCAGTCCAAACATGGCCTTGAGCTTCATTCACTTGTCAGATAGTGCAGAAGGCCACAAGGACTCCCAGTCAGAAGACATCACATCCCAAGACTTTGGCCTTACAAGTCTCAAATGTATCTGAGTTGGTACAGTAGAGTTACATCCAGATGGATCACACGAACTGTGGGATGTGTCATTAGAGCAACACCCCCGTTCTGGATGTATTCTTGCATTGCCTAGAGGATAGAGTTCTCCTCAAGTGACCCCTGGAGGAGATGCCATGGCCCTGCCAGAGCTCACCATGTGAACCTGTGGCCTTCATTTTGAAATATCCTCCTAAACACGATTTCAACCAACAGCCTGTGTCACCTTCCCCACTAAACAACATTCCCAGGTAGCAGCAGTCCCATGCAGCAAGGACAGGGAAGTGCAGTGGTTTCTCCCATGGTTTACCCGTTTCTCCTCAGGGGGCAGCTTGCTCCACTCATTGCCCAGCATCCTGGTGATCTCTGGGAAAGGCACCTCCGGCCGCTTCGCCCGCAGCTGCTCCCTGCGCTCGTTCATGAACCGCACGTAGCCGGTGAGGGGGGATTTGGGGGCATTGCTGTCCCGGAGGGGTTTCTTCCTCTTCCTCCCTTTGGCCCAGCCCCCTCGTTTGGTTCTTTGCTGCTGCAAGATGAAAACGGAAGATAATTGAGGCTGAGTGAAAATAACCACCTCTGGGAGGAATAAACAACTTCATCAGGAGTACACGGCCGCGGTCCTCTCCATGGACACAGGTTTCAAACCCTACTTTAGCGCTATCCTGACTTTTGTCTAAACAGAGCCAAACAAGTCTCACTGTGAAAAGCAGCTTACAGTTTCTCCTAGTCCACAGGGACAACAAAATAAAATTGGCATCAACTTCTGATTGTAAAATCACAGGGACTGATAACCCACAACATGATCATCTCAACTAATGCAACCGCAAATACTTTTTATTACTTGTTTGCTTGGTTTTAGTTATTCTCACCCTCACACACCCTCCCCTGCAAGTAATTTACTTCAGTAAGTCTTTTGGAGAGATTTTGTGTACTAGTTAATAATTGATAACTAGTTATTTTGTACCTTCCAGATCTTTGTCCTTCATGCACAGTGTGCCCAAAATGTGGGTGTAAAGACAGCATACAGGCTTTTCTACTCTCATCTGTTCAGTAGATTGTCCTTCCCAGTAACCCCCTCCAATGGAGCAACAAACAAACTCCAAAGAGGGAATATTTTAAGATGTGTCTGGGGCACACTGTGAGTTCACAGGAATAACATCATTATCACTCATCCTCTTGGCTTCAAACTATTTCTACAGCAAGCTCTGGACACTATTTTGTAATGCTACGTACATACAACTCTTTTCAGTACTTCTAATCTTTCCCCAGATCAACATGTTCCTGCCATCATGTTACTTTTTGTTTCCCTCCTGGAATTTTATTACTTAATTAAAAAAGGACCTCACAGCTGAAAACAAACTACAAAGAGTATCAAACACATCTATTAAAAAAAAAAAAAACAAAACAACAACAAAACAAACAGAAAACCCCCAAACTACTTCCTAGTCCAACTTCAGGTCCTTCATGATTTAGTCACCAAAAATCAGTGTTGGATGGTACACAAGGTACAGTCTAAAGCAGTAAAAACATAATGGTTTTAAGGACCTCAGTTACTACCAGAACATTACAATGGTCTCACTTTGCTGGCTCACAAGAGAGAAGATAAGTTGTGGCAGTTGAATATTCAGTCCTGAATGCAGCACTAGCTTGTGGGCCCCTCTGGCTAAGCTGAGTCCCATGTGCTGCTCTCTGCACATTCCAACTGCCAGCTCTCAGTGTGCAGCTGTGCAGCACAGGAGAAAATTAGGGAATCAGAAGATGAACATGGCAAACAGATAAAAATTTGTGATCCTATTAAAAATAAAATCTGAGCAGGTAAGACAATATAATGACAAAATTCCATGCCTTTGCTTCATTGAAAAGTTACTATTATTTCATCTCACCTCCTCCTCAGGCTTCTGCTCAGTGGTTTCAGCAGCATTAGAAGTCTCATTTTGCTGCTGCTGAGCCTGTGACAAGTCCTCCACCAAATCTGGGTTATTCACAGGCTGTGAAGTTCCACCACTGAATGAACTCTCCGAATTAGCTAATCTGAAAAAGCACAGAAGTGAAGAACAAAAAATTTCATCATCATTCCTAAATCACTTCCTCCCTAATCTTCTAAAACATGCAAAAATGTTGCAAATATATTCATTCTCACACTAGCAAGAAAAAATTGGATTTAGAAGTGATTTTTGAAGAACTGGCTGTTCCATCCAAGCAACCACTATAACTACCACAGTTCCTATGGACTTTCAGATCCAGTGTGATTTTTTGAAAGTGGTATTTTTGTTTCATTTTTAGTGAAGCATTTGATCACACAAACAACTTGCAGGCAAGTGCACGTTTGCATCAGAAACCAATCCTTCTTCAAAAGTACCACAAAGAATTTGAAATTAAAAGTTTCATCATCAATCAAGATACACCTTTCTGGATGTGTTTAATCTATTTCTCCACAAATACATGTAGAGATCTGTGATTGGGTATGATCTTGGATTGAGCTTTGTTCCACACACTCTCCTGTTCATACACATGGGTATTTAAACATAAACATTACTAGGTCCCAACAGGCTCCAGAATGGCCATAATTTAATTTTGCTGCAAGAGCTGTATCAATCTACCTTACTCCAAAAAAGGGCAAGATGTCTGCAGGCAAAAAAAGAAGAGCAAACGTGCAGAAGTATTTCTGAAGGTAGGCTGACAGTGATGAACACACATTTTGGAGCAACAACCCCCTGGACATTCTCAGCACTGTGCTCAGTAGGCAAACTAATGTAAGATTTTTAGACTCATCTCAATTTCTAAACCCATCTTGAGACTAAAGAATACTTGGTCTTACCCAGTTACATTCATGAAAATTCCTTTAACAGCAGGGTATGCTTCAAGTCTCCTTTGCTCATTTATTCCAGTCTAAAGCTACTCATGTCTACGGCAAATTTGAAATACCAAAATAACTGTTCCTATTAATGTAGAATACAGCTATAAAAATTTGATATGTATTAACAGAATTGCTACTTGAATGCCCATGGGAATATCTGTCTTCAGAGAGAGCGGCATATTTTCACTACTCACTACAATCAGCAATTGTGACATAATTACTGGTAAAGACAAAAGGGATGCAGAGATCCATGGCTGACTTTGAGACACCAGATTGAGCTCACATTACTGACAATTAGAGAGGGACCAAGGGAACAGAGCAGACACCCTCCCATAAGTTAATTATATTTGGTATGTGTCAAAAAGAATAGGAACAACACAGCTCTGGATTCACTGTTAAGGTTTGAAGAGTATTTCAGTTTTCCTCTCCATTCCCCCTTAGCAGAGAAGCTCTTTAAACTATACCTACAGGAAAAATTTCATGTGATGAAGCCATTTGCAGCAAACACTGATGAAAGCTCAGCCAAAACATTAATACCTCTTAAACACAAGCCTAATTTGAACATGGACCTAATTTGGCACCAACAAGTTTGAAGTCCCAGATAAGTAAATCCAAATTCAGACCCATTTAGAGTGAAAGTGTTCACACTCATTTTTACAGGGCTTTACCTGACTGCAAAGTCTGAATTTTACTGTTTGGTGCTTTGCAAAATGGAAAAGAAGCCTCTATTATCAAAACACAGCAAAAATTCCATGTATTCTTAAAAGAAAACTTCTCTTGGCAATGTGATTTTAAGAGGCCATTATTGCAGTTTATAAAAGCAGAGTCGAACTGACAAAAATGAGATATCAGTCTCAGTGATCAGTTTCAGAGATCACTGATGAACAGTATATCTTTAATTGAAATAATTTACTTGGCAGAGTCTACTGTGGCCAACAGACACTTCCTCCCTCTCTGTCCCCATAATGTCACTTGTCTTAAGACTGAAATCCTAGGGATTTACCTTTTAAAGCTAAAAGATACTAAAGAACAGTTTGTGACCACTACCATCAGTTCAGAAGAGTTCTGGTTTTTCCTGCACAGAGTCCTGTGATCTTCTATCAAGGCCAAGGGAACATTGCAGAATTGGATTGTCGGGTTTATTTCTCTTTTTAAAAATTACTTAGAACGCCTTCCTCCCACTGAAACGATTTCCCTGACAAGTGCAGAGGTAGTATTTACCAGCTGAAGGTGAAAAAGGAGTTACTCACCCAGTTACATTAATTTCAGTACCTTCCTTAGATCCATCCTCATCTGTAAAAAGTGGAGGAAGATTGGAGCCAGCTACCAAGTTCTCCATACCTCTAGGGAAAAAAAAACAAAGGTAAAAAATGTTAAGTTAACTATGTCATTGTTTCCCTTCAGCAGTCCTTCAATTCAAACATCATAACACACCAGGAATTTTTTATCTCATGGACCAATTGGCCAGTCCCAGCTGATTGGCTTCAGGACAGATCCTGTGGGCAGATGTGAACAAAGACCATAAATGACACTTCAATTCTGAGTTTCCATTTTAACTGAGCCCTGTGCCAGTGCCACAGTGTTACTGGAAATCCCTGCAGTTCTATTTTATCCCTCAAGACAAACCCTCATTTACTCAGCACACAGGTAGGTAGATCCTGCTCTTCCAGTCCACCTGCCTGATTATTCCTCACAGTGCACCCTTCACCAGAGGTTTGTGTTGACCCCGGAAGAAAACTGAAACCAAGTCCCCCCAGAAGTTTCAAATTAAGATAGTACTAATAATTTCTTGCCCACATTTTCACAATTAATCTATACGTGCAGTTGAGAACACAGCTATTTAGAGTATTTTATCTTCAATCCCATAGAACAGTTGCTGAAGCAAATGGTTTAAGGACTGCGTATTTCTCATTGAATACAAACTACCCCCAAATTAGAAGTAGTTCCATTTATAACCTTGTCGCCTGTTATGGGAATTTAATGTGAGAGATGAAATCCAAAGCTTAATTAATTTATCCCATTCCTTACTAAAATACAAAACTGTTGTATGTGAGTGAAAAAAAAAAAACAACAAAACAAAAACCCTTAAGAAACTCACTCTACAATTATGAGTTGCCAGTTCAGGCCATTTTGAAGGGCCATACTACTTAAATTCCTGTTCCTTCAATTTTAGAGTCCCCTTCGATGAGCAGCAGATACTCCACTCAATTATTGCTATCCCTTTCATCCAGAACACTTGGGCTTTGGGCCTCGAGGGACTGAGGAGAGCTATCACCTTGTACTGCTTTCTTCTGGGTTGGTGTACTTTCCACCCAGCACTGAAATCCAAGTGATCTGAGAATAAAGTCCTGCTCCATGCTTTGAATATTAGATGTGTTTTCCCACATCCCTCCCCAGTTCCAAAGGTAGATATTTTCTACAGACAGAGGTCACTGTTTCTTGCATCTTACAGATTTTGCAGATCTCTATCACAAGTACGATATGGATGACATTCATCCTTTTCTCTTCTGCTTTTGCAGCTGCTGACATCCTTAGACCACCCTTAAGCATCCCATCATCCTGACTCCTCTGGAAAATAACTAAAGCTAAGCAGACTGCTCCTAGGTGGTACAGACATTGATCTCTAGCAGAGGAACACCTTTACTTGTTTACAGGAAAGGTCCATCCAGGAGTGAAGAAACTGAATTCCTCTGCCTCTACAAACCAGGGACTGAGTACAGTTTTGGGGGCTCTGCCTTAGAGCTGTGGCACAGCTGGAGACTGAGCAGAAAAGAGCTCCCAAGATGCTCAGGGATCTAAAGCAGCTGGCCTGTAAGGGATGGTGAGGGGAAGGGGCTTGCTCAGTCTGGCAGAGAGGGCCAGTTTAGTAGAGCCTAAAGGTACTGGGTGGAAGTGGCAGAGATGACAGAACCAAATTCTCCCCAGCTATATTGGCTTTGCAGGTTCAGGTTGGACACCAGGAAGTGTTCCCAGAGAGGTGGAACCCATCCTGGCAGATTTTACATGCTAAAAGCTGTAACTGACCTAAACTGGTGTTGGCAATAGTCTTGCTCTGAGTGGGAGGCTGGACTAAGATGACCTCCCTCCAGATGTCCCTTCCAAGCAACATCTGCAGTTCTATGAATCACAACTCCACATTATGGGTTTTTTTTCAAATACCAGCGTCTCTGAGAGGAAAAGAAAGACAACTCAAATAATATAATGCTGGGAGGAAAAGAAGGTGCAAACAATACTTCCTCACACATGGATAAGAATCTACACACATAGAAAAGAAACTACATAAGGGCTGGAACTTAATGTATCACAAGAAACCTGAAAATTGAACTGATTTGAAAATTATGCTCTTCACTGCCCAGGAAGCTGCTTAAGCATAGCTTCTAAACATACAACATAAATTGCTTCATGCAGTTATCATCTAAGAGGCAAATTAAGTTCTGCTTCATGTTGCACAATATTCATCAGTCAAAAATCCTAAATTATGATTTTCAAAAAACGAAGCCTAAGCAATTATGCCCACTGTGACCTTCTCACCAGGTCCTGATCTGTCTGCTCACATCTGGCCCAAGCTCACTTCCAAACTGCAGAGAGGCAGCTGGACACCAACCTTAACAACATATAAACAGAACACAAACACAGGAAGCCAGGAGAACATACACTTTTGTTATTTAACCCGTATGCTTCAGACAGTAACTATTTCCGCTGATGTTGACCCACATCCTAAAGAAAAAGTAACATCAGTGAATTTACAACTTTTAATCAGTTCCAGAGAGCAAGAAAACAAAACAGCTCCCCTAAAACTCACTGAGAGCAGATGGGAACCTACACAAGTCTTTCAGCCCCACTTCTCAGGGACAACCCTCCCATACCTCTGCTCCAAAATCACTACCCCCTTAGTTTCAGCCCCACTGCAGAGCTCCACGTTTACTGAAACACATTTAACTAAATTCAAGGCAACAGAAACAATGTACATTTTGTTTTCTATTGACTAGCACATATACCCTATTTTCATTTTTAAACTCTATCTACCCAAGTGCAAAAACAAAACTGAAACTGCTGTTAAACCCTAAACCCTACCAGCCCTACAGTTCAATGCAGGGAAGCATCTCCTCCAAATAAAACTAATTCAAACTGGAGCAGCTCTGAGCTCACTGTACTGCTACACTACTGGCTGTGTTGGCTCAAGAAAGCAACCAGCTACAAATGAATAGAGAGACTGATTTATTCATTAACAGCAGTATTTGACAGGATTCCAAAGGTTCAACTAACACATATAGTAGCATTAGGTAAACTTCTATATGAGCCTAGAAAAAAAATCCTACATTATCAAAAACGTGGCCTAATTTATCTTTTCTTTTCCCTCTCTTTCCTGATTATGACTTCATGACACAGAAAGTGGACAACAGTGTTTTGTAACTTTCAGTTTAAATTTTTCAGCTGGACACTTTGGTTGCACGCCACAGAGATCATACCTATATGAAATTGTACAGAGTGTACCAATATGGTCTCACAGAATTACTCCGGAAATGACAGCAAAACTTTTACAGGATAAAGATCTAAGTGCTACTACACACATCAAGGATCAAACAGTGGGCAATTAAACACCATTCAAAACCAGAATATGGTTTAAATAACCTTTCTTAATTTCTCCTCACATTACCTTTTGTAGGCTGTGAAAAGTAGTTATTATTCTAGTAGTAAAGATGAAGTAGCTGAGTTACATTTTGCATAGATTGAAAGCTACCATATGATCAAATTTCCAATCACATCTGTACAGCAGAGAGGAAAGCTCAGAAGCAGGTAGCTTTGAAATCAGGGTGAGAACAAATCCATGGCTGGAGCTAGACAGAATGACTCACTTTCCCACAACATTACTGTGGCTGCACTGTTCACAGCACCCCTATAGGGCAGCACATGTAAGGACGTGACAAAGTTCAAGCGCCTTTAATACACGCTATAAACGAAGGGTAAAATTTGTCACAGTCAACCTTTTCGTCAAAGCATCAGGAACAGCAAAAATGCCATTTAAAATGTGCAACACTTTTATCTTGCAGACCACCTCAGCACAGCCCGGCCGCACTGTCGTGTGTCAGGAGGCAGCTGCGGCAGTCGCGCTGTCCCCACAAGGCACCGGCGGCCCTTCCTCCCGCGGGCACTCCGGGGCTCCTCCGGAGCCTAAGCACAGCAATCACCGCAGCCCCAAAATGTTCACTGCTCCCACAAAGCGCCCACAGGCGCTGGGCTCTGCAGTCAGTCGCACCGTGAGGGACAGGGGCCGGGCTCCGCAGCGTCTGCACAGCTCTGGTCACCAGGAAGTCACTGGCACACGCACGCTGACTCCCTTCCCATCCCAAAGCCAGGCCAGCCTAAGGTGCCCCTGGACGCTGGGAAAAGGGGGAACAGCCCTTTACAGTGTTGCCTTTTCAATGGCTACATTACAACAGATAATCTCATGAACAATAAAAAAAAAAAAAAATTACTAAACTCTTTAGCCATCCAATTACAAGGTAAGATTATTTATTACGGTTAAGCATATTTAAATATAAAGTCAGCATCAGAAATCCAACTTACAGGCTTATTATAAAACACTGCAGGAGTTCCAATTACCTCATCACCAGCTCTAGTTTTAGAAACATTACTGCTGAGTGGAGAATTTTTCTCCTCAAGTCTCTCATCCCCCTTTACCAGAGTAAATATGTCCAAATTTTACCATTCAGAGGCTAACAGATTAAAAAAAAAAAATCATTTGCTACATCACAGCAGAATCACAGTATTCCTTATCTCAGCATCAGAATCCGAGCATTTCAGAATACAAACAATAATCTAAACTCAGATGATTTACTGATAGAAAAAACCCACAGGACCATCACTTCCTCTGCCTTTCCACATGTAACCAGAACATCAGAAACAAACCTGAAGTAAGTCCATCTCCTATTAAAACCACAATGCTTTTGGAGCTGTCAGAGGAAGTTCAGATTCCCTCTGACAGAACCTTTTCTTTCAACAAGCTGTAGCAGAAGCACATTATCCAAAATACTTCACTGCAAAAACCTCAGATTTTACTTTTTCCCTACAGGCAACTCATTGGACAAAGGTTTTTGTGACTAGGAAAATTGCAAGCTCAATCTAATGAGATGAAGGTTTTTCTGAAAAAAAAAAAAAAAAGTTTTTGTCAGAAAATACATACCATAGAATAGCCAACTGCTTTTAATTTTACTTCTTGCCAGTAAAAACAAAGAAACACTACAGACCAAAAATAGAGACTTGTAGGAAAAAAATCCAGAGTTCCACTGCATTTCCAAGCAGCTTAAGGAAAGAAGGGAAAGATGTAAAGCTTAGGTTTATGTTTAGTTTAATTGGGTCTTTGCAGCAAACACTAACAAGCTATTCATACTCTGACCTTAGAAACAGCTGTCAAACATGTATTTTAAAAACACAAGTGTTCAATTCTGCATCCTCCTCTTATTTACATAAAAGCTTTAGGATAAGGCACATACAAGATATCTCTCATATATATATGTGTGTGTGTGTGTGTAAAACCTTGCTGTTCTCTGGAACAAAAGCCACAGGAAAGGTATATACTCAATTCTCCAGACAAAGACAAGAACAACCCCACATTGATTCTCTCCCTTCAAATACATGAGTGGAATTTTGCATTACCAATAAACCAGCTTTTAGATCACTTCAGGGAAAACGAAAGCCCACAATGAGAAAAATAATTGTGCTATAGGTCCCTGGATAGCTTAAACCAGTAACTGTGGTTACCTCTGGTATCCAGAGGGAAGGCTTTGCTATCTAGCCCTTCACTGCAGGTATTACACACCTATGGATTAGGATAGTTCATTTTATTCTGAATTAACTTTGTTCACAATAGCATCAATTGCCATTTAAACTAATACCATTAACAAATACAATTCTGCAAAATGAATTTAATTATCGTGTTACAGATCTCACATGAGGAAACAGAAACCATTCAGATCACAAAAATTAAGTCTCAAAATAAACCTTGAGAATTTTTTATTTTTCATTAATCACTCTACCTAAAGTAAGCCCAATAGATGACTACCAGGGATGAGAGTGGGTTTTGTAATCTGCCCATAAAAATGTCTTCTGAATTTCCAGAAGAAATACAGGCAATTTACTCCACTTCTTCACCTGCTCTGCCACTTGAAAACTCCTCTGGGAGCCGAGGACAAAGTTTTCCCAGTTTTTTTCACAGGACAAAGTTTTCCAGCAGCTCCTTTCCCACTGAGGAGGTACAGGGGGAGCCCGTAACAGCCCACAAGCTGCAGCTGCAGAGCATCACAAACGGCGCCCGAGCACAGAGCCTTCCCAAAGGCCAGCAGCCACAACTCAGCCAGCCCTCCCCAGAGCCCCACCTTCCCAGCACTGAGCAGAGGTTACTGCCCTTCAGAACAGGAGCTCCGTTCCTCTGGCCCTCTATGTCTGTGAGACTCAGTCACTCACTGTTTGTGCAATGCAAACATAAAAGTGCCATAAGCAAAGCGGTTTATTAAAAAATGTAAATGAACAGACTGAAGTTTTTTCGTGGTGTTTACCCAGTTCAAACATTTACCAGCATCACACCAGTGAAACAAGAAACAGTATTAATTAGTGCTCGAGGAATACTTTGATTTAAAATGCCAAACAAGTATTCTGAACTAGAGATAACTGAATGTCAAGGAATCCTGATTGGGACTGGCCAGTGAAATGCAAAGTCACATATTTGAAAATAAAATCATTGAAGACTGCATATAGCTGATGAGATTGGAAAGTCGTTTTAAGGCTATTCTAGGACTTTTGCTCTTCCTCAAAGCTTTATTCATCACAGAAGTTGCACAGCAGTAGAACATATACTCCAAGCTCACTTATATTCTGCAAGAGGAAGCTCTGGCTGCTGCCACAGAGGAATACAGATTGGAATTTTTCATGCACATACCCACCAAAACAAATCATTACGGCCACTTTACAGAATATGGGGTCGGATACTTTGGATGTGAGAATACACTGAGAAAGAAATTGAGTATATACTTAAAAGAATGACTCACCACAGGCATCATGACCCAACACAAAAGCATCTACTCTGACCTCAAAAGCCACAAAGACAGCATGGAACTGGATATTTAAAATGCACTGATATGGGTACAGGGACAAAGGTTAGAGGAAATGAAGTGTGGGAAGAGTCAGTGATTCTCACACAAAACAAGCAACTCATTCTGCCTGCTTTCAGAGAAGATTCATCTTTAGAAAAAAATATGACATGTCAGCTTCCATACATTTTTGTTCTTATTTTCTTGCTCTTGCCATACAACAAAACAAGTATGGCATTTCATTCCAACATAAAACAAGTGAGTTTGAACCCTAAAGCCCATCATGTAGAAGAAATTACAATTTTTTTATAGCCTTAGTTGTGCAAAGTAACAGGCATATAAATCTGAACAACAGAACTGCTATTAGCAAATACTTGCTACTAGCAAGAATAGTGAAGAACTGGGTTGGGCCATTTGTTTCTAATCTGGCCTTAAAACTCTCTGGGAATAGTTTAACATCTATCAGAAATTAAAGTTTGGAGGGACATTGCATGAAGTGAACCAAAACCTCTTTTCAGCCAAGGTTCTTCTTGCAGTCCCATATGGTACCATTGGTATCACAGGATAAAAATTGTAAAGGCCTTGGAAACACACTGATGGAAAAACTAATAGGGAAAGTGAGCACAAAGGAACAGACAAGAGGCTCATGTCAGCATCAATACATCCGTGGACACTGCTTACAAAACCTTGTCTGGATTCCTGAAAAGAAAAGGAACAGAAAAGACAGCCCTGTCCAGCCCTTCCTTCCTCTCCAGGAACAGCAATCAGCTTCTGTGACCACTGTTAACAAGATTTGAAAGCTGTCTGAGTTAACAGACAAAATGTGTTAAAATGGATACAAGAGAAAAAGACTACACCAATAACAAAAATTCAGGAAAATTTAGAAAGACAAACTTTGTGCTCTGAACTAGGCACAGACCAGGATACCCCTCTCTGCACCAAAGGGAGAGCTCACAGAAATTTTAAAATCATACAAAACCCAGGTACTTCCATGGCTCCATAAAAGAATTAATTTAAATCAACAGCAGAATGTAGATAAGTTAGACTAAAGCTTTCCCTATACTCATCTTCATCCAAAAGCAAGAGGAAAAGACAATATTTAGCATCATGAATGGAAAACAAGGGAAAAAAAAAAGCCACTGGAGTGGTCTGACTGTTCTCCAGTGTTAAGCAATACATAAGAGACCCAGAGATGCATGGGAGGGATGGGAATATGCAGGCAGGCAGAGGGCACGTTTTTGGAACACCTGTACCATATCTAATGAAAATAGCTCATTTTGGAGCTGAAGTAGGATTGAGAAAAAAGCATCCATGCCAGCAGTGTGCCTAAATATCCTAGGCTGAGTGCTTGGAACAGCAGCTAAACATTTGCAATATTGCACCTGATCCTCAGACCGTCTCCAGTAGCCCAAAGAAACTGCTCTGAGGGCAGTGGTGAACTTCCTCCTGCAGCCTCTTCTTTGTGCAGCTCCTGTCATATCACAGGCAAGAAGGCAAACGAGGTGAGGGAAAAACCATAAGAGCAGAGTATCACTGTCTAGAGCTTGGAGCCAAAGAGCAAAGAAGCACCTGGGAAAAGCACGTCCAAGACTTAATCTGCTTTTCCAACTTCCCTCTTCCACAGCTGCTCCTCATATGCTGGAAACAAGAAACTGCAGGTGGGAAACATGCACAAGCTTTGAAAAATAGAGTTGATCAAAGCACTCAATAAATTTAGCCCTAGAAGAGAATGTAAATCTTTTCAAGCAGGTTGATGATTGAACAGACATAAGGACGGAGGTCTCACACAACACAATGTCTTCAAGCACTTGCACTTGGAAAGATTCCTAATTTATGTTTAGTTACAAGTGTTCTGAAAGATATCTGGCATTCAGGTTTAAGTATTTACCATATTTAGTAAACAGCAGATTTATACTGCTTTTACATTTCTTTTGCATGATTTCATTTCTATATATATTTGTTAAGTAAATACGGTTCCTCTGAGCTAAAGCAGAAATATTATCCCAATACCCTTATATATGGTTAGAGAGGCACAGCTGGTTTAAAGGTCATAAAGGAAATCTCCCAAAGCTAAGAATATAACCAAACTTCAGAAACAAACTCTGAAGCACTACCAGTTTAACCTTTATTTTGGACATCTCAACTAATTGTTAGTCTTCGCTTGGTTTCTGAGATCTCAAGTCGTGCTGAGACTCTGACCTGAATACACATCGTGCAATTCTTACTGCAAAGAGAAATAAGAACTAAAGTCTTTGTGATTCTTGCAAAAGGTCAGCAACGCTCTGGTTTACACAGCATTAAACAGTGGGAAAGTGGAAAAACATTTCTATTTTCAAAAGGGCTACAACATGGATTTCACCTCAGTATAATATCATAACCTGAAGTCCATTGCCTTGAGCAGAACAGACAAAGCCAACTGGTGGAAAACAAGAGTTCAGGCACTACTGTCTTTTTGGATTTGTGGAGCCTAAACATTTTACAACAGAAGTGCAAGTACAGAAAAGTTACATTCTTTGATTACTTTTTGCATTCTGTTAGAAGTAAGCACACAGATTAGCTGAGGATCAAATACCACATTTAATCCCCAAAGTTAGCTCAAGAGCTTTCTGAGTTAGACAACTGCCTTCTCAGTCACCAGCACTCCCTTTTCATTTAAAAAGACTCCTCTGAAAAAGCACTCATTTATGTTTTGTTCCTCCCTACATCTCCCAAAACAAACGCAAAAAAGCGTGATACTGCTTTTTAAACATTATATTTTTAAAAGGAAAAAGTCTTCAGATTTTATGAAAACTTCAATCATATTTGAGCTTATAGATGTTCCAAGATAAAACATTTATTACAGTAATGGAAGCTTGTTTTTCCTGGTCTTTAACAGTCTCCCAGAACAGCTAATTCCCACCCTGGAACTGTTTCCTGACCTCTAGAAAGGGTCATCTATGTATAATACCAGACAAAATACGGCCACAGCATTCCAAAGCTCCATGGTAAGATCACCAAAAAGAATTCAGGATGTTCAGTTCACATCTCAACTGAACTGTGTTTTTCATGACAGAACAGACACTCAGAAGGAAGCGTTAGGTTTGAGTGAAGCCTTACCTGGCTGCTGTAAGCAGCACACACTGATCCTTCGGCAGTGAGGACATCCCAAAACACAGGTCACCAGTCCCACTGCTGCCTGATCAGCAACAGCAGTGAGGAAACCTCAGAGCAGGCTGCACTGTGTAAATAAAGAATCCTGGCAGAAATTACTGCACCACTCTCTACTTAACACCTCCCATCCACAGCACAGCAAGCCCAGCTCTTGGAGTTTAGCATGCAAGGAAACAAGCAGTTTATTATTTGAAATTGTGCCAGGTAACCAAGCTGAATAGGTTGAAATTTCAGTTTGTAAAAATTGTGGCTTTTTTTGACAATTGAAGTGTCTTTCATTTACAGCTAACAGTTCAATTAACAAGAAGCAAAAACATTCATTCACTTCACGATGAAATTTTCTTCTACTCAAGTATCCATGTCTTAATCAGCATGAACTCATTTGTATTCCTATTTAAAATGCCCTTCTCAATAACACTTGCTGACTTCACCCAAATAGCTACACATTTTATACATAAATATCTCCTAAGTATACAAAAAATTTCTGAAGATTCCAACTAGTTTTTCTGATTAAGATCCAACCAGCCAAGCACATGCCCAGTCACCACAGTTTCTTTGCTGGCTGCCCCTGCCCAGCTGAAGGGGAAAAAAAGGAAACAATGTGAGAAAGATCCACATTTTCTGCTACACTGAATTAAACCTACTCCCAGAAATCAAGAAATACATCTCTTGCATCATTCATATTTAATGATTCCAAGTTTAGACTAGAAGTGGCTTCTAGAGGTTATTTGGTCCCAACACCGACTCAAAACCAAGGTGAAGGTCATCTTTATGGCAGACACCACGTTACACTGTCTGGCTCAAATCCTGATCAACACTGATTTCAATCATCAAATGCCCTCAACTGCTTTGGTATTTTGCTGGGAAGGTTACTAAGAGCTGAACAAAGAAGCACTGCTTATTCCCAGGACACAGACAGCGATGGATGGAAGACAGGACAAAAGCAGCTGAAAAAGCCCTTACAGTGGCCATAGGAACAGAGGTGTATTAGGTAAGACCTCCTCCAGTCCTGACAAAGCTGGAGGGACAGGAGAATAAAAGAACACCAGAGCAGAAAGAAAGTTTTCATTTTATTCATCTATTAACCAGAAAAACCATCAAGAACAACCTTAGCAAGGAATCCAAGCTCTTCTCTCCTATTAGTGAAGGCAGAGCTGGACTTCCAATACTGACCCTAATCAAAGACCCCTTCAGCCTTTGAATGAAGCTCAAGTGTTCTCTCAACTCTGAGTACAATAAGCAGTATTTACCCCTCAGACCACTTCAACAAACTGTAAGAAACAATGACAAGCTGCCATTTCCAAGAGAAGTCCCGCGTTAGGCTCACTTCACAGAACCCAACTTCCAGAGAGTTCCAGTAGGTTTAATTCAGGAGAAGCTTTAAGCAGGTTCTTTTTCTTTTCTTCAAATGGAGAGCTTAGCTCAGGGCTGCTGCGTTTGCCACTCCACTAACTAGTCCACTTGTTCAATCTGTCCTTCAAGTGGAAGGCACAGCAAAATGAGCTGCACACACTTTCACAAGATTATAGGGACAGATGACTGAGGGACCAAAGAAGATAATGTAACATCAAGCCCTTCATCGCCTATGAGCAAAGGAAGTTCTCATTTCTAGCCTGACAGAGGATATATTGTTATCTGCATTACAAAAGGGCTTTAAATCTTAAAAGAAATAGCCAGCACCATATGAAAAATTGAAGAGACATTCCGTGCCAAAGCTGGATTATGAATCACCAACTAACACTCCTGCCACCAGCAGCATGAAACCATCTCTGCAGTGATACTCAAGCCCTACCTGAATAACTGCTGCAGTAGTTAACACACTTGCAACCCTCCTCTACATTCAACACCCAAAAAGCAACTGATTTGTCAACTGTTTCACTGATTTGACACTTCTCTTTCAATAAATTGCTATTCTAATTCTTGTCTGGTTTGTCGATGCTGTCGTGCTTCTTTGCATTTCATTTACCTTTTAAATGCTGAATTATTTAGCAGTCTCAAGTCACAGCAAATGCCAGGAAACTCCTTTATCTGATCTGCAAAACCTCCAATAGCTCAAATTTCTGTATTTTTAATTACAATGGTATACAAATACATCCACAGAACTGAGATGCTACAAAGCGGTTCAGAAGCAGAGACACTCAAGTCTCAAAACTACAGATATGACAGACACATTTCCTATTACAGACTGACAACTGATTTGAGTAAAATTTATCTACAGGACAGACCTTTTCTAGGTTAGCTTTCAGGGAATGTATTGCTGCACTACCACAATCCTGACTCACCACTTGCCCAGTCTTCTACTGATCGGTCTACATTGGCACAAGCTGGAAGGAAAACACCCAACCACGCACCAGTCAGAGACCAGCAGGTCCCTGCATTTATATAGCATCACTCAAATGTCTCCATAAAAAGTCAATTACAGACACTGAGCTGACAAACATTACTGACCTCAGACGTGTGAATAAGGAATTGTCTCCATAAAGAAATTGTATCAATAAAGAAAATTAACTTTTCCAATGTAATTCCCAGAAGTCTATAATATAAAGACACTAAGATAAAAGCTGAAGGCTATCTTTTTAAGAAAAGTATCCAGCCTTTAATATGCATTTGAAATCTGTCTTCCAGATTTGAAGTGCATTTGAACCACTCTTCCTCACTATAAAAATGTAAACCCTTTGCATGTGGTTATTTGAATATAGTAATTTTCCATGTAACAGCAATGTGAGAACAAAAACTTGAAGAACGTGCTGAGAAGTTCCTTGTGATCAGTTCTTTTCTGCATGCCTTGCAAACCCTTCCTGATAAATGTCTGTTCTGCAATTCCCTTGAGAAATACTCTGTTGAAATGACTTTGGGACAGAATGCATGTTTTTACAAAAGGCAATAAAATTATATAAATAACTTGCCTAAAAAAATCCAAACATGTAAAGTGTATTTCTATAGAGAAAATTGAAGTAAGCCATCTGTAACTGAGTTCACAGTTTTTCATACTTGCAATGAACTTTAAGTTTTTTTAAGGTCAAAATAATATTAACAGAAAAGATTTCTCAAGTAAGAAAAGTATCTTTGATATTTGGAAAATTTTCACATCACTACACATTCAAAACAATTCACATAAAGTCGCACAGTCTAAATATAATTTGCAGTTAATAATGCTATAGGCTTTTATATCCAAATGTAAACAGAAGAGCAATCAAATCTTATGTCAAGACAAAGATCACTTGGGTTAGTTTAACACAAATACCTGCAAAGTTTTTATGCTTTCCGAAAATGTCCTGGGCTAGAATTAAAAAAGCTTATTTCCTTATAAAAAAAGCTGCAGTACAGCCACAGGAACAGGCCCGAGGGGATGACTGTAATCATTGTGACCCATTTAACACCAGGCACTACCCTCTGCTAAAAACCAAAAATATAGAGAAATTCAAACCTTCATCATGGTTACCAAGTCTTGTTTTAAAGTACAAAGCATCACTACAGCAGCTGTCCCATGTGGCACTTATGCACATAGTAAATTTGTACAACATCTTACTGCAGCTGTCATGTAATTTTGTTATGATTTCACAGGTTAGACCCTATAAGCTAAGAGCCTGTATCAATAAACTCTGATTAAGTTGTTATTTGATAAATGTATCATTTCAAGAAGTTAAACAAAGCTGCACCTGCCTGTATTTTTAGGAATTAAAATATACCTTAAACTCATGTTCAAACTGATCTTTTTCCTGTGTGCTAGCAACCCTTTCTGAATTCCAAGTGCCAGCAGGAGACACGTGTTATACCTTGCCTGTTAAGATTCTTCTGTACTCTTATTTATACCTAAGGCTGAGCTGCTCAAGCTTCACTAAATGCTAATGTTCCAAGCTGGATTATCCTGTCACCCCCAACACCTCTCCATGTCAATGCTTCCAAGGAGGCTTTCCCAGCCCACACCCGTCCGGAGCTACGCTTGTTTTAACGGGACCAAATATCAAGTCTGGTTTGCTTGAGTACATCCTTTAAAAGCAGAAAGCTGAACCAGGTTAGTCAACCACAACTACTGAAAAAGCACTTGTCACATTACCTCTCCACAAATAACCCAGAAGTTTTAAATTGATGGCATTTTGCTCAAAACCATCGCATTTCAGCAACAAGTATGAATCATGCACTATCTGTTACTTGAAATTGACATTTAAAAAGCAGGGATCAAACTAATATGATTCAGAAGCTTTTCTCTCACTTTCTTTTTCCTATATTTGGAGCTTTAAGAAAAAAAATATTTGCGCTTCTACATTACATGTTTGGTGTTAGTGAACAATTTACAGAACGCTGATGATGCCACATGATTCATACACTGCTATCAACTGACACAGAATGGGAAACTGGCAAAATACTGGTGGCCTAAGTAGGAAGAGGCCTGAAAATTGTATTTCTCTATGCTCAAGCTTTGCGTATTTTGATACAACCTAGACTTCGATAGCTTACAAAGGAATAACTTGCTGCTGTAAAGAGGAAGGCCTTGCCTTCCTCTTTCTCCTTTCTCAGCTGATAACAGCTTATTGGACATTTTACAGAGGTACTTAACTCCCTAACTCTTCCCTTTAGGAGAATCCCAGGAAAGTGAGGAGGCTCAGTATCTTCAACTAGACACAGTTGAAGGGAAGGGCTCAAAGAAATACCAGAGCTAATTAAAAAAGAATGTGTATGGGAACTCACACTGCCATGGGTGGTAAAGTCACACTAAGCTTTAAGAGCCATCTCCAAATCACCCAAGATAACTTTTTTGGATTCGTTCTGCCAGCAGTGGGCTGTAGTTTTCACAAGATACCAAGAGAAGCATCCAGGAAGGTCCTCTGCCTGCATGAAGACAAGCCAGGTGCTGGAAGGTGCAGACACCAGCTGTCCACTGCCTAAGGTTACAGTTTCACTGCAGCCTAAGCCTGTTGAGCTACCAAGTACTCCTAGAGCATCATCTTTCAGCCTGGCACCTGTTCCCTGGACAAATCACATGGTGGTTCAGCATGCTAAAGAAACAGAAGAGCATTTAGTTCATTTACCAAATTAGTTTATGCCAAATGAAAGGGTGAAATGGCTCAGCAAAGGATCCAACAAGCAGCTGGCAGAAGAAAAAGGGATGTGAGTAACACAGCCAGGAGTTAGTGATGTACATTGCTATAACTCCACAGGCTGCGATTCAATCCTCCCTAAAATTCTGCTGCTGCCAGAAACGAAGAACATTTGAAGCTATTCCAGTAACAGAGGGCCCCAAAATAGTCTTAAGTGGGACAAAATATGATTACCAGAAAAAAATAGGATTATATCATAAACTGACATGACTTTTTTTCTCGCCTTTCCAATTTAAAGCAAAACATTTATTCTCCTAATGAAAGATGAGATTCTTCCCCATAAGTCTGGAAAAAGAACTTCAATTCTACAATTCTGATTAATTTCTTCTTATTATTTATTACACTGGCTAGTCATATCTTACATGAATTGCAGCAATTTCTTATCTTAAGCAAAACAAAGATAGTTGGAGTCTATTCTGTCATGTTTCCCACATATTGAAACAGTGAGGATTTAGTCAAATATTGGTTCTCTCAATCTCATTTCAGCAGCAGCATGAGTCATGTGCAATAGCAGCTACAACATAATGCAGTAAATGCACCCGGAGCCAGCACTCTGCTCCAAGAGATTTTAGTAGGTTTCCTATGATAGTTACTGACTAGATGTCAGGGCTGGAAAAAATGCATTCTCATATGCCTACATTTCAGGACTTTGGGAGACACTGAAGATTTCCTCCTCTGCTCTAGAAATCCCACAGAATTTGTGATTATTGAGGTATTCCAACATGATGCTTGTATATTTGAAGAGATGGTAGCTTTAAAGGGAATATCCTACTTCAGTAAGTCTTACTTTTTTATCTTTTAGGTATCAGAAGGTGTCTTTGTCAATGTCCCGGATAAGTGAAAATTCAAACAAGGCAGACTATTTTTAAAGTAAGATGGGGAAAACTGGGACATAAGAGCAGCACTGTACCCAGGGTAGAATAAAAGTAAGGAAACAACACCCCTAAAACTACAAACTACAAAGCTTGTACTCCAAGCTTTCTTCTCTTACCTCCCTGTGCCACTATCCTGCACTGGGAACACCCTCCTCGCTCCCCAGTTTTCCTGGCAGAAATGCAATGTTAGCACACTCCAGATTTGAAAGTGTGAGAGAAGATTCACAGTTTACTGTTTCCAGTACTTCGCTCCGTGTTGATCTGTTTTCTCTCCTGTATAGTCTCATACCATTACCAGAACTTGTTTTGCCACAGCTCTCTCTCCACTGCTTTCCCAACTATGGAGACTGACACTTTCCATATATTGTTAGCCACAGCACATCCTCAATACTGGTATGGGACACTCATGCTGTTACATCAGATATTCAGGCTTTGATGAACATGTAATTATGGCCCAGACATCAGTCTGGAATGACTTAGCCTATTCTTACACAAAATCCATTCTCTCAAAATCTCTTCCATTTCCATTACTAAATGTTTTGTCAATTACTGGATTTCAGCAAACAATACTCCAAAGTTAAGAAGAAACACACCACCTTATATCCAAGGCTTCAAAACAGCAGCCAAGGGAATTCCAAGAGGAACAAATAGTTTATTTCTTAAGTACCAAACACAAAAATTCACAAAACCCCCACTAATTCATGCCATACTACTTATGTGAAATAAAAGGAACTATAGAACAGAGACAGCCAAGTCAGACCTGCTTTAACCACTATTTGGTTAAGACTGAGAACCCCTCCAAACAAAGCCTGGCAAGTTCTACGGATGACATTTTGAAGGGCAGTTGAAAACTGTTGAATTTCTTTTGGCTGCAAACAATCCCTCAGACACCATTGTATAATTAAAGCTATGGATTTATCATCTTTCCATATTTGAATACAATAATAAAACAAAAGTAGACTTTTCCCCTGTTAATTCACTAAATTGCTGAGAAATCCTCCGTGTTTTGCACTTGTTAGGGGAAGGAAAAAAAAAATGGAAAAAAAAATCCAGAAATAAATCCTGTCAGTCTTAAGCCTCTTGGAGTCAACTAATAACCAACACTTTGACTACCCTCATTCTCTTATACACTTCACACATTTTTATTGTCAGCAAGAAAGCCTTCTACCCCTCAATCTTGTGACTAAACCATCCTTTGTCATTTTCATGCTATCCCAGCATCCTGAACTGCAGGCTAAGGGTGCCCACTGCTCACCTCATTACTTATCCCAGCCATGATGCACAAAAGGCATGTTGCAGGGTCTTAGATTTACATTCCCTTTTACATGAAGAGACAGTATAGACAATCCAAGACATAAGAATTTCAGAAACAGTGAAATATAAGGTTTATTTTGCAGTTCACTGTATGCCAGGAAAGATGTATGGTCCAAAAGACTAAAATCAGTCAGTCAAAGTCAGCCACAGTCCCCTGCAAAACAGTGCAGGATTACTTGTTTCTAGGATTAAAATCATTAATGAAGGCAACACAGCACAGGCTCCAAAACACTCTGGCCAATAATGTTCCTAATGTTTCTGAAAGACAGTTTTTTTTCCAAGTACATCAAAACTTGCAAAAGTAAGGTCAAGGAACAAGGAAGATTTCCTAATAAATTTAGGACTTGGAAGAAATTCTGATGTTCCACAGTTAAGTGGTTTTGTTTCCCTGTAACTAGAATGAAGATTTCTCACAAATAAACACATTCAAAAGTAGATGTAGCTGCAATTCATCACAAGCTGTCCTTGTCAAACTGGTACCAAGTAGACCTTCAGAAATCAAATGTCAGTATCAGCTTTGCCCCTAACAGCCATGAACAATGCAAGTTATTCCTTTAACAAGAATTAGTCATCGGTGGGATTAATGTGCATACAAATAGCTTTACCATACACATCCCAACAATCCCATTATGCAAGAGATTAAAACAGACTAGACTGGTAAGGAAATGCTCATCACCAGACCCGTCCCACTGGCAGTAACACCGGCAGTGCAGGAGGCACGAACCCAGATCTGCCTGCTTTGCCCTCAGAACTGAAGGTCCAGTATCAGACTACAGGTCTGCATCACAGAATACAGAATATGCTGACTTGGAAGGGACCCACATGAACCGTCGAGCCCAACTCCCAGTAAAAACTAACAGCTGCATCAGAGCCAACAGCTGTGCTGCTGATGCCACTGGACATGAAGGAGCCACTCCTGGAGTCAGACAACAACCCAATATGGCCAACACTGCACATCCTGCCATGGAGCCTGACCTACATCACTAAAGCCTTAGCTACCACTTGACTGTGTATTTCAAATAGCCATCAACTAGCCTTACCCTCTTTCATAAACCAATCCTCTGAAAAAAACAGTGGCTTCTGAAAACAAACTAAACTTAGTAATTCATACCTCATGAACACTGAATGATGAAGTGTGTTTATTGATCGCTCTTCTTGTCTTAAAAGTAGCAGAAGTTTAACAGCTCCCATGAACATAAGAAACATTTCCCCTCTCTTTCTAAGGGGAAATCATGGAAGTAAAAAAACCAAAAAAGCTAGAAGGAATGCAGAGAGCAACTTCATTTTGGGACTCTCAAGCCACTCACATTATAGATTGAAACAGCATTTTATTAAAGGTACAATGAACAACTGGGAAAAAAAAAAAGACGACCTTTCTGTATTCACCTACTGTACTCAAAATTGTAAAGGCCTGCTCCTTTGAGTCACCCATCCCTCCCACAGATCACTATCAAGAGTGTCTCTATTATTTTATTCCCTAACAATTCCTCACAGCACATGCCACAACGCTCAAAAACACCAAGCACAGCTCTGCGTGCACTGCAGCAATGGTGAGCAGCAACACTTAAATTTTTCAGCCTAGAGAGGGCAGGAAGGTGAAACAGCAAGAATTCACAAACTTGTATGAGCCTGTAAGCTTGAGAAAAATCCCACTGAATAACTGGTCCTAAAACTGTTTATTTATTCCTATTTAGTCAAGGAGAAGCAATTAGCATGGAAGGCTGAGCTGCTGTGGCAGGTAAGGGGACACACCTTGTTAATGGGGCACTGGACACCGAGTGACCCTTTATTTAACTTCACTGGGAACAGACGCTAACAAAGGTTACAAAGTCAACCCTGGCACATCAGAGCACAATGCTCAACACTCCTGCGCTCTGGTATTCAGAGTAACATCGTGAAGCTGTACAACAAAAGCACAGCTCACAGTCAGTGCTGGCATCCAGCAATGCAGAGGCACGGGGAGATCAGCTCCTCTCCTCAGCTCTGGCCAGCCACACACGGCAAGCCTGAGCTGGGCCAGGGAAGATCCCCTGCAAGAGCAGAAGGTGGAAAACAGGGAGACTCTCTCTCCTTGTGGCTGCTTTATTGCAGAGCACCAGAAATTGTTAGAGTCACCTTCCAACAGTCAGGTACACACAGGAGCTGGACCCAAGCATCAGGTGCTAGAGGAACACAATTCTCTGCTCCCTGTTCTGAGCCATGAAAGGTTACCACCACATACCCTCTGTGTGCCCCACCACGGACAACCAGAGGAACAAAAAATCCACTTATAAACAAGACAGTGTGGTCAGATCACACAACCTCTCATTTTTCTGTTTTGAAAACTGCTGGGATCCTATATAAAAGTTAACTTAGGATTTTAAAGGCTATTCCAAATACTCTGTTTTGGACACCATTTCTAAGCCAAACTTCTCAAGTTCTATTTCAATACATGTCACATTTCCAAGTACAGGAAAAAAAAATTATCAGTTTCCCCCAATTTCCTGAACTCTGAAGTTACAGTATTTTCCACCAAGTGATATAGTTCTAGAAATACTGAATATCTCATCCCTTCTAACAGACATGATACAGGTATGAAAAAAGCCAAGAGAAAGTAAAAAAACATTTCACTATCATTTTACTATCTTCAAATAGGCTGTGCCCCTGCACATGTGGCCAGGATTAAAAAAGAAGACCTATGAAAAATAAAGGCTTTGTTTTCAGCGGCAGCTTATGTTTACATTCTTTAGAAGTTAAGAATGGTCACTTCAGAACAACATACATGTGCTATAAAAGTGGTCAAGGGGGTCATATGCAAGGCAAATCAAAAATCTACATTTTTTGCAGCTTTATGAAATAACGTCTTAAAATACTGTCCATTCACTTTTGTCTTATCCTTTCTCAATTTCCATGCATGAGTATGTTTTATAATGCATATATCAGAACAGTGCTACGTGTAGGTAACTGATGAATCAATAAATTTACATACATGAGAGATGCATGATAAAAAGTATTCTTTATTGACAGGAATGGGCAGCCAAAAACGCTGAAGGACGCTACTCCAGAGAGCAGGAGCTCTTTTATTGATATTTACCCTGCCCTTCCTCCTTTTCACTCTCGCGCTGGTTTTCCAGAGGACTGGAATGAATGGCGCCTCGCAAGGCACGTGGCCCCGGTGTCTTCAGCCCCAGGGTCGGGGCTTCGTTTTACCACCTCGAAATAAGAGACTTAGTTCCCCAGGAACGGGGAACTGAACGTGGAAACCTAGACAGAAGTATCAGAAAACCATGCTCTAATAAATCACCTGCTTGACAAGGGAACCTTAAGTGGACCTACAGAAAGGACAAATAAATAGAACCAAGGAGCCATGAAATACCGCTTTGGGGCAACCGTGGAAAGATATATAATGGAGAACACCGAAAGCCAAGCACTTAGACCCTCATCCGGTTCTTCCCCCTCACCCCCCGTGAGCTCCGGCGGCTCCCCCAGCCCCCCTCACGGCGGGCCACAGCACCCGCAGCCGCCCGCCGACTCCTCGCCCGCCGCGGCCGAGGAGGGGCGGCGGGCCCGGGGCCGTCCCTACTGACCTGCCGGCGGCGGCTCTCGCGCAGGGCCGGGGTCGCCGGGGGTGGCCGCGTCCCCTCAGCCGGGTCCCCTCAGCCCGCGCAGCCGCCGCGCCTCCCGCACGCGCACGGCCGCCTTACAACCCCGCCTGCTCGGATCCCTCCGCTCCCGCCTCAGCGCGGCCCTCTCGCCTCCCCCAGAGGAGCCCCTCGGGAGAAAGGCCAGCCCGGCCGAGAGCGCTCCCGGCTCGGCGCCCGCCGTTCCGCTCCCCTCAGCGGCCCAGCGCGGGGCCGGAGCTCAAACCACGCTGCGGGACTACTTCACCACCGCAGGCGGAAGCGCACACTTTCTGCACACGCGCGCGCGCGCACCGACGGTACGTATTTAAAGGCCCGCGCGCGGTGCGCGCCGGGAATTGTAGTCTTCTCGCGGCCGCTCCCCCGGCCGCCCGAGGGCCTCGCACCGCCCCGCGGTGCCGCCACGCCCCCTCGCCGTCGGCAGCCAATGAGCGAGCGAGGGGCGGGGCTTCCCGCCGCGGTGCGCGCGCGGGGGGCGGCACCCGGAGTTGGTTGTTGCGCGCGGGCGCGGCGGTCGCAGCCCCGTCCCGGGAGCCGCGTCCTCGCCGGGGCCCGGCGGGATCGGCAGCCCGAGCCCGCACGGAGCCTCCTGGGCGCAGCCGCCGCCGCCGCCGCCGCCTCCTCGCGGGAGGCGCCGCGGGGCCGGGAAAGCCCCTGCCAGGTGAGGGGCGGGACTGGGGGGTGACGACCCCTCGCGCCGTGAGGGGAGGCCGGGGGGCGGCGGCGGCGGCGGTCAGCTTTCTTCAGCGGGGCCGCGGGCGGGGGCACCGAGCAGGGCTCCGGCGAGGCGCAGCCGCCGCCTGCCCGTCACTCCCTCCCCTCGGGTCCCCCGGCTCCCCTCGCCCCGCCGCGGCGCCCGCAGAGCCCGTCTGGCGCCGGCAGCCGCGCCGGGGCCCCCACGGGGCCGTGCGGCGCCCTCGCCCCCGGTCGCGGCGCGGGGCCCCCGGGTGCTCGCCGGCAGCCCCGGGCGCTGCCCGAGCCCGCGGCGCGGCTGGGAGCGTGCGGCGCGATCCCGCGCCCTGCCGGGGAGCGCCTGCCGCCGCGCTGACACCTTCGAGGAATTTCCCGGGATAAAGCTGCCGTGGGTGCCGGGTGGATGCTGTTCCTGCCGGGGCTCTGTCCCTGCTCTGTTATTATTAAGAATTAATGGCTTTACGTGCTGGCGTGTACGTGTGTAGCTGCATTCCATCCTCTCGGTCCTTTCTCTCGAAGGTTATTTTGGATTTGCAAGTGGGTCGGTGTGTTTGCCGGTTTTTATTGAGGGTGAAGTTGAGGCTGGGCTGGGAAAGCTGGGATTTGCGCTGGGGACAGCAAGTGGAAGGATGTGGGTACTTTGCAGTTGTCTGTTAGTTGTGGAGCAGCTGATACCTGATGCAGAATGGCCCGGCTGCTCCAAGGTGAGCGCAGGGGCAAGGGGGAATGTCGTCTGGTGGATCTCTGACTTCGAATTTAATAGGGGGTCCTTCTCAGAGATCCTCATTTCTGTTTACTTTAGGTCTTTGTCATTTACTTTTGTGGAGCTCATTCTTCTTTAATTGCTTCGTAAGTGCCTCCAAAGTTTTTTCCCTTACTCGCTGTGGCTTAAAGGCTGTCTAATGTCTGCTAAAACACTTTATTCCCAGATATTTACAGAAAAAATAACATACAGAGATATATGGGCATGAAGGAAAGAACACGCAGTTGTTTTAGGAACCAAGACTTTTTGGAATTCCAATACTTAGGTTCTATAGTTAGAAAGTTTACTTTAACTTGCTTAAAATTGCCAGCTGAACAACTACCTTTGTGACAAACTGGATGTACTTTCTTCTGTGTGACTTTTGTTTGACTTACAACCTCCTCTGGACAGTCTGAGTCAAGGGGTGTAGCAAGAGCAGCAAATACTTGTGGAGATTGTACTTGGTTGTTTGGAATTGTTAGAGCTCTAATTTCTAGTTTCATACTGGCTTAAAAGCTTGTGTCTGTAAAGTAGCTGAGTTGTTCTATCCAGATGAAGCATCTTCCTGGCAGAGTTGCTGCTCAGTGTGTTTTCAGGAAAACTTTGTTTTAGTCTCTAAAACACAGAACTATGCAAGAAGGAATTACCAGTTTTCCATGAGTAACTTTCCATGATTAATCTCATGTATTCATTTCCTGATGGCTTTACCTTATTGCTAGAATATCCCATGTAGATAACTTCATTCACAGACTTCCTGAAATACCTTTTTGGACAGATCTCCTTGGCCTAACTCCACCTTCCTCACCTGAACAGCAGTGGCAGGTGGGGTGTGATTCCTGGGCCTGGGCAGGAGGTGCCAGCTGCAGAACAAGGAGCCAGCAGACTTTGCTGCCTGGCCTGCCTGCAGGTAGGCACTTTCACTCAGCTGCAGTTCATAACAGATGCAATGTTTGCATTTCCTTCTACTTTAGAGCATACGGTTTGAAGGAACAACATTTCTTACATATCTGCAAGTCTTATGGTTCTTTCAGTGAAAGACAGCAAAGAGACAAAATACCATTTCAACTTCTTGGGTAATTTGTGTTTCTGACTTTTCAGCTCTTTAGAAAATCCATTTCCAGGCATGTTTACTAATACAGGTATTATTTCCTGTTTACTTTCCAAGTAAGGGAATTGGTTGGAATCAGTAATTTAAAGAAAAATAAAGGGGGGGATGCTATTTGGCTAAATCACTCCTAAATGTTGACTAATTTTTTTTTTCCTAAACAGGATAGTAAAATATTGTGATGGCTATTATAATTTATTGATAAGGGTCACAGACATTGGCAATCACTGTTAACCTGCTAGGAAAAATATGTATGTGGAAAGCTTACTCCAAGTTAACAACTTGTAACATGTTTTCTCTACCTCGTTTCTGAATTTACACGCCTGAGTGTCTCCTTTCCTTTTCCCTTTTCCTGTTTAGTCTTTGCTCTTAGGCTCCCTTTTCCCTCCAGCTGCCCCTCATCCCGCTTTAGGATCACACTATCGCATCCCTGCTAATGACCCATGTTGGCTTTGCCCTTTTCTCTGAAGGGATGAGGGATCTGGAGCTTTCCTCTGTGTCACTGCTTCTCTTGTTCTGATTTTTTTTCTGTTTTTTTTCTTCTTCTTTTTTTTTCTTCTTTTTTTTTTTTCTTCTTTTTTTTTTTTCTTCTTTTTTTTCTTCTTTTTTTTTCTTCTTTTTTTTCTTCTTTTTTCTTCTTCTTTTTTTTTTTTCTTTTCTTCTTCTTTTTTTCTTCTTCTTTTTTTCTTCTTCTTTTTTTCTTCTTCTTTTTTCCTTCTTCTTTTTTCCTTCTTCTTTTTTCCTT
This sequence comes from Vidua chalybeata, assembly GCF_026979565.1. NCBI lineage: Eukaryota > Metazoa > Chordata > Aves > Passeriformes > Viduidae > Vidua > Vidua chalybeata. Next base: position 1,205,136 of record NC_071542.1, on the reverse strand, counting down.
CTTCTTTTTTCCTTCTTCTTTTTTCCTTCTTCTTTTTTCCTTCTTCTTTTTTCCTTCTTCTTTTTTCCTTCTTCTTTTTTCCTTCTTCTTTTTTCCTTCTTCTTTTTTCCTTCTTCTTTTTTCCTTCTTCTTTTTTCCTTCTTCTTTTTTCCTTCTTCTTTTTTCCTTCTTCTTTTTTTCTTCTTTTTTTCTTCTTTTTTTCTTCTTTTTTTCTTCTTTTTTTCTTCTTTTTTTCTTCTTTTTTCTTCTTTTTTCTTCTTTTTTTTCTTCTTTTTTTTCTTCTTTTTTTTTTCTTTTTTTTTCTTTTTTTTCTTTTTTTTCTTCTTTTTTTTTCTTTTTTTTTTCTTTTTTTTTCTTCTTTTTTTCTTTCTTTTTTTTCTTTTTTCTTTTTTTTCTTTTTTTTTTTTTTTTTTTTTCTTTTTTTTTTTTTTTTTTTTTTTTTTTTTCTTTTTTTTTCTTTTTTTTTTTTTTTTTTTTTTCTTTTTTTTCTTTTTTTTTTTTTTTTTTCTTTTTTTTTTCTTTTTTTTCTTTTTTTTTCTTTTTTTTTTTTTTTTTCTTTTTTTTTTTTTTTTTTTTTTTTTTTTTTTCTCCTGTAATTGAAGCTGTTGGAGCCTCTGTTCCCAGCCCTGGAGCAGAGAGCCCCAGAGGACTGCCAGGCAGGGCTCCGAGGTGAGGGCTGTCTCCTGCCCGCCCCGCACTGCTCCCACTTGCTGCGCTGCTGCAGGAATCCTGCCGAGCTGCTCCCTCCCGTGCAGTCGGTGTGTCAGAGCTGACATTCGGGTACGGGCAGGGCATTGAAATGCAAATGCCTCGGCTCTGACGAGGGGATGGCGCTGCGCTGCTGGAAAGCGCTGCGAAGGCTGTGGAGTACCTGTGGTGTGAAAGGAGAGCGCAAAGAAAACAACTGACAGGGAAACTAACAATATAACTTTCTTATCTTTCTGCTATTAACACCTCCAGATGTTTTTAACCCACTTTGAGTACAAAAGTAATAATCTGTAGAACAAGTTTGGTTTAGTAGTTGAAGCAAAGTTGAGAGAGAGAGAATGTCAAGTCATTTGTAGCCATATGCAGAATTTACTGGCTGTTAGTGGCAGCCAAAGATCACCAGTGAGGGAAATTCCACTCTCTGTGTATGTAAAGTACCGTGGATTTTGGAGAAGGAGATGTGTAGCCCCAGACCCATGGGAAAAGGCTTTGGGTTCTCCATGCTGATACCTGGAGGGATGGATGGAGCTCTGTGAGTGCCTTACCTGTGACAGGCTGGTGCAGGGACCTTGTCTGCACAGCATTCCTTGGCACTACCAGTTCTTCCCACCTTCCTGTGCTCCCACACAGCCGCTGTGTGGGGACCAGGAGTTGCACTGGGATTTACATTGGCCTAAGGCTGAAATTACTTCCATTGTTTCATATGGATCAGCACAATCATGCAAAATTTCCATTCCCATACAGTTTTAAACCTAGAGTGGAAAAATACAGGCTGCAAACTGGAGTAAGAGTTGCTAGTTGACTTTCACTGTTTTAAAGCAGAGTAAAGTGGAGCAAGTCAACAGTGTACACTGAGGAGAATGTGACTGCTTTAGAATTTCTACAACATCAGTGACAAAGATAAATGACTTGTTTTTACTTGGTAACAATTCTAACTAGTTGTCCAATATTTGAGCTGCAATTTCCATAAATTGTGGTTTAGCGCTGTGGGTTCTGTGTTATCCAAATCAAAAGCAGAAATTATCAACTGTGTAAGAATTTTTCAGTTTTCCTTTTGCCTGAGATGGAAAAGTAGCTGAGTGATTCAAGCAATTTCTTTTCCCATATCTCTTTAAGTGGACTGAGTTGATTTGAGATTGCCTGATAGTGCAAAATGTGGCTAGAGGAAAACTACACAGTGGGTGTAACTCTGAGGTCACCTTCTTTGAACTGAATTTCTTTTGGGACGCATTCAGCTATTATAAAAGTTACCATGTTAACTCACCAAGGTACAAAATGGTTTTACCACAAATGTTTTTGAGTTTGTCTGTTCAGATGACAACAAGAACAACAGGATTTCAGAACCTCTGGGATCCTCAGTCATCATTTATTTCCTCCTAGTAATCACATATTGCTGTGTAGGATGAGGACAAACTCAGTTTTGAGCCATACCACTTAGAGAAGTGTTTTGTAATCAATCTGTAATGGATTTCCTTTTTTAAGTCTTTGATTGTGGAGAAAATGGGTGGGGGGGGGAGAAAGTATTTTATCTACATAAAGTGTAAAAAAATATAAATATTATCTGGGAAAGACATTTTAAAATCTTTCCATTTGTGGACTTTATCCCATATTTTCCTTAAGAGTAATATTTCAGTTAAAAAGCCTTATATGTGCTTAAATATAAATGCTGAAAAATGCTCAACTGTCTTAGTGCAGTCACTGTTGACTGCAGGAGACGTTTTTAGCAAAGTTTTTGAAATCACAGTAAACAAATGGATAAAAATCATGCCAGGCTAAACATTGTAGGCTTCTAGCAATACTTGTTTTAGTAGCATCTTGTCTGAGATGCCAGTTCAGTGTGGTGCTAAAAAGTAAGATCACTGACTTGATAAAGTTAGTGCTATTTCAGAAAATACTGCTACTAGCACAGAAGTTGCCAAAGCAACATTATTGGTGTTCAAGCAGATTTGGGTTATTGTATTGTTGGCTACAGGTTCTGTAGGAAGCTGTTTAGTGTTCACAGTTTGACCTTCCATGTTTTTGTAAAACTGATCTCAATCCCAAAATGTTCCTTCTTGGATGCATGCCTGTATTTACACAGGCCTCTCTACAAAGCTCCCCAGAGGAGGAAGACAGTCTGCAATGCAGGAGATGTAAGTTCTGCACATATATATTTATATCCAGTCTTCCAGCTCCGAGGGTCTTGCTGTCAGAAAAGCCTTCAAACACATTTAAAAGACATTTAAATCTTACAGTATAAACATGAACAAATATAGACATCCTTCCACACTGACTTCATGTATATTCCCTCTTAGCATAAGTCTCTGTACATATCACAGATGCTCATATTGTTGTCTCAGCTGCCAAATTTCCTCTTTGTGAGTGTCATTGTTCTGCTTTTATACTTGCTGGTGTCCTTTTTGGGGGCTTTTGTGGTGCAGCAAGAAGAAGGAAGAACAGCGTTAAAAATACATAATCTTCCCCCGAAGTTGGCCAGGAAATTCAGAAGCATGTGTGTGAAGGTAATAAAGACACTTCAAGCTTCAGTGCCTGTGGAGCTGAAGCTGTCCTTGGGTAACTGTTAAGTTTTTTTGCACCTTTTCCTCCCCCTCAGTTCTGCCTTTCTCTCTAGCTTGTTTTAGCCCCGAATAGCCTTCTGCAGAGTGCCCTCTGAGCCTGTTTGGCATCCTGTTAAAAATCACTGATTCCCTCTGTAAAGGCTCAGAATTACATCAGTATTGCTTTAATAAAGTTTGGAGTTTAATGCAAATATATACAAGCTTGGAGAGAATAAATATTAGTCCAGGAGTTTTCCACGGGGGAGTAAGTCATGTTGTGTAATTGTTTTTCCATTTGCTTTAAACCTTGCTAATTGTCCTTCTGGGCCTTCCTCATCTAGATTGGGTAGTTTTCCTTAAAAACAGGTTGCACAATATTCCCCAGTCTGAGACGTCTAAGGCTGTAGCTATATGGTTAAGGAGTGTGACTCCTGCCATTTGGAATGATCTTTGGAGGAGATAGTTTATTTAATTACTTTTGTTCCATAAACTGTAGACATTCTCAGTTTTTGGAAGCAGGGACACAGCTCCTAGTAAAGATGTAGAGTGGGGGGCACATGAGAGAGCTGCCAGTGTGATCATTTGCACATGCTGTGATTGTGCAACAGCTTGTGGTATGTTGTAGTTAGTGGAAGAATTCACTGAACTTGGTGCTAAACACACATCCAATGCAAAAATGCTGACTATTTTAGGGCTTTATATATGTAAAATTTTATTTTCATGCTTTTAAATGATGATTTTTCTTTTTTTTTTTTTTTTTTAATTTGGAATATCAGATTGTTAGCAAGAAGTCTCAAATCTGCTGTGCTGCTAATGAAGTTGTCAATAACATACCTTTCAATTGTGACAACAAAAATTTGAAAGAGTTATTGCAGGCTTTGAAGTGAGACAGATTCAGATTTAAAGGGCAGTATTTTTGGCTAGAGAAGATTGCTTGGGAAGCACAGAAAACGAAGGCGTGTTAGGGCAAAGCTCTCTGAGGCTCCTGTTCCTCTGGATTTTGCCTGGGAAGTATTTCATGTGCAGCAAAGGCAGCATCCCTGTGAGAGAAGATGTCAGCAGAAGCAGAGCTCGGAGCTTCCCCTGTATTTCGGTTACCCCGTGATTCGGGCAGTTCCATGCCATATCCTCACTGGCATCTTGCTCCATGAACCTCTTGGCAGGCAGGGTGCTGGCTCATGGTTCCTTACAAGTTAACCACTTACCTTCTCAAGAGCAGCAGCAGATCTCTTCCAAGGGTGGTTCTTTCAGTGGAGTTGTTCAGTAACTGGTGCATGGGGAGGAGTGTTGCACTCTGGTACATAAAGTACCTGTTTTTAGCAGCTGGTAGAGACACACTGTTAGTAACAGTTGCCATGAAAAACCTCCTGCAGCAGCATTAAGGAGAGATTGCAGAGTGGTTTAGATGGAGATTCCTCAGCCTCACTGGAGCTTTAGTCGTGGTGAGTTCTCCTGTGTTCTGCATAATTCTCTGTTGTTCTGCTTGTTGGAGTGTGGGAAGTGTTCAGTTGTTGCTTTCAAAGAGGAGCTGAATCGGGTTCCCTTCTGATGGGCATTGCCATCAGCATCACAAGGGGATTCAGTAAATACATTTACATACACAACTGCAAATCCTACTGGATTGCATCATGTTGTAAACAGCAAGAAGTGGTGCATTAAAAAAAGGTGCCCAGTTCTCACCCTTCATCTTTTTTTTTTCCACAAGGCTGTAATTTTTCTCTGTAGTACTTGATAATGATAACATTGGAGGCTTTTTTCCTACTGTGTCCTTTGCAAATTGACTTCGTTGCTTATGGTTGTACATTATCTTTGTTTATCAGTGTATATCAACAGTGCTATTCCTGAACAATGGAGATAGCAACAGACAGACCTTTTGAAGCCAAATTTGCAGAGTGAGAAGCAGTGTTGTACAGAAACATGGTGGAAAAGATAAACCAGCACAGGTTATCAGGGAGTTCTGCTCAGTCCCCCCAGAGGGGATGATGGAAATGCTGTGGAATAATGGTATTTTCTAAAGTATTCCTGCACAACTGCTGGGGCAGCTGGAAGATTCACGCATACACTAATAATTCTTAGGAGAAATAAAAGTAAACAGGTGATATAGCAAAGCAACAGCATTTAAATAAGTGGGCATTAGATTTAATAGATCAAATGTTACATAATTGAGTTTTCCCCCTGGAGTTCAGTTTCTGCAGTTCAATATTGGTCTGCCTACATAGAGAGCAAACTTGGCGTGCTTTCATTAAAAAGTATTTAAACACCCAAACGGAATGAGATCACAGGAGGAAATATGAATCCATATCGTGAATATTGTTGTTTTCAGCAGCAAGCACAGCTCACTGAGGGGTTATAAGTTCAGTCAATAGTCTCTAAATTGTATTGCATGGATAACACATTGAATTTTTTTTGTGTTCTGCTGACTAAAAGAGTCGGTGTACATTTTCAATCAAGTAAACACAACAGAAGTTTGAAAATATATTGGAAAAATAAGCAGGCAGTACTCAGTTCATAGCTGCAGTGATTGTGCTGGATGCAAATACCTGAACTGTGGATAAAAAATTGAAAATCAGTATCATTTTCAAAACCAAGGTAAGCTCTGCTTTTCCAAAAACCAAAGCTTGTCATTAGTGTACCACTGTAGAGGAGCACAGTCCCATCCTCCGTCTCTCTACAGCAGATGGATGTGGCCTCTTGTGTTTCTCCTGCTGATAGTGAGATGATTGTCCATTCACGCTGCTGTTTCAAGTGAAATGGGAGCAGTTATAATTTAAAAACTTTGTTTCTTTCCCATTGTGAATGTGAGGCAAGAGCTGGGGTTTTTTTGCAATTTTTTTTGGCTTTCACCTGCCAGTTTACAAATGTCTGTAACTTAGGGTATTTTGAAATCCATAGATTTCAGCTCCTTATATTAAGTTGACTTTGCCACATAGGTCAAGATTTCTTTTCCATCGCTATTTTTCCATGACTTTTGGAGTAATTGTTCTGCAAGCAAGGTAAATGTGTATCAGACATACAAATGTTCATTGCATGATGAATAGTAAAATATCTGCTCTAGCTGCAAATTGTGCTACAAAGTTCTGAAAAATGACAGCTCAAAGCCTGGGCAGCTCCTGGATCCTTCCGGGGGCCAGTGGGAGGGGATTTGCAATCTCAGAGGTGCACTTGCAGTCATCAGCCTGCACCTGTAAGTTTTCTTGAACATTCTTGTTGTTTTCTTGGCAGTGGGGTTGAGATGGAGCTCTAGAAAGGAGAGATGTCGCGCCACACAAAAGACACTCTTCTTATTAATTTGAGAGATGAACTAGAGTCATGTTGTATTCTGAGAGCTTAAAAACTAGGAGAATGGACAATCATATCTTCCTGAGGTGCCTTCCTCAGGCTAATAAGGAACCCTGTAAACCACATGGACTCCTCAGTGCCGTGGTCTTTGGGTGCACGTGACAGCAGAGTTTAGGAACAGAATATACAGAGAACAAAAGGGGTGTCAGTCTTCAAGTTAATTGTGCTACACCTGAAAAATCAGCAGTCTGGCCTTTAGATAAAGAAAAAAATACTGAAATACAAGTCTGTCTTCTTAATTTTTACTGTGGGAGAGGAAAGTGAAGGCATCCCATGGTGAAGACAACTCTCTTTGTGGATGCTGCTTTGCTAATTGGTGTGACCCTACTGTGTCTGCACTGCTTCACAGCGTGTGCTGGGACCTGGGATAAACTTTCCCTTTGCAAGAGCTGTACACAATGTGCAGATAGAGAGAACATAGTCTCTTCTGCCTCTCTAAGATGTGTTGGAATAAATATGTTGTTTTGAAAGGGTTTTTTTCATATTTTTCAGATGAGCAACTCTCTTGAGCTTTGTGCTTTTTATTACATAACATTTAAGTTTTTTAAGTTCTGAGCATGACCACAAGTTTTTACTTTGCATTCATAAAGCATTTGCTGCTTGTAACCATGTAAAAATATATACATTTCCCTTTTTTTCTAGCTCTGTAACACCTCTATCACCCACAGTTTGATTGGGACCTTTAACTCTGCAGTGTTTTGAGTAGAAAATATTTCATACTTACAGCATTCAAAATCATTAGAATTTGCTATGTATAAAATTGACTTTCTGAAGAAATATTGGCACAAACTGTGGAAGCTGTTATGTTTTGGAACTTGTATTCAAATTATTCATTTTCTCAGCTTTATTTCTTCTTTCACTTCATAATTAAGTCTGGTGGACAAAGCAAGCTCAGGGCTGAAGAGCCTGCTTTGGAATCTGACAAAAAGGCAGTCACTTAGAAAAGAGAGTATGTGTTTCGGGTGGAGAAAAAAGAAGTGCCTGAATTGAAGAAACAATTGTAGGTGCTGTGGTTTATTTTGTTGTTTGGCTCTGCAGACCAATTAGTTCTGGCATTTCCATGCACCACCTTCTGTGATGTCATATCTTATGTGTATAAATAAGTTTATAGTTTCATAGGAAACAGTTATCGACTGATCCATTGTAGTATTTGTGGAAGTTAAGCTATAAAATTTCTGTCAGTAGTTCAAGAGGACTCTGTAAATATCTTTGGCCATGAAGATTTGGACAAATGCGATCATTCTACACTATGTTGCTCTGAAATGTACAGCTTAAAAAGTATTTTTATCTCAAAATCAACTTCTTTGTGTTGTTGGGGAAAGAAAAGTTGTATAACCTTTCATTCAAAGAGAAGACATTTTTTGTTTTCATCCTGAGAATGGTGTGTGTCTTTGCTCAGATTTATCTGGATGTGTGTATGTATATCTTACATATATATATTTGTTTGAAGTGACTATTAATGCTGGCTTATGAAGTAGAATTGAGTCTTCTGCTATATTCATGTTTTGGGAAGAGTCCATTTTTATCTTCACAGTAGTAGAGTAGAAGGTAGGGGTGATATAAAAACATTTCACTATTTGGAGAGTGTGACTGAAGTGCTCATCTTTCCAAAATTTGCTGGGACTTGGGTTTGCTAAAGTATTTTTTCCTTTAAAGTGCTGTTGAGGAGACTTCTAATGAGCATCCCAGCAGCCTGTGTGTTGGAAGCAGAGAGGCAGCAGAATGAAATGGCTTTTTAAGTCAACTCCTATCAAAACCCAGATCTCCATAATTTACTGATTTTTCAAATAAGAAAACTAAAAGCTTGGCTTGTCTGAAGTCAATTATTCTAGTGTTTAAAAGAGGACTCAGAACACTCTCTTGGTCTTACTTTGCTAACCCAGCCTTTTGAAAAGAGCCATGGTAAATATTTATTTAGTTGCCATAATAGAGTATGGGAATGTCTTCTAACCATAGCAGTGAGGCTGCTGCTTCTAAAAGCTTCAAGTCTTTAGTTCAAATGTTAAAGATTTATGGCTTTACATCACAAATTGTGTTTCCAAAGGCTTCTCCTGGCGCTGCTGTATTTTGTTTTTGTAACTCTGTTGTATTGTCATCTTTCTTGAATAACTTGCTGTCAAAGCACATGCCAGGTCATGTGTTACAGTCAGTTCAGAGCAAGCACACATTTTGCCAGTTAAATATTTCTGTCTGGGAGCTGCAAGAGCTGCCTTGCATATCAGAAGCTTGTAGTCCAGCCTGCTGATGAGTATTTGCTTTGCTTGTGGCTGAATACTTGATATGTGATTTGGGAGTCATCTTGGGAATTAATTTCTGTATTGTTCAGCAATGGGAAAAACTTGGGAACTGAGGTGATGCTTGGTTTGTTGCTCAGTTTTCAGATTATTTAATCTAGGTGCTCTTCTCCCATCTAAAAATTAAAATTTTGGATTAAAACAGATTTTTGCTATTTTTAGAGCATGGAAGATTCTACCTTTAAATTCCAAGTCAGAGGCTGAATAAATATTTGTAAGTAAGGAAGCCTCATTTTTACGATTTTCCTCATTGACCTCAGGATCACATTTTCCATCATTTATGACAAGAGAGAAAGCAGTCTGCTTGCAAAACAATAAAATGCATTCAAGTATTTTGGTATTGGCAGGCCATGACAAAGGCTTAATAAGAGGAGAATGACTGGCAGAATGACATGCACCCTCTATTTTTAACTCTTATGTAAAATATACTGAAATCTGAAATGGGGCATAATGTTCTCAAAATGCTGACAGTGACAAAAACTTTGACAATGCAAACATTCTCACTTGTGGAGCTAAATCAATTGGAAAGAGCAGCCAAAAAGGCAAAGTCGAAATGCTGTGGTCTGAAACATTTAGTAGCAATGATCTGCATTAAAATAATTTGTTGCAATTAATTGGTGTTTCCTGCCATTTCTTTTGCACAGCAGTTTTCATGTGTGTACCACAGTCTTATCTTGTAGCAAGAAAACGAGGCTCTTTCTGGGCTGGGTAATGCTTTATTGCAGAGATTTACTTCTTGGTCTTCACTGGAGATTTTGAAGTACTGGCTGGTTTTTAGCAGGCTGATTTAGTCCTTGTTTGATTGGACAATATACAAAATAGGAGTGCTGTAATTAAAGCTTGGTGGTAGCTTTTGGCACGTCCTGAGTTATTTGTGCAGTAGCATTGTACTGAGGACACGATGCATTTTAGGGAGGGGAAATCAGAACAATGTGCTGATTTGCTTGTGTGGGCTAATATGACTCATTTAGAATGAACTCCTTTAAAAGGTTGGGGTTTTTTTTTTAGGAAAAACTGACAGGCTAACCTCAGGTTTCAAATCAGTTTTAAACTGGAAGTCTCCCTTCAATCTGCAAGGCCCTAGCAATTCTCCATGGTTGGGGTCAGCAGTTTACAAACACTGCCTGGACCAATGATGTGTGAAATCAATCTTTGAGTCTTCCTGCTGCTGCCTTTGAACAGTTTCATTGATGGCAAAGTAGAAATGACTCAGGCTTTGGGATGTGATTATGAAAATTCTAAAGCTTAAAACATACAGAGGACAAAATGTTGATGCTTGGAAAGTTTCTTTACCCTTGAAATGAGAGAGTTTTGGTCCTGACATTTTCTGGAGGTATGTCACAAGATCCTGAACAGAATTACTTTGGTAATGTGTTGCTATTGCATAAATATATTGGAGACATTTTGCCCACCTTTCAAATTGAGACTATAGTATGAATGAGTCAGCTGGCTGGCTGCTTGCATGTTAAAGCTAACATTTTGTGGGTTCAGCTACTCAATAGCTTTTATTCTGTGAATGAATAAGATGGATTAATGAATATACAACACATCCTAGTCAGAGAGGAGTCAGTAGTTTTAAAGCCCAGTGAAGCAGTGGTTACAGATGCTACAAAATCTGCTCCTCTTGTTGAAGACAGTTCTTTAAAGCTGAGCTGTCATGGTTCCTTCACCTCGAGCTCAGTGCCTCTGTTAATCAAACATGCTTTCTGTTGTTGCTTCAGGCATCTGTGACAACTGGCTCATTGTCCCACCCAGTGCCAAGCAGTGTCTCATATTAAGTCATTGTTTTTCCAAAGCAATTGTTTTGAGTGAAGGTCTTTGCATACCGACTCCAGCTAGCATTCTTCACTCTGGCAGTGGATTTGGATATCCCTCTGGAGGGTTCACATCTTTGATTCAGCTCTCATCTTTTGCCCTTGTATTTTCTTTTTTCTTTCTTTCAACACAGCATATCTATAAAATACTGTGTGTTCTGGCTTGTAGGATTCACCTCAGTGTAGGTGAAAACAAAAGTGTTACGAAAATCATGGTCCTGTCTGTGGGTGCTGAAAAATTGCCGGAACCTGTTGCAAAATTTGGTGTTGTTGGCTTTTTGCAGTGCCGGAGGAACTGATGCTCTCAGGTCTGGGGAGGCACAGGGCTGCCTCCCGTGGAGCTGAAGCTGTGTGTAAGAACAAGAGCAGCTGTTGGACGTGTCCCAGGCTCGGGGCCGTGGCCATACAAGGAGCTGGTCTGTCTGATCCCTGTGTTCCATGTGTGTTAAAGTTCATGGGGCTCTTCTCTGGGTGTCAGCCACGGGTGCCTTTCATCCCTGAGGTGCCTGCAAGCATCTCTCCGTATTATTAGAGTGGGAGAAAGGAAGTGGAAAAAGAGGGAAAACAGACTTAGTGATTATTGCAGCGGGTCTGTGCCAAATCACATTTTGGGATTCATTTCTATTTTAAATGCTACAGTGGCTGCCAAAGCTGGCAAACTGTGATCCCCTTTGGAAGGGGGAGGAGACTTCATTACTTCTCTGCCAGAGGAGGAACATCACTTCATTTTCCTGTTGCTTTGTTTTTCCTTTTGTAAGGAACAAAAAAATTCTGCGAGAGAAAAGTAGAAAAAGCCATTTTTCAAAGCTTTTCCAGAAATTTTACAAAAGAATGGATTTGATTTACACTTTAAATGTGGTTTCCTGTCTTCTCTCACGTCATTTGCATACCTTTAAAAAAATAGCTTGGTTTAACTTTATTTTGTAGGAATGTGTATTTTCCTCTGCTAGTGCTGGTCAGAGTATTGTTTCCTTGATTATTTCTATGTGCATAAAACAAGAAGTGATCAAATTTAGTCACCAAACAATTGGCCAGATTTGCATAGAGAAAAACTGATTAGAATCACCAAGAAAACAGGCTGAACACAGAATAATAGCTAAGCTAAAATAACTGAATCCCAGAGTTTAGGAAGAGAAGATGACTGAGCGACAATAAAAAAAGAAAAAGCTGAGAGCCAAAAAATATCTGGGTTTTCTTCCTGCCTTTGTCATGCCTCACTTGTAGCCTTGGAAACTGAGACAAAGAGGTTAAGAAACCTGCTCATTCTTAAAATGGAGATAAGATACTGTGCACAGCTTATTTTAGTCTCACATATTGCTCTGCAAAGTACTGTAAGTGAATGGTGCTGGATTTATAACAGTATATATCTATACCATGAGCGTGTTTATTTAGGACCTGAGCCAACGAACCCAGGTTTGGTTGTGTTTCCTGTTCCTACCTGTTAGTGACCCCTTGTTTGAATCTGTCAATCCTTGCAGGTTATTTTATCCCCTCTGTCTGGAGGGTGCTGGATTTTGGTGAAACCAGGCAGTTCTGGGACTGTGAGCAGGATGCCTGGTACCCCAGCACTTGGGCACAGAGCAGGTTGGCTCCAGACCTCTCAAACAAGCTCTTGTTTTCTCTCCAGGTATCTAAACCAGGGATTCAAGATTGTGGGATCAAATCATTGGAAAGGGTTCTTGCAAATTGATCAACTGTGAAATAGTTACAAGCTCTTATTTTTTAAATCTGAGAGTGGCACTTTTTAGTTAAGGTCTCTTCCTAGGGCTTTTGTTTTATAGGCTCTCTGGACATTCACATGCTGTTTATATTAATGCAGCTCATTTGTAGGCAGTGCAGACACTTTTAGGAATTGTAAGACTGTGGAGACATTTAATGGCTGAGGATAAATTGCACAGCTGTGGACACTATTTATACTTTCCTGTATAGAAAAGAGTCTGTGTCATGAAATAAGCATAGCTCAATGTTGTGAGTTATTTTTCATGATTTTTTTAATCTGGGAGAGGGCTTGCCAGCTCTTGGGTTTACGTGTTTAAAAGTGTTAGCATGTCCATATTCTAAGAAGATAAAGTTCATGCTTTACCCATTAAGAAAATAGATATTGAAGAAAAGAGAGAGAAGGTAAAATGTTTAAAAATCTCAGTAAGGAATTCTAGAAACACTGCATAAAATTTCTGGGCTGAGTAGTTCCTAAATATGCAAAGGGAAACTAAATATGATTGAAAATAGCCAGGACTTGATAGAAGGCAAAGTGAACAATGCATGAGCTCATGCAACAAGTTAGTTTACAGGTTAAGGATCTGAAACCTCTGCAAAGCATATATCCCTTCCTAAAGAAAGAAATGTCCATGCCCACAGCTTTCAGTAAAAGAACAATTTAAAGCAACTTCCAAGTTATTAAAATCTGTAAGGAGAAATAATTATAACTTTAATAATTAGATCTCAACCAAAGAACACAGAGAGCAAGTTGTTTGTTCCTGGTAGATGTGTTAATGATGGGAATCTTTAGAAGTCAACTTTAAAGGACAAACACAATTATAGGATGTGTAAAATGGAAATTAGGCACTGAGACAGAAACTGAATTGCTTCAAAGATAAGAGGCTAGGATAAATTAAGAACTAGTAGATACCATCTTCGAAATACTGGAATCTAATATCTTTGACAGTTACTTTGAAAAAAGTTTGCTGAAAGAAACTATAGGAAACTGCAGACACTGTATAGTTCTGGGCTCCTAGTTTTTATATCATGCACATGGACATGCACATGGCTAATTTCAAGTTGTCCCCATATTTTATATCTGCAAGGTTCTGTAAAATTATTCTGCCACGTGAAATACCTCTGAGTGCTTGTACATCCTCGAGAGATTTAGTTGCAGCACTGTAGTTTGTTCCCTTTTCTCCCTTAATGCTCTAAAATCCACAGGCTTGCTCTGTCTCAGATTGTTGTCTGTTATGGGAACCAGGGGATAGGGTTAGTGGGTGAATTATGAAGTAATTTGATCAAGGGCTCAGGAGATAGGATCTTTCCTCTCTTTTCTTCCCTTGTAATGTCAACACTGTGGTTTTTAGACAATAACTTGCACGTATGCTCTGAAATTCCAGCTTTGGCTCTGACTTGTCCTAAGCTGTTACCACTTTGTTGGGGTCGATCTGATTTGACAGCTCTTGTCCCTCTAAGAAACTAATTTTCAAATTATGTATTACAAAAGTTTGATCAAAAGATAAAGCTTGAACTAGTAAGATGAATAACTTACTGACATCAAGAAGAAAATGGAATGGGGCAGAGCTGAGAGCCTGGAACACTGATGTGTTCCCAAAATATTTCTTGTGGAGGAGTTCTGCTGACCACTGTGTGTGACTACTCTTTCTGAAAATGAGGCTATGTACTTACCACAAAAAAAAAAAATTTGGTTAACAAAGATTTTTTCAGAGTATTTTGTACACTGATAATTTTATTTTTGATTCAGAAACTTAAGGAAGTCCGTAGACCTGCCAGCTGTGCTCCTGCAGTTCTGTTCAGCACTCTGTTGATGCAGACTGATCAATTCTTTCTAGGTCAAGTTGGAATCCATGAAGGGGACATTGTCCCTCAGCTGTCAGTCATCCCTCAGCTACAGGTTACTGCCCCTGCTCCACGGAGCAGGACAGAGCTGCAACACCTCTTACTTGATTTCAGTACAGAGTGGGGCGGATTTTTTCTACTTAGGGATTTAAACATCTTAAATCTAAATCGTTTTCCTTTGCACTGCAGTGAACTTGCACAGGCATTCTCCATATCCTTGCTGAGAGACAGCAGCTTGATAGATCACTCCATCTGACAAGAGCGAGCTTTTATTTCTTGACTGGTACCTTCAGCCCAGTCACAAATGAAGTGGGTTTTTTTCCATTCTTCAGATGTCTGGTTATGTGAGAAAAGAATATGTGTATGCAGTGGTAAAATCTGTCAACACCCCTCCTTAAGGCAGAAGTTTTTAGGCTGAGGGAGCAGCAGCTGGCTGTGCCCGCCTGGGGGACAGAACCTCTGCTGAGTGACCCCAGAAGGGACCTCTGGGCTATGTTCCTGCAGTCACTTGGGAAGAATCACTTCAGTGTGATACCTTCGTTTGAATGACACTTTCAGGAAAGGTCTCTCTGAAAAACACAGATGTGTTCATACACGTGTGTCCCTTCTTTGGGTATTTAGCTTTTTCCATTCTGTGCACTTCAGTCCAAGGATGCGTGTCCAGGGAGATCAGGGCGGATTGCTGGCTGGCTCCGCAGCCCGAGGGGGCCCTGCTGTGGCAAACCTGCATCCCTAGATCCTTCTTAAATTGCACAGTGCTAAGTGATTTGTGATTCCAGGCTGAAAAGCCCTACTGCTACTTTAGGCTTCTTGAAAGTGAGACAAACGAATGTTTTTCTAACTGCTGCCATGTTGGAGAGCCAGTGTATGAACTGTGCTGCAAATGTAGCTCCTGACTTTGGAGCAGCAGCTCTTCAAGCCTCAGTGTCCTTCAGACACAGGCAGCTGTGGCAGGTCTCAGTGCAGGAGCAGTGCTTCTGCTTCCTGGGATGACAGAGGAGAGAAGATGCACCAGTGCCACAGTGCAAGGTAATTAATTTTTCTTTAGATGTCTTTTATTACATAAATTGTCAGCATTACCCTGGTGACTGCACAAATACCTCAACAGAATAATGCAGCTGTACTTGTGAGGGTCTGTGTTATCACATTGCAGTCTGGGCAGCTCTGGCATGCAGAGCCTTTCATGGTGAGCTCCTGTTTCTTCATTTACTTGCTCTGAAGCAGCAAGTGGGAATATTTGTTTCAGACTTGGAGGTTTTTAAAACATGGGAGGTTTTTACTGAATGTACAGAAAGTTGTTCTCTTTGTGAAAAGACTGTAATACCAAGTGTTCAAGAACTGAAAGCCTTCACTGAGTGAGAGAATTTAATAAAACTTGGAACTTGCTAGCAAAGGAAGGGATGTCACCTCATACTACACTGGTTTTCCAGTCTTAAGGAAGTTGGGGGTGATGTAGCACCAGTTAAACGCAGACTGCAGCACTTCAAATGCAGCCATAGGCTGGGCAGACTTCTACATTCTGAAAGCTCTTCATCGAAGGTTTGACAGATCATTTGGCTTGTAAGAACACCTGATCAATCTCTCTTGAGGACAAAATAACTTAGATGTCTTTGGGAGAAAATAAGTTCTTCATAAAAATATTTTTTCATAACCTTTTATGAAATTACAAAAAAATAGAAGTATAGTTCTAAAGAGGTTTTTTAAAATGAGAATTTTTAAAGGAATTTAAATTAAGAAAGGATATCACTAGTTGCATAAAAGTGTAATTAAACATTTATGATACTGCAAAGTCATACTTTCCATGTGCCTACATAAAGCCAAGTGTTCTTTTTGCATTCCTCTTGTTTCTGTTCTGAGATTTGGGGCAGGAGCAAATGAATGACTCTCAAGTGTGTCCAAGCTCCTAAGCTCTGCTTTACCCTCTTCCTGTTGTGCAATCTGTTTTCCCAGGACTTTGTCAGTCACAGTGGAGTAATGCATTTACTCCCTGGACTTGGGTTAGGCAGGACTCGTGGGGTATTTCATGACTCCCTTCTGGAAGGTGCCTGTAGTGTGATCACATACAGCCCATCAGTATGCCTTGGGATCTCTGATATCCAAGGTAAAAGGCAGTGCAAGAATCATTCTGAAGAACACATCATGGGGAAAAAAAAAAATTCTCTAGAAGGATTGTGTAGGCGTTTAATACCATCTCAATTTGATGATGTTCATAGGGAAAAATATTAAAGCTGCATATCTGAAGGGGGATGGGATCTCTACTTGGATTATTACACTAATATTTGCCATTAGGCTGCCAGGCTGGCTAAATCCAGCTCAGGAGCCAAGCCCTTCACCACAACTTGATAATCCGTCTGTGGTGGGTTTCACCTGGGAATGAAAACCCTGCTGAAGTCCAACCAGCCTTTTTACCTGTGTCTAGGAGCGATAAATTATGTTAAGGGCTAGATTAAGAAGAGCTTCAGTGCGTTACAGTCTGAAGAATCCATAAAAGTCAATTTGCAAGATGGCAGTAAAACTTCCTTACTGCCTTCATGCTGAGCTCCTGCAAGCAGATGCAAAATCAAAGAGAGGAAGGCTTGTTTTTATGGCATGTGACTGTTGCCATGAGATTCTTGGTTGCCATCAGAAAGGTAATTTTGCTAAGTGGCTGTGATCAGCAACCAATTGAGACATAGAAAAGTGCTGCATTAAAATAACTTTCCATCAGTTCCTGTGCACCTCTCATCTTCTATCCCAAAGAGCTGTTCAGCTACCCAGAGCTCAGAAGCAAGAAAGCAGGGCCTTTCAAGGTTAGAGCTTGTCATGCTCGGGTAATGCAATTCAGGAGAGCCTAAACACAACAAATCAAAATCTGTGAAATGATGCATGGCTTCACGCTGCTGTAATTTTGAAAAAGTATGTATAGATTTCCATTCTTCCATTCCAAAGAGCCCTTGAAGAATGTCAAGTATTTATAGCTTTGGATGTCTCACTTGTACATGCGAGAGTTAATGACTCACTCCTTTCCCAAACAATTGAAGTGCTTCCTGAGTAGCAGAGAAAACATTCCCTCCTCTGCTCCAGTACTGATTCACATTCTGATTCACATTTGTTTGTTGTGTGGCAAACACCATTTGGCATATTTACTCCTAGGTCTTAATTACCCTGCAGCAGTACTTTGCTCTTTATGGGTTTTATTTCCTTTCCCTCTCTCAACTGTGGCATGAAACAGCACCTAAATTAATCCAAAAATAATGGCTTAGTTCTTCCTCCTGTCTTTCCTCCTCTCCCCAGCTGCCTCTGCTTCTTCCCCTGCCACCAGCACCTGTGGGCCCTCCACTGAACTTGAGCCAACTGGTTAAAGCAACAGCGAGTTACTCCAGTGGAGAAAAGAGAGTTTTAGCACTAGGTTTGCAATTCCAATTGGCTCAGTGATGAGGCTCATAAATATCAGGAGCAGCACACAGGAGGGAGCCACACTGGCACCAGGATCATGGTACGGGAGAGGGACCTGTGCAATCTCTGTATTTAACACAGTGAAATTCATGAAATTCTTCAATCTGCTTAACCATAACTTCTGTTAAAGATGCTTTTTGTCCCTGAAAGAGCTTATCCTGAGGCATGTGGGAAGGAAACAGGGCATGCTCTGGGGCCAGAAGAGAAGGGAATGGCTCTGGGATCCCCCATGTAATCCCTAATGGTTACCCAAGCCCTCGGATTAGAGTTTTGGCAGATGTCTCGCACAGGCAATTTTAAAGAGCTGCTTGCTCCTCCTGTCCTGTCCCTTGGTTAGCACAGGTACTCATGTACCTGTGTCCAGAAATGGATCCCAGAAAAAATGGGCATGAGTCAAGTGCTTGTTTAGCTGAGTCGCTGTTTACCCAGATGAGTTCAACCTGTGGCCATGCACAAGGATGTCAGCATCACCAGGAATGAGTTATGTCAAACTTTTTTTTTACAGCCCCTTGGCCATATTGCATTCCATCTGCTTATCAGAGATCTGTTGCTCTCTCATTTGTGCAGAAAACAGGTTCATAGGGCTGTGCTGGGCAGCAGGCCGTGGAAACCTTGTGGGCTTAGCACCTGGAGTGGAGAGGTGCCTCTGGAGCAACAGATCTGCAGAACAGCAGCAGCAAGATTTTAAGAGAGCTGGGTGGGGAGGTGACAATTTTCAGAGTTGAGTTTGTCACAAGAAAATAAATATTCATTACCCATACTCTCACACTGTGTACATTTCTGATGCTTTAATTCAAAAAAGTTGGAAGCATAGCCAGTAACTGGTTGTTGAAAAATGCAATGAAACATTTGTGAGCTAAACATAGTCTATAGGATGTGGTTAAAATAAAGTTCTTTGTAGGACTTGGGCTTTGTGACTGCAGCATGCTTTGAATTTTAGGTCCTGTGGTCTGTTGTAAAGGCTGTCTGTGCTCTGCAGAAGAATCTGTAGCAGCTAGATCACATCTCTCCAAGATGGTCCTCTTTGCATGGGTTGTTACTCAATCACTCTTCATTCTCTTCATTCCTCTGCCCTTTATGCTTCTGCCTGCTTTTCTTCCTCCCTCTTACATGCTTGATGGCATTTATATTTCCCTCAAAGTATCTCTGCTATTTAAATGTACTAGTGGTACTTGTTGTTCTCCCACTCCCAAACAACACAGATTTGCTTTCCCTTTTGATAATTTTTGCTGTTGACCGATTACCAGGTTGTGTTATTTCTGCTTCATTAATTGCACAAGTTAAATATTTTAACAGGTAATCAATGCTACAGAGAGTTTAGCAAAGCAATTTAGCAAAAACACTGGTAGGAAACCAGCAATCGTCCTCTGCCCAAATAAACTAATATATAAACCCAAAGTTTCCCTTCCACATCCCACACAAATGTCTATCTTCACACACAAATAAAAATATTTGGAATGTTATGAGGTTCCTGTGGGTTCTTTAAATGAAATGACCTTCTCTTGCTATCCCAGGTTTTAAAAAAATAATCATTGGAGACCCAAAATGCTTTCCCTGAGCTATTCTCTAACTAGACCACCCAGATTGCAGTTTGTGTGTTGTGAGGACAGGGCAGGGTTGTGCTGCAATGGAGTTTATTGGGGAACTCTGGAGTCAGGGCATCCATGGACCAAGACAGATTAGAGAATCACAACTGGAAGCTTTCTTTCTGTCATCCTTCTCTGCAGCATTTGAAAAAGAAATTGAACTAATAGCCCTCACACCTCGAAGCTGTGCCTTCAGGGAGCCATTATGTTCACTCCTCTTTGCACAGAGGATAAATTTATTTTATAATCAAGTGTTGTTAATGCACGGAAGAACATCTGCTTTTTAATGCTGAAAAATGAGCAGAATTTGTCTTCTGAGTATATTGCAAGTGGTGCTGCAGTTCTGGAGAAATCATTTTTGTTCAGGTTTTGGGAGTTTAAAGTCATTCAAAATTTTACGAGTTTCATCTTCATGGAATTAGGAGTATAACAGAAAAGATTTGTTTATTTTTAGAAACTTAGAAAGCTGCTTCTTGGGGTGCTTTTGACTTGTTCTCCTCTGCTGTCTACAAAAAAAAAAAAAAAAAAGTGAAACATGTCAAGCTGTAATCTGTCTTGAAAACCACTCTTTCTCCCAGGTTGCATTGTCCATCAGATGATTTTGATTATCTTTGTAGTCTTGGTAATGGTTGACTGTAACAAGCGAGGCTGTAACTTGTTGCAGTATCTGGTTGGGCTTGTTGGGCTTGCATATTAATGAAAAGCAGAACAAAAAGCCTGTCTGCTTTTCCACCAGGTTCTCATAGAAGGAGTTTTGTCTCCAGAACATTTTGGCAGGATTATTTAGTGATTTCATTCTGATGTGTCAAATACAGTCACATATTAACAAATAAATTTGGCTAGGATTGCAAATATTTGTTTATGTAATGTATTGCAGCAGTTGTATTTCGGTAACTTGCTATTCTTTTTCTCCCCTTCCTGGGTTTTTAGACATAAATAGAAGTGGGTTGTCTTTTATCCATATATTGAGAAATTCAGTTTGCACCTGCCTCCAGGTGCTAAATTGTCCTTTTCCAACAAGTTCAGTTTAGCTAATCTGGAAGATGGATTTAGTGAGCTTCTTACTCTAATAACTCAGTCCAAACTCAGAGCTACATAAAAAATACCAATCTGGAATCCTGTGCCTGGTAGTGACTGCATCCTTTTTGTGAGAGGCTCGGGGAAAAGGAGACAAGATCTCTCCCCGAAAGAAGAAAGTTTCTTTAGGGACCAGCTGCTGATTTTTGGATTTTGTTCAGAGAACTAATCAAATTGGATCTTCAAAACTGAAAGCCAACTATTAATGTGGATTCAAGAGACAAGCTGTTGTCAATCTAAGAAAATTACTTCCATTTTTCTATTCAGGGTAAAAAAAAAAAAAAAACAACAACAAAAAAACAAAGCTGAAGTGATCAGTTTAAAACAGTGTGAGCATTTTTTTCCTGTGACTTTTACTCTGTGTGGGTAGGAGAGAGGAATTAATGAGGTAATTCTGTCAGAATTTTTTGATTAGGTGATCTACCAATTATTTTTCCACAGATTGATTATATTCTAAATAAGATGTGGTGATAGAAAACATGCCCCAACTTCTTGTGAAACCATGGAATAATTCTTGCAAGAAATGTGTCCTTGGGCCAGACTGCCCAATGAAGTTGATGGTGTTTGATAGCCACGTGCCAAATGTAGATAAATATTTTATAGTTATGGATCAGTTATCCAATCCATTCTAGAGTAATGGATCTGGTGTCTGCTCAGCTGGAGCTTTTATGCTGCTGATTGTCCTTTTGGGACTTAGAGGAAAATGGAAGCACTTGAGGTCACTGGAAAATGTTCGGTGTCAGGGTGGAAAGATTGGATTTATAGTGGAAATACAAGTCTGTTCATGTTTGGAAAAGGTGGAGGAACGTTTTTTAAGTGAGAAGTGTCATTTTTATGACCAAAGCAATTCACAGAACTGCATTAATTGTCCTGAGCTACTTTATACTGTTTTTCCCTTTTTTTTTTTTCCCAAAGGAGTTGAAATATGTTTTGTTGAACCTGTTAACTTTGGATTGTTTTGTGTGGTGGTATCACTTTGTGTAAGCATAACACTGAAAAAAACCAAAAAAAAAGTGGAATATCTAATTTCCTTGAAAACAATGTTTTTGCCCCTCTCAGTTAGGGGCAGAAAACAAATTCTTGGAAAACTGGGGTTTATTGAGGTTTTTTAACCATCTCCAAGTAGTGGAGAGAGCTGAGGTTCCAATACACTTTCCCTGGGGTTCCTCATTTTCCTGTCCTGGTCTGTTCCATCATCACCATCCCCTTGTCACACCCAGTGCATCCCTCAGTGGCCTTTTTGTCTGCTCTGCCAAGGACAGAATTTGAACTGTCAAGCCTCCTCAGCAGTCTTTGTTTACTAGATGGTACTTTCCCCGCCAGAATTTGCAGATTTTAAGATGCAGTAGTTCTAATGCTCCTTTTATTTGGCTGGCAGTTGTTAAGGGAGGGCACGTAGCAATAAACTTCATTTTCTTAGAAAACCGATATGGACGTGCAATTTATAGAAAATTAGTCCAGTGGAATAAGTGTTAGTTTATTGAGAATGTTAATATATCATGCCCAACTCAAATTTTTACCTAAAAATTACCACAGTTCTGGAAGAGCATTTCTCTAAATGTGTTTCCATGATCAGAAATAACTCCAAAAAAAAAAAATGCAATGATATGGTATAAATCAGAGTTGCCTCTTGTATCTGATCTTGACCTGAAGTAATATGAAAAGCACGAATCTGAAGTTTTCTTGTGTGTGGGATTAGTATCCAGCCAGATTAGGGAGCACATCTATCAGGCTGATTACACAACCCACAAGCACTTTCATCAGCTCCAGCTGCCAGAGAAGTGCAGGGATAGTCCCTTCGACCAAAAGTGCAGATTTTTATCTTCTTACACAGATTGTAAATCCCTACCTTAAGAAATGTTTTGTTAACATGCAGATGGGCTCGGGATGGCTCAGCTGCTTCCTTACACTTTAAAGAGAAAAACAAAGCTCCAGAAGCTTTGCTTTAAATGGAGTTGTGTTGGGAGTAATCCATCATTTTGTGAGTAAACTTACTACTGAATAAATTTGGATGTTTGGGAGCAGAATGCCCTGTAAACACATCTTGTACCTTACCAAAGTAAAAGGGTTCTTCTTCATAAAGTCTGGTACTCTGCTGTATTCCTACTGCATCAGTTTTGCCCAGTTTTTAGCTTCAGATGAAAAGTTCCAGACAGATGTCTAGACTTCTGAGATACTGGAATTAGAGGTGTCAGTGTCACACAGTGGGATGAAATGTGGTGGATTTAATTGTGATTTTGTTTTCAAGCTTCCTTTTCTTTTTTTTTACCTAAAATGATTGTACCTTAAGATCTGGATCTGCCATTCCAGATTCTTCACTTCCATTTCAGTTGATTTTTCAGGTTCATTTTGGAGGATGTATCTTCCAGGGCATGGGGAGGGAGGTGACAAGATGCTGGTGATAATGGCACCACTCCAAGAGCTGTGAGTCTCTTTCCAGGTTTGTAAATGTTCAGGATCAGGTTTTAAAAAGTGCGTTGGTTTCTGTTCCTCTTTCCTTAGGAGAGCACTGCTTAGGCTGGACTGGCACGGAGTGCTTTTGGCTCAGCTCTTTTCACTGCTTGGCATTTGCTCGTGCCAAGGCATGCTCCAGGCTCAGCATTCATTTGCTGCGCTGAATAACTGAGCTGATAAAGGTACTGAGCACTTGCTCCACCAGGCAGGGGCAGGACTGCGTGCCGGTTGCTGAGTGGCTGATAAAAAAATGTTTAAATTGAGAGATGATGTCCCTTTGCTTCTCAGTGCCTTACTTCTTGTTCCCTGTGTAATGAACTTGTCTCATTTCCATGTGTGAAACACTGTCTTGTCCTGTTGAATGTCAGTCTGTTTTTTACTCGGGATTACTGCAAAGACATTTTTTAAATGTTTAGCTTACAACAGGTAATTGATCTTTCCTTAGGAATACTGTTTGTGTTCTCCAAGCCCTTTGAGAAAAAGTATCTCGTGGGTCTTGAGTAGATGATAAAGCAGTGATAATGAATAGTTTGCTTTTATGACCTATTTGGGAAATAAATTTTGCCTTCTGTCATCCAGTACATTTTACCCTATAGTAGTTGATCTTCAAGATTATTTATTTTTTCCTTGCTTGAGATAGACTTTTGTCCATATACAGTCTGCATTGCCATCAGCTGCCATCCTCCTCATCCAGCAAGTCACACTTGAGGGAGCTCATTTGAGATAATAACTAATGCAGAGACTCTCCAGCCTGTGCTCAGCTTGGAGCTTGAACACAGTAATTACACCCATTTTGAGCCTCTAGCGAGCATTTGCACTAGGAAAGGAACAGATGAAAACTGAGGGAGGAGGCAAATCGAAACTGAGCATCCTTCTTAGGTAAAATACTTTTAAATTTTCATATTTCAGGAACGATCATTTAGTGAATGTTTGAGCTTTGATAGTTTGAACACTTGGGAGAGGTGTGTGGCTCAGGGCTGTGCAGGAAGGTGGAGATGCAGTGTGCTTTTCCTCTCCCCAAAAATACCAGTCCAGAATTTCCCTGGGAGCCTGTGCAAATTACATGTCCACAGAGAAATAAGTGACTGCTGTATGGAGGGATGGGGATTTCAACAAAGCATTAGTAGTTTATTAAAAATCTCCTCTGCAGAGGGTAGAAATTTTATGATTCAGTAACGTTTTTATCTTGTTGGCTGCTGCAGTGCTTCTTGTTCTTACCCTGAAAGTCCAAAGAAAATGATGCTGAGTTGTGACAGTGTATCCCAGTTTTTTAAGGATGCCCTGCTTAAGGGAATATTCATAGGGCTTAATAATGTATTATTCAGCTTTAAGGTTTATTTGTGGAGATTTGAATTCAGGAAATGGCATTGTTATGCAAGAACTGGAGCAGCTAAAAGGAAAGGAGATTAATATGCTCAGATTTGGAAGGGGAAGCTGGGGTTAGAGGATTATGTTAGCTCAGGCACTGATTTTCATATTTAACTATGAAACTTTCTCCTAAACTTATTTTTCTTCAGAGCTGAATTGGGATTCAGGATCAAAAATATGTTACTGATGCATAGAAGCTGAAAATATTTCTAATCTCTGTGCAGAACTTTTCCCACTGATTCAGGAGATCTGGGCATGCTTCACTGTAGGCATTTCTTTCCAGGGACTCATTAAAATGAATGCACAAGTAGCATCGGATCATTTTTATTCAACTATGTTATTAACAAAATGGAAAGTTGAAGTGATTAAGCCATGAAACTGTAACTATCCCTTGAGAACAGCTCAACAATTGTGCTTCAGAATGTTTCCTATTTGAATTCAGTGCTTACTTCAACAGAGGAGAGAGGCAGCAGTACAGAGATGAGCTTGTGTGTCTACAGATCGACAGACTGGCATTTGCAGAGGAGCTTACATTGTGTTATGTTTAAAATGGAGAATTTAATGTCAGATTTTTATCAAGTTGGTGTATGTTTTATATGTTTCATTTTGTTGCCATGTACAGTACCTGCAAGTCATAAAAAATAGAGAACTTCAAAGTTCTGTAAGGTTTCATGCCATAAATTCTGTCACAAGATACCGCTTGAAATTCCAGTATAAAAAATTTGGTATCTCACATATTGCTTTCTCTTATTACTGAGAAAAGCACAGCATTGCAGCTTTGATATTACGTTACTTTTTCGTGGGGAGAGGAAATCTCTTTGAACAGAGGAATGAGTTATAAAGGAGTAAGATTAGAGAAAATTAATCTATAGCAATGAAGTAACTTAAGATCCTCAGGGAATGCATACCTTATCCTGTTAAAAAAAAAATAAATTAAATCTCTGCAGTTTCAGAAAGGAAAATAAAGATTGTCAATAACTTAAAGAAGTATCTAATAAAAAATTAGTATTGAAAGCTGCTGACCTGGAGGCCAGCTTAAAGAGTAATTTGTCCACATAATCTTTCTCTCCTGTCCATAGGAAAACCCGGGGCTCTTCAGTCATAAGTTATGTCTTGTGTTCTGTGTGCACCTGTAAGGTAATGTGTCCATGCTGTAACTTTCAGGACAATAAATGTGCATTGGGAACCTTATTTCCCACTGCAGCTGGACTCAGAGAGGGGATTCTGGCATCCTCAGCTGGGCAGGTCCTGGAGGAGGGCTGGAAGCACCCTGGCCTTTGTGATTTTTCCAGCAGCATCTCAGCCCCTCCAACACAGCCGAGCTGTCGAGCTGAGCGTTTGTGTGTGGTCTGCAGCCAAATGTTCTGACCTGGTATGAATGAGAAAGTTGTTCTAAAACTTTTAGTGCCTGAGGAGAGGAGTGTGTGTGAAAAATAAGGTTCCCAACTGCAGAAGTCCCTGCTGAGCAGTGTGCAGGCTGGGCTGAGGCAAGCTGGGATACTCTGGTGCATAATTACACCCGTTCTCAATAAGTGTACGTGGTATGTGCATTTCTTCACTGCATATACCACAAAATACCTGGTGTTTATGGCCCAACACTGTGCTAGGAAATGCCTCACAGGACTGTGTTGCCTTATGATTTTAAATTAAAAGCTTTATAATGGGATGTGCAAATAAAACTTACTGAGGACTGCGACTTTGAGGTAGAAACCTCAAAACTTTGGGAGATACTGGTATAGAAAATTCTAGATAATATTTGCCCGTACAAATACGAATCTTTAAAGTGTTAACATAGATAATCTCTCACTTGCAGGTAGCAGATCTTTAAAGATCTGTGACAAAAAACAAATGGAGAAAGGCAGCAAATCTTAGTAGTCTAGTTTTTTGGTTTTTTTTTTAAAAGGCATATCTGGGTTAAACTTTTGGTAATTGTCATTCCAGGAAAAGCAACAATAATTTTCACTTGTTCAAACTTCACTGCCATTAAAGAATAGTTCTCGGTTTTCTGCTGTTCCTCCTTTAGAAGCGTTTGTTGCTTTTGGCAGGTGAGGACATGAGAAAGCTCAGGATGGTTTGGTTATTTTGGAGGAGCTGGAGCTGTTTGAGAAGATAGGAATTTCTGTTTAGAATGGAAAACTGATCCTCATGGTCTCTTTGGAGACAGAATGGTCTTTCAAAAATTATTTTACTTCTGGATATTAGAAAAGCACTTTTCTGTGGAAGAAAGGTATGTGGGGACTGAAATGTGGCACCACTGAACACATGTCCAGATAAATTACACCAATTACTGGTTTTAATTTTGATTAAAAGTAACCTTAGGGATGTCTTCCTGTTCACAACAGCAGTGTTATTCTGGCAGTACTTGCTTTTCTTGCAGTATTTATACTTCATCCACTGCTCACCCTGTGCTCATCTCATGGGGTGTGGCAGGGTGAGTGCTGCCCCAGTGAGCAGTCAGGAATTCTGTCAGGAGACTGGCCCCAGTCACCCTGCAGATCATCCAGAGCTGGAGCTTTTCCTTTTAAAACACAGGGATCATGTTTATTTAGCCACAACTGTGTGCATCAGAGAGTGCTATTTATAGGCTGAGACATTGTTGTGTTAGTCTGACAAGTTGATACATACAAATTTTTATTTTGAAGAATTGAAGTTTTTTTATGTAATGAACTTTATGTAGCCTCATGAAAGCCAGAGGGAAAAACTATATTTGTTAACATGCCATGTTTTTAGTTTTCTTCCAGGAACGTATGCTGCTAATATTTAATCTTCAGCATGTCCCAGATCATGCACTGAAATAATACTTCTGTCCTATCAGATCACCTTTCATCTAAGGGATTTTTTTACTAATCTTGAATAAGTTGTTCTTAGTTTAATTAGGTTTAAGCATGAAGGATACACTCTAATTGTGAAAGACAGTTTGAAAAGATACCACCTTTTCCTTCATCTTTGTATCCTGTTTCAAAGGAATATGCAGTATGAAACCTCAGTAAAAACTCTTTTTACAGGAAGATAACCATTATTCTTTTGATAATTTCTATCAGCACTATTTATGGAATATATAGTTACCCATTCCTTGTTTTCTATTAATTCATGGTCCTTCTGTTCTATTTTAAGTGCTGTTTTTTCTCCTTGTAGTCCCAAAATGTCATCAAACAGTGGAACACTCCCTGTGCTACGGCCCACTGGAAGAGCCTTCAGGGGTGGGTGTTGGTGTGCAAAGGCAGAGCTTTAGTCAGACACGCTTGGCTTTGGCAAGGCAGCACAGGGCTGTGCTTCACTGCCTGCCATAGAAGCTGCTGTGAGTAAAGGGGCATTTGGTAAAAAGGAAATTGTAATTAGGGGAATAGCATGTTCCTTAATCGCTGCCATTTCGGAATGACTGGCAGTAAAAAGGGCGTCTGTGTCCTGGCTTTTGAAGGAATGGGATAGGATGGGCTGGAAGAAGCACATCTGGGTTTGAAGTGTTTTTAGCCTGTCTCATGTAGCAGTTCTGCGTGTTGGTTTTGTAGCTGGAAGGGAGAGTTCACTGGGCGTGTGGAGAGGGAAGGGAAGGTACAGCAGCTCAGATACAATGTCTGGAAAAAAAATCTCTGGGAAAAAACCCCCATGATCCGTGTAAATGGAGTGAGAAATGAGGTGGAGCGCCTACAGCTGCCCAGCTCCTGTTCCTACACCTGCTTAGCAGAGCCAGGGAAGAGCACAGGACCTCCTCCTTTCCCACAGAGCACGACTGGGTGTTCCAGCCAGCTCCTCCAGCATTTAGATTATCTCCTGTAGGAAGACTTCAAAGCAGGCACAGGAATATGGTAACTGAGTGTGGAATCTGATACAGGAGGAGATGTAAGTGGTGAGCTTCCCTCTGGAGGCAAACCCTCGTGGCTACAGGGTGTTTGTACAGAGAGAAAAGCAGTTTTATAGAAGCAGGTGTGTATTTGTAGCAGGAGACACCACGAAAACCAAGCAATTTGTGTTAGGGTTGTTTTTGGTGGTTTTCAGTCATAAACTGCAGATCCAAACTGCATCATCAAGGTTCCTTCCCAGATACTCGTCCCAATCCCTGTTTAAGGAATGTCTGGTGAGAATAGGGATCCCCTGCTTGACCAGGTGCAGAACTGAGTGGCTCTGCAGGACAAGACCCTGAGCTGTGTTTTCCCTCCGCTCCTGGTTCTGTGTTGTGCTGCCAAAGTGAATATTTGATGTTGGATGTGAGTTCTGTCCCTGGGCACACCTGACATTTGTAGAGGGCTGGTATTTATTCTATGCAGAACCAGACTAGACTGGTTTTGTCCACTTAAAACAGCAAATTTGAAAGATTTTTTAGCATTTGCCATATTGAATAATTTTCAAAGCTTTTTGATCTCATTTTCAGCAGTGCAAGTTTCTTAAGGTTCCTAACGTTGTGTCTCTAATAATACAGGCTTTTAGGGATGGATGGTTCTTTGGCTGCCAGGTTATTCCACAGAAGAACATTTGGAGAGTATTTATTGACTGATGCATCCTAATGGCCTCTGAAACACTGTATCTTGGCTTGGTCTGGAAATCTGAGTAGATACCACATTCTTTTTGTTTGTCTTTCGGGATAAGGTTAATGAGTCTGGTAAATTATTAAGGGCTATGCTCTCATCTTGCAGGCCTGATTCCTCTGGATAGGTGCTGTGTGCTAGAACTGCTCATTAGCAGGTGGACTGATGGCTGCCTGGATGTATTATGGATGATTTAGTGGGAATTTCCCTGTCTGGAAAAGGGTGGTAGGCCAATAGAAATGCTTTGCATAGAAAGCTGATGTTAAAAGATTTGACATTTATTTCTGAAGGTGTATTTGGCCTCATGCCATGTGTACCCAGTATAAAAAGTTGTCCTGGAAAGCAGATGGAATCCTGTCTTGAAGTTCTCTCGCTGTTCTTACAGACGCATGGGATTTTTGTTATAACTTTGATATAATCTGTTGCTTTTCCTTGTAAAAGCAATACAGTTTTATTTAGCGTGTCTTCATAAATATATTGCCATTTCTACTACTGTTTTACCACTCAAAAATGGGCTGTTAAACAAAGCTAAAGCAATGAAGCAGAAAAGATTCCTAGAGTTGAGTGTGGCTACTGTGGTATCCTACCTATTGTCAAAACCAGCTTCAAAGTGTTACTGCCAGCCATGAGGCAGGGAAACGGGCATTATCCTGCCTGAGCTCATAATCCTTGAAGTTTGAATCTGCTCTTAAAGATCTACTGAGACAAAACTTCATTGCTATGTATCCCATTAAGAAAATATATTACCAGTATATGTAGGATAACTTTTCTGCTAATGGACAGGTTTAAAATGTTTTAGGGACATAAATCAATACCTTAAAATGAAACCCAAAGCTCAGGATGCCCATTTCCTTTAAGACATGGCTCGTTCAGGATGATTAATAACTCTTAGTGGTAGACCTCCACTTAGGCTTGTCTAAATCTGGATTGCCACAACTTTATCTTGTGACATGTCCTCCATCACTCCCACTCCCTCTGGCTCCTCGTGGTGGCACTGCCCTGGTTTCCAGCTGGGTCACATCTGGATCTGCTCTCTGTGGGATCATGCACGGGAAGGGGCAGAGGCCAGTGACAAGGGCAGGGCAAGGCAGCGCCAGCCCAGATTTAGATTGATTTCAAGGGTTGTGGATCCACACCCTTTTGAAGCATCACTTGTTTGGAATATATTATCTTTCCAGTGAGCCTGGAAGTCTCTAGTTGAAATGGATTTTAGATTAAGCTGAGAATTTACAAAACAATAGGAGAGAGAAAAATGGTGGCGTGAGTCATAAGCATGGGACCTTCCCCCACTGTCTGCTTAGAACTGCTGGGATCCAGAGGATTAGCTCACACAAGAGCTGTAGTTTCCAGCATCCAGTCAGCCACTATGTCCATTGTACTTCCAGTTCGCTGGAATAAAAGAACCAGATTAGTCATCAGAAGTTTGGCCACTCATTTTGGACAGCACAGCTTAGATGGTGTGCTAAATGCTCCTGTTTATTCACTGTTTATTGGTTTGATGTGTTGGCAAAGAGGCTGTAAGTGCCTCATGGATGTGGGGCATTCGGGTTGGTCTGTCTCTCTATTTATCATCGCACAGCTCAGCAGTCAAACGTGTCCTGCAAAGCTGCCAGATTGCCACGATGTCCAAATGTCTCATTGGAGTCCCTTTAATGCTGAACTTTAATGAGACCATGAAGGATTTCTGCCTAGATTTATTGCTAGATCATTTCCTAAGCCCAAGTAACTTGTACCTGTGGGCTGTGGGCCACAGCCTTTTTGAAAAGCAGGGAATTATGGAAATGTTTGGCTGCTGAGCTAATGGGCATTTTAGCAATCAGAAAGGCTTCCTTACAGCCTGACTTCCAGGCAGCTGGCTGTCCCCATCACTCTTCCTGGGGGACTGTAGCAGTCCCTGGAAATTGGGAAAACCAATTGTAACAGCCTCAATGGGCATTCCCTGCTCCTGGAGCAATTGCCAGGGTGGTGCTCAGCTCTGCTGGAACTCAGCCAGCACTTTGGCATCCCTCAGAACGTTCTTGCAAGCACCAAACTGTATTGTCTCCAAAAATACAAAATACTTAATTCCACACCCATCCCCATCTTCTTCCGAAGCCACTTTTTATTGTAAATTAAGGCATTTTCTTGAACTCTGGTATTTAACCAAGTTGACATTTCTTTGCATGGATTTTTGGAATGATACCATTCAATAATGGCATTATTGACAAAAGAGATATTTCTTTCTGTACATTTGGGAGGATAATGTGGCCAAACTTGGAATTACAAAGCCTAGAAATGGTTTTGGGCATTGAGTTGTAAATTGTTTGGGCAACTTTGTATGACCCTGTTCTTAAGACTGATATCAAGTAGTATATTTGCATTGGCAAAGTAAAGTGCGTTTAAATTTTCTACAGAACTTAGAATCTGTGTGACTTGTGGGATGATTAAAAGATGTCATCTCAAGATTTAGCCATTTAAATGTTGCTACTCTAAATCTGCTCCCTGTTCGTCATTGCCGAATCCCTCCCTCATCTTTAGTTTAATGTCGCTCTTCCCCATCTCTTAATGTTTCTGTAGCTCATCTCAGGTAGAACAGAAAGCTAATTAAAGCTGGGATTGCATCTGTAGTGGCACTGCAGCCCAGTAAAGCTTGACTTTCATTTTTTCCTGGTCATTCCTTTCCTGTCTGCGCTGTCTCCTGTGCTGTGCCAGCACATGTTGGTGAACCCAGCCAGGGAAGTGATTCAGCTGGGGAAGGAAAATCCTGCCAAAAAGACCAACTGCCAGCATAAACCCATCTGGTCTTGGGTGGCTTGGCTGGCATGGGAACAAACAGCTGGGGGAGAAGAGGTAGGAGTTGTGTCAGTTTGTTCTCCTGCTGATAAAGTTATAATGGAGCCACAGCCTAAAAATTAAGGTTTTGCCTAAAAATAAGTGATGTGTACATGGGACACACACAACAAAAGAGACAACAACCACCCATCAGGATCTCTTTTTTCAGATCTCTGTGTTGATTTAGCCCAGGTCAGGTCCTTACTAAGATAAATTAAATCAAAGCCTACTCATAGGAGTGATGCTGATGAGGCTCAGGCAAACTGCTTGACTGCTGAAGTTCCATGCAATGAGGTTTTTCTGATGCAGCTTTTGTGAGCCAGGTTTGCAGGTCGCAGCCTCTTTGAGGAGCACTAGAAGTTGGTACTTGAACTGCAGGTGTTGGTCACGGGTGCCCTTTGTGCAGCCCCTGCTGACCAGGACCAGCCCTCTGACCCACACCAGAAGTTTCTGTGCCCATGTGCACATTGCTCCCCTGACTCAGCTTTGGGTCTGTCAGGGCAAATGAGGAAGACAAGGATTCCTCGTGGATCAGGTATTCCACTTGGTGTTCCCTTTGTTTTTCTCTAGGCTGGAGCCAGGCTTGCAGCTCTGCAGATGTTGGTGTGTGTGTGCCATTGTGTGGCTTGTACAGTGATCAGTTAGAGCAGAGGGGAGAGCATCCTCAGAGTCTCTGGAAGGCCACGATCCAGCGCAGATCTTGCTGCTGCTGCTGGGACAGTTCCCGAGCGCTCTGCCCTTCCCCTTCCTCCCCTGCTGCGGGGGTGCTGCCACCTCAGATCTCTGCGGCCGATTTCCTGCGCAGCTCATGAACAGAGCCTGGCAAGGGCACAGAGCTCCCTGCTGTGTGAGGAGCGGGTGGGCACGGAGGGGGAAGCAGGACAGCATGGCTGACAGCAGAGGCAGGGAAAGGGCTGAATCCTGTCTTTCATCTCTCAGGACAGCCTGTGTGACTCCTCTCGGTGCCACAGGTGGTGCAGATGAGGAGCGTGGCACCAGCGCTGTGCACGTCACACCTTCGCTGCTCTGTGTGTGTCAGCTCTCAGCTCAGTGAAACCAAACCCAAGCCAAGCTGCAGCATAGCTCAGAGCTTGTGCATAGCTCAGAATTCAAAAAGGAAAAATTACTTTCCCTTTAGCTTGCTGACCCACAGCTTAAGAGCATTTTGCAAAAAGGAGGAGGAGCCTGATGCTTGTACTGGGTGTTTTTTGTGATTGATTTTTATGGTGAATTGTGAACCTGTAGTATAAGTGTAACTTATGGAACTCAGAAATAAGCATTTGCAATGAACACTGAAGTACAGACTCCTGATGCTTTGGTTAGGTGGCTTTGTCACAGTGCTCCAGAGGTGGTTTTTTAGGGAAGCATGTTGTGAGAGCATTGGCCATCATGCTGTTCTCACCTGCCTCTCTTCCATCGCACATACAAGAAAAAATAAGCTATGTTAAACTTCATTCTTTTCAAGCCCCATCACAGCCAACAGTTTTCCATTGTCTTCTATTCTGTTGGCTTCCTACAAGAGCTTCTCAAGCTGCAGTCTGCAAAAATACATTTCTCTACAGCTTCTTACTGAACAGCTTCTTTCTTTCCTGGCTGCAGAGTTTGAGTGTGTGTGGCAGCCTGCGTGGAAGCAGCCGGTCTGCACGGGACCACGTTAGATCACTTTAAATACAGGCTTTAGGAAGCAATCCCATCCAGGTCATGCTCCCTCTCAACCCTCTGGCATGGAGGTAAGTGCTGACAAGTGTGACACTTTCATTCACAGTGGTATCTGGTAGAGAAAAAAAACTTCAGTTCAAAATGCATACGCAGAATTTTAACTCTTACAAATCACCTTCCTCAAAGATCAGGGAATAATCAGTTTGCTTCCCTTATATAAGGAAAATCACCTCAAAATTTCTTAAATTATGAAGGGAAAGAGGATTGACCTTAGTGTACATTTCTAAATATTTTTACTTGTTATATAGCTATTTCACACTAGTACATGCTTTTCTGTCCATAGAAAGTTTGTGTAATGCTCCACATTCTGTGTGGAAAGAGGTCTGAGCCTAAAAGAGAATAAAGGCAATGGCAAAGACTCTCTGAGCCATACTTGGGCTCCCAGGATGCTCATGCCTGTGTCAGATGAGATAAAGTGAAGGGAGACTGCACGAAACCCATCAGAGCTGTTAAACTGTAGCACTGCAAAGCTGCTGGTATTTTAAATAATGGTTAAAATAAATTCCTGTCGGTTAGTGCTGGACTATTTGAAATTCCCCTAGGTTTAAATAAAAAGGGAGAAGGAATTTTAACCAGCTCATTTGATAGAAAAATGACCTGCAGATGGGGTTTGAGAGAATAATAGGCAGCAGATTACAGTGGGGAAATCATGGCAGAGCATCAGACTTTGATGGGTTTATGCAGAGTGGGCAGCAGGGAGTTGGGAAGAATTCCCACTGCAAACCAGCACAGCACTCATTTTATTTCCACTGCCTGTAGCTCTTCATAGCAGCATCAAGTTTATGAAGTCATGTATGCTGAAAAGTTTTTAAATATCAGAAGTGTTTCGTGATATGCAAATATCAGTGGGTTTTCTCCTGTTTATGTGCCTGTTTTCAAGTACAGTCATATGTGGAAAACCTCGTGTTTCTTCCAGTCTTGACCTGCTATGATCAAGGGCAAATACCCCTTCCCTAGTACCCAACGTCCTGAAATGTATTTAGTAAATAATAAACTTTATGAACACTTAATATACTGAAAATATAAACATAGTTGTTTTTTTTTTCTTCAAACCGTCTGCCAAATTAGAAGGATTTTACAAAGAAGGCAAACATTTTACACTTGCCAAAATTCAGTTCTAAAGTGAATTTCTAAGTGGGAAAGCTCTTATTTATATACAGAGTAGTACTGGAATATTGTTTTTTCCTTTCCTCTGTCTTACTCTTGGGAAAATTTAAAATACACTTGGTGCAACTTAACAACAAAAAAATTAAGATTGCTGTGGCAGACTACAAAAATTTAAATATTCTCATGAATGACGCCTGCTGGGATTTTTTGTTAAATAATGGAAGCCAACATTTTAAATACAATTCACAACATTTATGAGCACATTTGTGATCTGAAAAAATATACTGTAGAATTTATGTGTGAGATTCTGCTGCCCAGGGATGCAATAGCATGGACTGTTTCATGTGTGCTTCCTGTGGAATTTTTCCTTTTGCTTTTTTCTTTTCTTTTTTTTTTTTTTTTTAATAATATAGTTTTGGGTATTCGAGATGCATACCAGAGATTACAAGTGAGGTGTTCCTCAAAAATGTTAATAGAATGCTTTTTGTGGCAGCAAATAAACAATGTCCATGTCTGGACTGACCAAACCTTCGGAGCAGATCCAGAGAGGAGCAGGGCCTGCCATGGGTGTGGTTTGCAGCAGCTTTTAACCCAAGATGTTTTCCCCAAGGGGGGCTGTGCTTGCAGTGACCTTACCTGACCTCAGCTGGGCTGCACTGAGTACTCCTTTAGTAAAGAAATGCTGCCAGGAGCTGTTTCCTGCTGTGCCCAGCGTCCACCTGCAGCCAGGTGGTGGTGACAAGGTGAGAAAAGGAACTTTACCTGTAGCAGCAGCTCCAAAGTGCTTCAGTGGGACCTGAGGGGAGCCTGACCTGGGTGCTAGATCACAATGCTGCTCCAGTGTTTCAGGAATATTTTGTACTTTTGGAAGTGAGTGATAAAGATCCCAGTTGGCTTTTAACACTGGAAAAGTTGAGTTCCAGGTATTACTCCTACAACATCAAAAATGTTTTGATGACCAATAATTCTTTTTCAGCCTCCTTTACCAGTACCCACTGTCCAGTTCTTTGCAACCTGTTTCACTGCCTTTATTTCTATTCTTTCAGTACATTCATACAATTAGAATACAGAGGCTCATTAGTTCTGCCTCTAGCACTGGTGCCCCTTTCTAGATGAGCTAGGAGGTTACAAACTGTGATGAAATGCTCATTTGAAGGGGAAACAGCGCAGACTGAAATTATTTCAGCTCTGTAAAGCATGAAGGCACAGAAAAATAAGCTGATTTCTACTACAAATCTTACAGTTTGTTCCCTATTTCATATCTTTTAATAATGCTTGAACGGTTCTGCTTGCAAACATGTAGAATCACAGTGAAATTTCTTTCATTTCCTATGTTTTTTTCCTAAATAAATTTTCTCTACCTTCAAACGCGCCTCTTTGTTCTAGAATTCTTTCATCTTCTTTTCAAAAGCTTCTGAATATGACACACAGCCTCACTTGAAAAGAATGCAGAAGAGGAATGCAGGGTGGGGAGCTGGAGGTATGGAGCAGCATCCACTCAGCACGAGTACACACAACAGGACACTTCCACTGCAAGGCAGGCTCGGGGGGCCTGTACAAGAAATCACAAATCATTGTGGCATAGGAAAAATAAGTAGAGGTGATAAAGGAACCGAGTTTCTTATCTGTTTTCTTCTTTGTTTTCTGACAAGAACCTGGCAGCTCAAAACAAATGCACAAAGCTGAGAAGCTGTGGAATGTCCTTCCACAGGATGTTGTGGATATGGGATTGTAAATGGGTTCAAAAGGTAATTGGATGAATTTATGAAGGAAAATTCCATGCAAGAATATGAAGTACAGGGACCCCAGTTCTTTCAAAGAAGTCTCCAAGCTGCTGATGGAGGTGGGAGTGAGTTTGGGGAAGGTGGAGCTGTTGGTGCCTGGGCTGCTGCCAGGAGCAGCCTAATGGACACGCTGGACTCAGCTGCTGGCATCCCATAACCACTTTTGTCCTCTCTGGGGCTCTCCTTGGGGTATTTATGATCCTTCTGATCTTCTTCTCAACATCTTTGATATTTAGCAGCTTTGCTAAATCTGCAGTTTGTTACCTCTGTTGTTTCAAATGTCAGCAGCTGAATTGCATCCTCCCTCCTAGTCCATAATTCATCCTACACAGATGGAGCACTCCTGCTTTTCCATGGCAGTCGATTCCTCTGTCCTTAAATTTGTGTTTAGGAGTCAAATGTTTGAAAAAGTAACTTGCTGCTTCAGCCTTTCCAACTTGGAATTTTATTCTGAACTAACATATAAATTCATTTTCCAGAGGAGCATTTAAGAGATTCCTCTGTAGCTTTGGTAACTGTGTTATTGAAGTGTAACGCTCACTGAGGTCACTTCACCCTGGGCAGTTGCTTTAACACTGAACCATGTTTATTTGGCCCTGTGGTCTGCACCAACCTGGCAAATGGTTCCTGTTCACCAGCAGTTCCTACTCGTGATCCAAAATTCACCCCTTACTGCTGAGACCTGTTTTTTCTTTCTGTGTATATTCCCAGTGAACTGTTTGTGAGCTGCGAATGTTCTCGAGTGTCACCATTTGCTGCATTACTCTTCTGATAGCCCTTTACTACCCTCTTTTGATTTTGACTGATTTTTCTTTAGCTGCAGGATTCAAACAACCACTTTTCTGTGGCAAGTGAGTTTAGAATTAAAGCTTCTCAGAGTCTCCTTTTCCATAACAACACTTATCAATGCAAGTGCATAACTCTTACATTCCTCTTGATATTAAATTTCAGTTTGTTTTTTTTTTTTTTAAGCAAATGTTCTTGGAGAAGTGAGGCTGCAGCAGGCTCTATGTGTCTAATGACAAGCCAGAACGGGAGCAATACTTGCCGTGTATTGTCCCCTGTCCTTGCCTGTTTCCGATTGCTCAGCACCAATTGTTTCCAGCTGCAGCTGTTTTCTACAGCTGCCAAAACCACTAATGCCCAACCTGTCTCTAGCAAGAGAGAGTGTTAAGAAATGATCCTGCTTTTCTTCAGTGTTTGAAAGATGGCAGCGCTTTGGGTTACGATGTGGTTTGCCTGGTGCATTCAATCTTGCACCATGGTGCAGTGGGTGAATGGCTGGTGGTGAGCAGTGCAGTATGTGTGCAGCTCTGTATGCAGCTCAGGCAAGAGAATTTCAGGTAACTGGGGGAAAAATCTGGAGCCACTGAACACTTGCTGCATTTTGTGCTATTTAAATGCATACTCTGTATCTTAATACTTCAGAAATATTAAGTGCTACTTGAAGTTCCTTATTACAAGTGTAGTTGTTTTCCATCAGTATTTTTATACCGTAGTCAGAACAAGGGAAAATGCCCTAAGTACTTGAGGGAGAGAGAAATAGCCCAGGAAGGAATCACAGAGCCTCTTTCCCATGCCCTCAGGCCTTTGCAGGGAGCACTGCTGTCACCCCAGTGCTGTTAGCCTTAAGGAGGCTTTTCAGCAAATAGTCCTGGTTCTGTTAAATTTGTCAGTGTTCATTCAGGTTTTGTATTCAGCTCACTGAGGTTCTGACCTGTCTTCAAACTCTGCTTATTCTGCTGACTGACCCTACGGTTCTGGCCCTGTCACTGAGCTGCTCTTCGATTTCTGACGTTCTCTCTCACCTTCACCACTTGTTGCCTTTTTTTGCCTTCTGTCTCTTTCAACCAATTCAGTTCACTTTTGGATGTATTTTCTTCCTTTAGATTTACATAGTATATGAGTGCCTTTCTCATTGCAAGGTCAAATGGTACTTCACTGAGAAGTCAAAATGTGTGGATTGGCTCTTGTCACAAGCTTAATTTAACCATCATTTATGTTCCTGGAAGGATTCCATTTTTGATCCATTTCATTTATCTTAATACCTGCTTTTAAGCAAAACTTTGACAAATGATAGCAATATGGGGAAGATATTTTAGCATAGTCTTTTGAAAATCATTTTCCTAATATTTGAATTCTAGTCCAGACCAGACTTAAAATAATAGCGTTACAAAATGTCAAACCTGGTAAAGCTATTAAGAAAGAACAGGAACTTTGACTAATGGCCCATGTATATGGCTTAACATTTAAGTAAAGATTGCATTTCTGACTTGAGCGATGAGAAGAACTCAGCTAAAGCATTTCTCTCCGGCTTCCTGCCGGAGTGAGTGTTCTTTGTCTGGCTGTAGCTGTGGGAAGAGCTCGGTGCCACACATCTGGAATGTTCCAGCTTTGTCTGAGATGCTGTTCCCGCTCTGCCTGCGGCCACAAGCCCTCTCTGCCGGGGCACGCTGGCTCTGGGCTCCAGCGAGGGTTTGGGTTCATGCTGAGCTGGCTTCCCGGGCTGAATACTTGTGTTTTGGGAGGGGCGGTGTTTGACAAGCCAGGGGCATGGCAGGATTGTTCTGACAGAGCCATGGAGAGCAGTGCTCCTAACTGAGAGTCCTCAAAATTGAGGATCAAGAGCCGGATCCTCTGCCTTAGCCCAGGAAAGAAGGAGCATTCCCAGCGCAGAGGTGCAGCCTCACGGCAGCGAGTCCCCCGAAGTTCCAGGGGTGCAGAGGCTGCACTAACCAAGCCCTGCCCTTTGGCAGGTGCTGTGCCAGGAAGGGGGGTGCCATTCGTTTATCCTGGGGCTCCTGTGGCAGCTGTGCAGAGTTCTGCAGTCCCTCTGATGCTGGGGACTCCGGCTTTGCCCTTGTCCATGGCACGAAGCTGCTCAGCAGGCTCACAGCAGCCTCTGCTCTCAGGAACTTCATTCTGTAGGAGCAGATTCCACGAGGAGAATGCCAGGCACATGTTCAGTCTGCCACTTTCTCCTCTAACCCCAATTCAATAAGATTTTCTGATAACCTCTGTGCTACGTCCGGGAGTGGTTCTTCCTGTGGGAGGGAATACTTGAGGCTGGCAGCCACAGTTTTAATGTTAGAATTGTTTGGATGTGGGCCTGGACTTGGAGCAGAAAATCCACTGCCATTTCACAGCTTTATTTGTCGAATGGAAACCAGGGAATCGACATCACGTATTCAAGAGCAAGAAAAATGGGTTAACAGCAGGGTGTAATTTTTTTTTATAGTCCCAACCCTTCCTTTGTTTGCAATTTCAGCTTAATATATTCATGATACCTTGAAACAGGGGTATGCATTGAGATGGGGGTTTGAAATTGCTTTTGTGGTTGTTTCTGCCTTATATAAGTGTATATATTCTCTAAAGATCAAAAGTGACTGGAAAAGAGGATTTGGAAGAGATTATTCATCAAGATGGTATTTTTTTTGCAATACATTGGAAGGAGGGGAAAAGAGAAATTTCAGGCTTGTTGTCTCAGACTTTGGTTTTGTTCAGCTTTCTTGCTCTCACAAGATGTCTACTTTTTACCAAAATTTCTAATAAGCCACTGGGGTGAAGTCTATGCTAACAAAAGCAATGTTAAGTGTTTCAATAAAAACCTCTCCTGCTAGCTGATCACAGAAGCACAAACTCTGTGGTTATTCCATTGATTCTCCTAAGAGATTCCAGGATACTTTTTCAAGAGCAGATCTACTTTTTTTTATACTAGTCATTGAAATGTATGGATTTCGTTAAATATTTTCAGGTCTGTGTTTTTAATTTTTTATTTGCATATAAAATTTATAAAGTTAGATTATGATAATGTTGTTTCCAGTATTTCTGAAAATACTTTTAAAGTCTTCCTTGCATGATCTGTCAACTCAAATTATCACATTTGCATCTTTTTTTTTAGAGCCTGTGCAGTTAAAAAGCATTTAAATTGTTTGTGTTTTATGATAAAGTTCAAGGGAGAAGATAAGCCAATTTGTTCATGGCAATTTTGAAATCCTGCTTAATACTGTTATTTAAACCCAAAAATGTTCTGTTAGGATTGAAAGGAAAGTGTGGGAAGAAAATGGCAAATCCCAGCGTAGAAGCTGTAGAAGTCTTGTCAGAGTGCTTGAGAAACTTTAAATGGGCTTGTTTAGGTAAACAAGGGATTAGGAATTTGCTTAGAGAAGACGTGGGCCGGAGGTTGTAGAAAAGAATCAGAAAGGTCACGGGAGATGCCAGCAGGGCTTGGATGTGACTGAGAGTTAAAGGCAGTTCTTGTGCAAACGTGGAGGAAGTTATTTCCAGCATTGCTCGGACCCTGGGGAGACTGGAAATAGTTCAGTTCATGTCACAGATTCCTCAAATGTACACGTGTGCAAGCATTATTTGGTGGCAGGTGAATATTGTCTGTAGTTATTTGTTACCTTTTAAACAGCAGCAACATAAGAAAGAAAGAAAATGTTCATATTAATCTAAATGGGAAAGTAGGAGTGGTGTTCCTCAAGTGTTTTGTGTTCGTGCTTGATGTGAATTTTCTTTATTAAAAGTGCTTTATGAGAAGATTTGGAGAAATCTGGAAGAGAATTCTCTGTTAATCCCCAAAAGTGAAGGCTGTGCCATTCTTCTGCGACGAGGTGAATGCTTCTGCAGAAACAATGTGGAGAAGAAAAATAATCCAAACCAATGAAAGGCCCAGGATTTTGCCATTTCCCAGCAGTGCCCTGCCCTGTGCTGCAGCAGGAGCTGCCCCATCAGGATGGGCAGCTTGGTGACAGCAGGGATATCTGTCCACAGAAGGGAGCAGGGATCTCTAGGAGGCGTACAGAGAAAGATGGGAACCCAAGCAGCCAGTGAAGGGGATTGCAAAGCATGTGCTAT
The DNA here is from genome assembly GCF_026979565.1 of Vidua chalybeata. Classification (NCBI taxonomy): domain Eukaryota; kingdom Metazoa; phylum Chordata; class Aves; order Passeriformes; family Viduidae; genus Vidua; species Vidua chalybeata. The sequence goes on along the minus strand of NC_071542.1, from coordinate 1,164,159 downwards.
TCAAAAACTTGTAACACTTGTATCCTGTTTAAAGAAAAGGATTCAAACCCTATTACTTACTTCACCAACATTCCTCCTTCCCTTTGCACTCCCCTCGCTTATCTTTTGCCAAGAGCTGCTGTAAGGAGATACTTCTCTGCATTTCTCTTGTTTCTGTCAGTAATAATGGTGAGCCTGAAACTCTTCTGCAGTGGCAACTTGCAGTACTTCAGTAAATTGTGGCTTTTGTCAGATAAATCGAGTTGGTAAAATTTTTCTTGATCCCAAAACCCCCATTTATCTTCCCATTAAAAAAAAAATACATATATATATTCCAGCTTCCATTCTTCCCCTTCAATCTGTAAAGAATAGCATATGATGTGGCTTCTGTGTTGATTTTCAAGATAATTTTTAGCCTGTCAAAGGCCTTCTGTCTCAACAACTTTGAAACAAAGATTTTTTTGAATAGATGAGAAAGTGCAGCTGCCAGATGAACCGACACAAGAAACTGGAAGGGGAGGATCTTGCAGATGGTTCTAATAAAACTGGGCAAACAGCAAACGGGGGCAGGGGGAGAGTGGGTTGAAATGCAAATTGCAATCCCAGTGCAAGTTTTGGGGTTAGTTTGTGAAAGAAAGTTGCATAAACAGTCATTTGAGGCTTTGGCATTGGGGGCAGTTTATTGTTGCTCTCAGTTTTTCCTGTTGCCACGGTGCTGCCAGCTTTTCCTTCTCCCTGTGTCCATGCTGCTACCTGAGCTGGTGTGGCTGTGCCAAGAGCCCTCCTCTGGAAAGCCCCATTCAGCTATTCATAGTGAAGGTTATGCTTTTAGGAACATGAAATACCAGTAAAAGTCTAGGTTTTCAGTAGCTGTTGAGAGAAGAAATTGTGCTTGTTGGAGCGCAGAGCAGTAAAAATGGAGCAGAGGCTTCTGTTGCTTCATTGTTCCTGCCTCTGTCCCATAGCCAAAATTGCATTTTGGCCAAGCCTTGAGAAAACCCTGTGTTTGAAGTTTGTACTACATGATTCATTCATAAGGATGGAGGGTGACTAGTTGTAATTTCTGTCTGTTCTACTAATTTTCTTCACTTATTAAATGGTATTGGGTCTCTAATATTAGGCCAACAATTAATGAATAAAATTGCAGTAGGAGAGATGCAGCTGAGGGCCTGGATAGCCTCTGATGATCTCAAATTCGATCACTACTGCTTGACATGATAATTTGGGGTTCTTTGGTGGTTCTTCGGGCCAGGAAATCTTATTGACATCTCATTTCCAAAGCCAAAACAATTAAGGCTTTTTTTTTTCTTCCTCTTGCTAATCTTTCCCTTCTTCAATGAAAGGAAGAGTGTTTGAGAGCACACAGGCTTTCAGTTCACACAGGAGCCCTTGGGGATCTTCGTCTTGCTGTGTCAAAAGCTTTTCAAATCAGTAGTTTTGGGAGTAGCAAATCCTTCAAACGCGTGAGTAACAGATACTTGTTTTATTTAAGAGTCCTTCAGCATGAGCAAGTCGTTAAGTACTTCCTTTCTCCCCATGAATCAGTTCTATTTTAAGCAGTCATCATGTATTTAATATTTTTTAAAGTATCAAAAGTTCTGACTTTTAAACTTTTTTGGTGTCTCTTGTGTACCTCTATGAATTTGTATTACAAACATATCTGTCAAGGGCTGCACATTCCCTGTACTGATGCATTCCCTTTCCCTGTCTCCTCCAAGAGTGGATATATTCTGTGTGCAGCACTTCTGTGCCCAGGGAGACAGTTTGGAAGTGAAGAAGTTACTGCTCTGAAAGCAGAGCACATCTCTCCTGGTCAGTGGCTGTGTAATGCCACCTCAAAATGCCACCAGCTGAGTGGCCTCAGGAGCTCAGCACCGACCCCCAGCAATGTCCCCCACGCTGCCCAGGGCCTGGGAGTTCCTGGGGGCAGAGTTTGCTGTGCCAGGTGATCCCTGCAGCCTCCTGGGCAGAGCTGCCGTGCTCCCGGTGCGCAGGGGCTGCGGGATTCCACCGAGGGCATCCTGTGCTTTAATGGGACGCTTTGCTCGTGGGTACTGACCCTGTGCTGCTGTCATGCTGCTGTGATTCAGTCCATTTGGAAAGAATCTGCTTCCCCTCTCTTTACTGTATCAGGCAAAAAGGATAACGAACATAAATATTTATAGTTAGGTATTTTTGCAGGGGTTTGTGTCCAAGATACAACATGCTGAGATATTCAACAGCACAAGTGTTGCCAGAATCCTACCAGCTTGGCAAATCTGACAGCCAGCTGAAGGCCAGGATTAGTTTTTCTATGATAAAATTAGGCCATGTATTGAACACTAAAGCATCACCAGTGGTTCGCAGCTGAGGAAAAATTCACTTGCAATCATCATGAATAGGAAAAACCTTTCCCAAATGAAGCTTTGTTTCCTTGTGGGTTTGCTTCCATTTTTGCCTCCTTACACAGTCAGCAATCATAATTCAGATGGAGGAGTTTGAAACAGCCTTCCTGTTCCTAATCTTGTGAGGAGGTGCCCCTTTACCCCTGGCTGTCACTCAGCCTGAAGAGGCCGGGAGCTGCTCCAGCCTGGCAGCTGCTGAGAGCTGGGAGGCTTGCAGGAACAGTCTGTGAGATGTTTGCAGGAACAGTCTGTGAGATGTTTGCAGGAAGGGTCTGTGAGATGTTTGCAGGAAGGGTCTGTGAGATGTTTGCAGGAATGGTCTGTGAGATGTTTGCAGGAATGGTCTGTGAGATGTTTGCAGGAACAGTCTGTGAGATGTTTGCAGGAACAGTCTGTGAGATGTTTGCAGGAAGGGTCTGTGAGATGCTTGCAGGAAGGGTCTGTGAGATGCTTGCAGGAAGGGTCTGTGAGATGCTTGCAGGAAGGGTCTGTGAGATGCTTGCAGGAAGGGTCTGTGAGATGCTTGCAGGAAGGGTCTGTGAGATGCTTGCAGGAAGGGTCTGTGAGATGTTTGCAGGAATGGTCTGTGAGATGTTTGCAGGAATGGTCTGTGAGATGCTTGCAGGAATGGTCTGTGAGATGTTTGCAGGAATGGTCTGTGAGATGCTTGCAGGAATGGTCTGTGAGATGCTTGCAGGAAGGGTCTGTGATTCATTTCTTGAGCATTCCTGCCCTTTGTGCTGCGAGAACAGCTCTTCACATGGGGCCTCTCCTGCCCCAGCCTCCAGGGGAAGCCAAGGGAAATGGGGAGGGAGGGACTCATCTGCAGCAGCATTCACTCCATCCGTGTGAATTGCCTCTTTGGAGCAGTGGCTGAAAAGGATTGCACATCATCTTCATTAATTAACTTTAAATGTTTTAAATTAATCTGTAGTACCAGGCACTGGCACAGAAGTGAATATGGAGTGGCTTCAGTCATTTCTTTTTGAGTGGTAGATTGTGTTTTTCAAGTCCCTGTGCTGTTTGTGAGTACAATGACAACTGTATCTGTGATCCCTGTGCCACCTGTTGCCTTAGCTACTATTTAATGTGCACTATGCTGATGTTGGAGATAAAATGTTTTCTGTGGCACCTATAAAACACCTCAGTGATCCTCACAAGCCACAGGAATACCAGATTTATATCCAGCTGTGGCAGTGAGTCTCTGCCATCTCCAGCTGTGCCAGAGCTGTTGGAGTGCAGCTCCACAAGTGAAGGCAAATGGCAAGGCAAGCCCTTCGTAGTGCTGGGTAAAGCCTGCAGAATTTTTGGACAGAAGTACAAACACCTGCATGCAGCTAAAATTTCAAAATGTGTGTAACTGTTGATATTTTATTGTATAGCTACAGCTCTGGCAATGTTTCCTGGTTTGGTGTTCCCTATAGAGACGTGCCCAAAGGTGCCCACAATTTGGGAACAGGTTTTGCAGGCTGGTGGGCACTAAAGGAGGAGAAATCCATCCCCCCTCCTCCCCCAGCCAGCTGCTTGAACTGCAGCAACCTGCCTCAATCCACAAAGTTCCCAGTCTCTTGTTCTTCTAGCCAGCAAAAAAGACATTTTGGAAGGGGCTAAAATTTTACACAAACAACATCTCCTTATGCTGAGACTTTAAATAATCTTCCAGTACAGCCATTCCATGCCACGAAGTGTTGGCTGATTTCTCTTTTCTTCAAGGCTCTTTTCTCTATTTCAAAGAACTTGGTAAGATGCAAAGAAAAACTTTGCTGCTGTGTGAGGTTCTCAGAACTACGAAGGATTGTGGTGTTCCCTTAACATTCCTTCTGGAGGCTTTGCAGGGCTCAGTTCTCATTCCTTTTCTTTTCCTGCATCCTATTTCTGGCCAATCCCATCTGCAAAAGCAAATTGGTTGGTAACACTCGGGTTAGGAGAAGATGCAATCTTCTCCATCCAGAGTAAGCTTTTGACTCATCTCTAATATCTCTATTTAGACAATGAGGCACAAGTTTAAGTCTGATTTAGTGGCTATTCCCCTACCTGCCTTCAATGCAAGGGTGTTCACCTTCTCATTAAGTCCATTTTCAAACACATCATGTGTGTTTTCTCTTAGGATAATTCTTATTCATCTCACTTGTTGCTACTAGTCTACAGAGCTTTTCAGAATCTTACTTTCAAATGTCCTAAAATGTCCTTTTGTGGTGATAATCGTTGTCAAGGCACTCTGGTTGTCCTGCTCAGTCTGTGCCCTCACCGGGTTGCACAGAAGTTGAAGTGCTTTGCTCCTTGTTATTTGTGGCTTCTGTTACACAAATAATTTGTGTTTGCTTTCTTGCTGCCAACTTTGTCACCCACAAACGCGTTCACACTTGAAGTCCCAAGAAGCAGAATACCAGAGGAGGGGAAAAAACCAACCCCACCAACAAAACCCCGGGAGAACTGGACAGTGCTGTCTCCTTGAATAACTCCAAAGAGTTCTGCTCCTTTTCCCAGGAAAAGTCCTTCATTCTTCCAGTAGGTTCCACAGGCTGTTCCTCAGCCTGTGCCTCCAACTTATCTTCATTGCAGAGCTGTAACATGGCTCTTGGGCAGATAAAGTTAAAGGAAGTCTCCAGCACTGTGCTCCTGGGGAATGGGAAAGCAATGGGAATGTTAAGGACAAAAGTCTGGGGTGCCAGCTATGCAGCCAGAATTCTGAAAAGAATTCAACTGTCTTTTTACACAGCTTTTGCAGTATTTAAGATATCAGGAGGTCACTCCTGAAGGAAAATTTACAATAAATCAGATTTGAAATTTGTTTGAAATAGTCTTCTTGTCTGTCTTTCACAGAAAATGTTCCTGCCTTGACCAGCAGTCATGAAGAGAAGGTGGTGAAGCAAATTTGTCTGGACAAGTTGGAAGTTTTGAAATTTTCAGCAGGATCTACTACCAGTGGCTGCAGGAGGTTTTGCCAAGCCAGCCGTTGACATGGGAATGGATTCAGTGCCTCAGACTTAAGTGGTAACTTGTTTTTTGTCATCTTCTGGTTTCCAGTACAGTACCGTAGGATAATTTAGATTGTGGATGATATTGTTTTACTACTACCAGAGTTTAAATAGAGAAATCTTACAAGAGCCAAACATGTGATTTTGTGAACTTCATTCATTAGCAAAAAGTTGGAATTTTAGTATCTGGTGTTTTATTCAGTAGTTGAAATTCCTTCCTGTGGGTTCATCCCATGTCTTCATCTTTGAAAAACAAGAAGATTTTTGTCCATTACTTACTGCCTTCCTACCCCATGCCCAGCAAACTGCAGTTTGGAACAGGTTGTAGAAGTAGCTCTGTCCCTGGTTTTTGTTATATTTTAAGTACTTGGTGTGACTCCTGAAACCTGTGGAAAGACGTGCTTACATGGCACACCAGGAAGTTTGCTTTTCTCTGCTGACATTCAATATTTCCTCAAAAATCTTTTTCCATTTTCTTCTTTTCTTTACTCTTCTTCTTTTGCTTATCTTTTTCTCTGCCATTCATAGCTGGGTATTAAACATCTGAATACTTCTATGCCTGTCTTCCTAAGGTCAGTTTGCTAGTCAGGAATACAAAACTGTGCTACTTTTTCAGGTTAAATTGGGAGCAGAAAGCCCCCCCAGCACTGTCTTGCTATCCCCTTTTGGGCTCTGTGCCTTTGTAACAATGTAGAGCTGGCCACTAAAAACAGAAGCTTTTAAAAGGGTAGAGGGGAATTACCACATCCTTAATACCACACCAAGATGATGTTTCCATGTCTTTTGAGACAAGAGAGTGAAAGGAGGTGTTTGTGCTCTCCTCAAAGCCTCGCTAAACCCCAGCTCAATAGAATCTGCCTTAGTTTGAAAACTGTGATGTAACTGCATGTATCAAAATTGACATCTCACCACATTCCTTTCATTTGTCATGAATAAAACAAAGGAAATCCGTTGTGTGCCGCGGTTTTGTTTGAAATGTTTCTTTCTTATTCTACCCTCTTTTTTTTTAGAGGGAGAGTGAACAGATCTGACAGTAGTTCTCTGTGACTGATGGCAGGAAAATGAGACTTGCATTTCTGAACCTCACAAATATATCTGTTCTTATTTACCAGTCCAGGTGAGGTATTCACTCCACCCCTGTATCATAGTCTGTGTTAGAACTTCACTGGGAGAACAGTCAGTGCCCCAGAAGAATGCTGTCCTAATTTCTGTGAGGTTGAGGGTGAGATTTCAGAAGATGGTCAGCATTAATGTAGCAATTCTGTCTGAAATCCACACTGAGCTCCTGTGTCTCTTGTGAGAGCACAGTCAGACCAGCACTTAGGAGCCTCCCAACCAAGAGCTTAGAGCTCAGCCAGTGCATCAGGTGCTCAGGAGGCTGCCAGGTTCCTCCCTCACTGAGTTTCCCTCTTTAGGAGTTGCCTGGTTTGTTGCCAGAGTTGTTTCTATACTGTGTCAGTGTCTTCTGCTGCTCTGGCAGGAAGGGAGGGCTTGCAGATTCCATCTGTCTGCAGTGGTGACAAATGAAGCTTAGAAAGAACTTAAAAGAAAAATGTTTTTCTTCTTTCAAGTTTTCAGATTTACTGTGTTCTCGTTAATGCCTTGTCTCTGTTGTTCCCTGTAGCCCTGCAGTCCTTTCTCTTTGAAGGTGTGCACAGATCCTCAGATCTGATTCACTCATGTGTCTAATGAGAACAAGAAAAAGACAGTTCCAGCTCTCATGTCTGTTTTGCAAAAGTTTTGGAGCTGGAGCACTTGAGCAGGATGTTTGGTTTCTGTAGGGCACTTTGGAGCCAGAAATATGAGCAGCACAAGTTACAAAGCAGTCCTAGTCACAAACTGTTGCCCATTCTTACTGAGGAAAATACCACCTTGGCTTGTCTGTATGCAGGTGGTCAGGAGAGGATATAAACAGGTTCCAACCACCATCATTAGAGGAAACATTCCTAGGAAACTGGAAGGTGATGTTTTGTCTGTTCCCTTGTACATCTCTGCCTGGCAGAGCAACTTCTTCATGCATTCAGCCTTTGACAAAACAGCACTAACTGTAAATCTGCTGGGGGACGAGGACTTCAGCTGAGCAAACAGGTTCCCATCATTGTTTCTGCATTCAAATTACTATTATTTAGCTGATAAAAGTGACAATCAGAGGCCCAGAAACAGGGAGAACAATGCTATGGGATAGATTCCTCTGCTGGCACAGGAAGATGGTAATCAGCTGAACACGAAGAGGTTTTTGTAGTTGAGGAAAGAGCTGGGTGGGATGAGGCCTGGGAAGAGCCAGGGATTGCTGCTCTGGGCAATCAGATCTCCTTCCTGCTGGAGATGCTCTGGACTGGCCCAGGTGGGAAGTGATGGAGTGCACATACTCCTTCTGTCTCTGAGAGCAGCTGGAGGATGTTGCCTGGGAGGTGCTCTTGGCTCGGGGATTTTAAATGGGAGGGTTTTCTCTCAGCTTGAGAACGCATTTTTTCCGCTTGACTCACTGACTGAAATCTGAATGACTGATAAAATTTCTAAAAGTAATGTTGAATTGGTTGGAAAAATAAAAACTGCATTTATCATCAGGAAGGAAGAGCAAAGCAAGGGGAAAGATTCAATGAAAAGGAAGTCACCACCTTCCCAGGAACAATGGGAGGCTGTGGGCAGCTCACACACCTCAGCCTGCCTGGCTCTGCTGCCACACAGAGGATTCTCCTGAGGCCCCTGTCAGGCTCCTGTCCCACACACAGGACCCACACACATTCTGTGGGATGCTCTCCATTGAGAAGGCTGCACCAGGAGCATGTTTGCAGAGGTTCCCTCGCTGTACAGAGCACGAGCCTGGGTGCATGAAAGGAGACTGCCCACTGACTCCTGCAGAAGCCAGTCCTTTCCAGGAACAGCACCAGCCTTTGTTGCTTCTCTTTGGCTTGGCACATAGAACAAGGAAGGAGCAGAAAATGTTGGCACTGCAGAGGAGCCTGTTGTGATCCATGTGAGCTGCAGATAAAGCGAGGTATCTGCAGGCACAGGCAGGAGCTACTGGCTTAGATGGATTTTTAGGATAATAACCATAATAACGTTCTTTTAATGATCTTACATTTCTGTAGTGCATTTCCTTTGTGCATTCCTGAACAGTTTTCCAGACTCCAAGTGCTGTATCAGTTTCTGTGTGCTTGCAGTTTGGAGAAGCTCTGGGCACAGAGGACTGTGCTGGGTGTGCTCCCCTGCAGAACAGGCCAGCTGCTTCCCTCTCAGGGTAAATCAGGGAACAGATAGGGAAACATCTGAACTGCAATTACACGTGTACAAAAGAAAGATGCAAAACTGAGGATATTTATCTCAAAAGAAGCTGAAAACACAGAAGTCAGGATGTGTTTGAGGTTAAGGAAAAACTACTTTTTTTTCTTCCCGAGACCTGGCTTGTTCATTTGTCAGGTTCTACCAGGCTTTTCCAGCTGAGGTTTTAATAGCTGAAGGCTGATTCAAAATGGAAACATTGACAGACTAAGCAACAATAGCTTAATAATATTTATTCCATGTCCTTATATGCACTTCTTTCCAGAAGGCAGTTCAGATTTTTCACGCTTGCAGTAGTCTTTGTTTTCACTTAGACTTATCTCTGAAATGTGCCCATCACAGGTGTGTTAAAAATTCTGTCCTTGTCAGTTTAGCTGATAGAAGGCAGCTGATGCTGTGTTTGCTTGAATTCATGCTGGTGTGATGGCTGGAAATTTCAAATAAACAGGACAAAATGGAAAAATTATCTTGTAATTGTGTGGGGCTCCTGGTCTTCATTTTGGCCATGCTACTGTAAGTTCCATCCCAGCAGCTCTGCTGCTGGGGGTCCTTTTGTGACGGGATGGCAGATTGCTTATTGCAGGAGGAGGGAATTTGTAGTGGCTGGCACGGGAGAGGCCTCGCTTATGGTGAGGTCTCCTCTTTTCATTTGCCCAATATTTGTAACAAATTCACTTTCCCTGAATTTCCATCATGTGAAACTTGTGAATTTTACTCTGTCATTTCTTTTATCAGCTGCTCAGTTGGTGATAATTGCATTGTATTTTTCATACTGGGTCCTTTCATTTTTCTCTAGTCTGTTATTATGTGATGTGGCTTTGGCAAGAAACACATTCCCATTCTTCCAAACAAAAAAAAAAAAAATCTCAAACCAAAAAAAGAAACCTGCATACAGTTCAGATCCTGCTAATTAAGAAAACGATGAACTTCTAGGTGAAAAAGACAATTAACACATTTGAACGTGCTGCAGGCAATAACCATTTCCATGGAATGCAGGTAGTGCCACTGTCCCGAGGTTCTGGGCAGTGCTGGATGCCCTTGGGTACTACAGCAGCCACCTCATCCAGGGAGCTGCTGCAGCAACACTTCTTACACCCCCTTTAACACAAAATAATTGGAGTTTTGGAGGCTTCTCAGATTCCAAAGGTTTCTTCAGTTTCTCCAGAATGTAACTTTTCCTCTCAAACATCCATTTTCCTGGAGCTGGACTAGATGACCCCCAGACACCCCTTCACCCCTAATGATTCTGTGATTCCTTAACTCCCCCCAGGATAAGTCTGAAAATGCACTCAGAACCAGCTGCTGATGATGCACAGTCTTTCTTCCTCTGCTCTTCCAAAGAGGAGTTCTTTCAGCCCAATCATTGCTATCTTCAATATGAACATTAGCATATCTATATTTTAAGCAGAAATGCTTCACAGGCAAATAGGCAGGGCTTTAAAGAGACTTCAAAATATTTCCAAAAATACCTGCCTTGCTTTCTTTTTCAGCCTTGTGTTATGTATCATTCTCTATATCAGTTAACCTACTTTTTTTGCTAAGCTTTTATTTTTGTTCTGTTGCTTTCCATTTCTGGTGATACAAATTCTGTGTATTCTCTTGGGGAAAGCTGCAGGTTACACTTTAACTTGCACTGTGGTGTCAGTGCTTTGTGATTTACATTACAGTGGCATTCCAAAGATATTTCACAAAATTCAGACTTTTCCTACTGAAGGAGTATGGTCGGCCATGTGCAAACATAACTGGGATTGTTTATTTTTCCATTGCTAGATAAGAAGGTGCGAGGACAAATAAAATACAAAATGAAAAGAATCCCTATTCCGGATTCTTTAGATTCCTGCCTCCCCACCCAGATGTTTGGAGAGCACTGCAGGCTGCTGAGATGCATGCTGGTTATCTGCTGCATGGCCCTACCCAAGCTCTAACAATTACTGATAAGTTCTGTGGCTTTGCTGTGCTGTATTGCTGTTCTTATGAACATCTTTACCGGGTTAAAATACTTCCAATTTTTCACAGTGATTTCTTGAATTAGTAACTAGGAATAAAAATACCCCTTGATAGCAAGTAGTGACACCTTGTTTTCTCCTATCAGTGCAGCTGCAAACCAGTCAGAGGGATTGAATCTGTCCCAAAATCCCTGTTTCCAGGGAAAGCACTGCTGAAAATGGAACTAAGACAACTTTCTCCTGTTGGTACTGACTTCCTCTTTCAGTTTTTTTGCTGACAGCACAGTTCAGGTACCTCACAATCTAAACATGTATTGTTCCATGCAGGAGGAGAAGTGATCAGTAGTTCTGACTTGCAGACATTTCAGGCTTCTTGAGCACTAGCTCTGCTGTCCCCTCCTGTAATAGTTTCAGATATATGCACTGGCAGTCAGATCAGGATATTTGTTTTTCAGCACAGAACTGGTTGCTTTCAGCATCCATATAAAGCTTACCGAGGAGGATGCACACACCCACCAATTTAAAGATGCCATATTATGAGAAATAAACAGGTTATTACTGCAGTAATGCCCACTGGAACAGTTTGGGGTGTATTTTATTACACCAGTGTTGTGGTTTCAGTGTATTTAAGGCTTTAAGTGAGTGAATTTACAGGTATTAAATGGATCAAAATTTATGAGTTTGCCTTGTTAATGTAAAAGACATTTCTTCTGCAGCTAAAGAAAGATGGCACCAAGCTCACTGAAGGAAAAATAGTCCTGACTATGAGTCTGTGTTACTGATTTTCAAGAGTTTAGCTGATAATACCCATTAAGCTTGATGTTGGTGATGGATACAAAAATTAACCTTGAATATCTGAGTGGTAGTGACATACTTGAGTCTTGCATCAGTCAGTATTCAGTTAATTATCTAAGTATCAGTGCAAAGAGAGCAGGCTCCAGCTGGCTGTAATTAGGGCTGGATTGTTCCATGCCTTCAAGACAATTTTTACATTCATGGGATCTGCAGCTTTCTGTTGTCCTCATTTCCTGCAACATAAAAGCACTTGTATGTCAAAGAATGAAAGGGGGCAGAGAGTGAGAGAGGCTGTGCAGATAAATCTCATTAACATCCATGACAATCTGGCTGAGAAATAGGCATTGCAAAATCCAATTTTTTTTTTTTTAAATAAAAAGGGAAAACAATCCCCAGGAGCCATAGACAGAAAGTGTTACTTCACTTGCCTAGAAGACAAGGTGGATCTTTAGAAAGCACAGTGGGTTTTAGAAAAGCTGAAATACGCCCTGTAAATGTTGGTCTTAAGGAGAGAGCAGCAGGCTGTGCAGGAAGCAGGTTGGATGGCACATCAGGAGTGTGTGTGACAGACAGTGGGGGCAGTGCCCTGGGATGCAGCACTGCCAGTGCCAGAGATCCCAGCCCCTTGGTGCACTTCAGGCTCTGGGGTTTGCCCTTGTGCTGCTGAGTTCAGCTCTGCAGTGCTGGCACTGGCACCCAGGGATGTCCTGGCCTGGGGAGAGACTCCTCAGCTCCCTTCAGCTCTCAGGTCATCATGACCTGTGCAGCCTCTATTTCAGCTCATGAGCAACACAGGCAGGTTTTCAAATTATTCCTCTGCTTGGGGAAGAAACAGCCTTTTGTGTAGTTTGCATGTAAAATTGCATGGTGGTATTTCAGTGGGATCCAGTGTGGAAGGTTTGTGCCAGGAACTGGGAGGGAAAAAAGGGCAGGCAGTGTGAGCCCAAGGACTTCAGGACAGGGTCTGTTCAGGCCATGAACCTGCTGAAACCTCCCCTGGCGCTTCTGGGGAGCAGAGGGAGGCAGAGGCCCAGCAGCCTCCTGTGTTGGTGCTCACTGCTGATGTCCTTCACTCCCTGACCTGACAGAAATCCACCCTTCCTCCCCACCCACAGGTGCAGCTGCTGCAGTTTGAAAGCTGGGGCTGTTGAGAGGTGTCATGAAGGTGAGCATGGCCATCTAATTCTGGCTTCCTAATGTCTTACAAGGGCCTAAAGGAAGGTAGCAAAACCAGTAGTTGACAGGGAAAGGTGTACAAGTTAAATTCCTTCTTTATTTAATGCAAATTAAATATTGTCACAAGCAGTAATAGTTGCATGTGTGTTTCTGTTCAGGCTGGCTCTGTTCAGACAGGCATCCCCAGCAGTGGCTGTGCAGTACCTGAGCTGCATTTAGCAAAGGCTTTTGCCACTTGCATAGGACTGCAAGCACTGAGCTGTGTCTGAGCCATCACCCTGCAGTGCCCTGGCACTGGGTGAGCACAGACAATCTGTGTGTCACAGCACTTCAGTGGGGCAAGGCTCAAGTGTGGAATATACACCCAAGAAAATAATTTTATTTTGTGTGCTGAGATAAACTTTGTAAATTTTCTTTTGTGCACTTGACTATTAACAGAGAATTAATGTTTTGCTACTTCGACAAGAATGCTTTACTTACTGACCTGCTTCTGTGAAAGTTTATATTCTCTGATTATAGCATTTAGAATCATAAATTCTGTTTACTGACTGAAACTAAGTCTCTCAACCCTCAGTATCTCGCTAATTTCCTTGAAACGTTCCTATGGCAGCTGTGCAAAACCAGCTGGCTGGGTAAGAAACTGATAGCCAGTAAGTACAGACCTGCCTCAGCTCTGGCCATACAGCACTGAGCCACTTAGCCATGGTTTGATGTTAATTATTCATCACTAGTGATGAGCTGGGAGTAAGGGCAGTTGGTGAACTGTTCTCCCCCAGTACAGAATCAGAGAATTGTTAAGGTTGAAAAAGACCCTTAAGATCATTGTGTCCAACCACTGACACAGCACTGCCAGCTCCACCGCTGACCCGTGTCCCCAAGTGCCACATCCACACAGCATTTTAATCCCCCAGGCATGGTGAGTCCACCACTGCCCTGGGCAGCCTCTGCCAGGGCTGGACAACCCTTTCAGGGAAGACATTTTTCCCTAATTTCCAATCTAAACCTCCTTGTTGTGAGGAGCCCAAAACTGCCCGCAGGATCTGAGGTGTGGCCTCAGCAGTGCCCAGCACGGGGGGATGCTCACTGCCCTGCCACAGCATTGCTGCTACAGCCCAGGTGCCATCAGCCTTCTCCTGGGTTCGTGTTCAGCTGTGCCCAGGTCCTTTCTGCTGGGGAGCTTTCCAGTCCCTCTGCCCCAGCCTGCAGCACTGCAGGGAGTTGTGAGCCAAGCACAGAACCCAGCTCTTCACCCTGTTGAATCTCAGACAGTTGGCCTTGGCACTGGATCTGGCCTGTCCTGGTCCCTCTGCAGAGCCCTCCAGCAGAACATTCCCACCCCACTCAGCACTGTCTGCCCCCTGGCTGAGGGTGCCCTCGATCCCCTCAGGCCAACCCTTCTCCTTTCCTCCCCAGAGCAGCTCCCTTTCCTCAGTTTGATTTCCAGCAGGGGACTTTGCTGCAGGACCCCATAAGCCCCAGTGCTGGCAGCACAGCTGGGCAGTGGCTCCAAGGTTAGACAAACGAGCAGTGGGACTGTGACAGGCTGCACTGCGTTTGCAGGACACACAGCCACAGTCTCCCTTTTGTATGTCTGCATTTCAGTGGTTTCCAGAAAGTCTAAAGGTACGTTTTCCAGGAAATTAAGAGAATTCAGTTATGATGACAAAATGTTAAAGGTGCAACTTGCAGCAAAATCCAGGAGCTCTTCAGAAGCTCCTCCTCTCTGTTTTGTGGTTCATGAGGTGATTCATCCCAGAGACCCTGCCTTCCCAACTGCCTCAGCTCATACAGAAGCTTAAGCCTGTGTCTATGTTGCAACTTCAGCGTAAGGGATAATGGTTCCTAATTGTTGAGTAGCACATTGAGTGCAGTAAGTGCTGACCTCTCTCTGCAGCACTGTGCCACAGAAGGAATGGCTTTTGTGTTGAAACCCAATTGGAGTAGCTGTAATGCTTCATGCATCATTTTAATGGCACTCTCAAAAAGCCTGGTATCTCGGTATGTCATTATCTCAGACTCTGCAGTTGTTGTTTCTTATTTAAATGTCCTATCTCACTTGAGATTTAATGTAATTAGAACCAGCCTGTGGAAAAATCTTTTTCTATTATGTCTTAGCTATTGTTCCAGTCAAGATGGTAAAGCAAATCAAACAGGATATAATGAAAATGATAAAACCATTTGCAAGAGGCAGTTTTCCTGAGGGAAGCAAAAGGCAGCACCGCTTTTCATTTTGCTTTGTAATTCTAAACATGGCATGGGCCTGGAGTGACTCCATGGAGACTTGTCCAATACACCTGAGAGCACAGACAGGTACAGCTGGCAGGAATCTGCCTTGCCTGATCCAACAGGGAACCAGAAGCACCACAGCAATAAGCTTCTTCCACTGTCACTGCTGCTGTCCCAGCCTGTTCAGCCAGCACTGGGTCTGCTTGCCAGCCAAGGTGTGTGTGAAGGAGCTGGGCCTGCAGTAATGAACAGCTGAGGTTGTTATTTTCACCTCGAGCTGCAGCATCCTGGCTGGGGAGCTGCATCCAGAGGGTGGTGTCTGCAGAGGCACTGGTACCCACAGCCTCGGTGTAACGTGTGTCTGCAGCAGAACTGCTGCTCCCGCTGTGGGAGGAGAGGGAAAAGTGTCCAGGGCTTTCCTGGTCTGGCTTGGAGGCCACATCACAGCAAGGCAGGAGCCCTGACTGCTGTCTCTGCTGCGTGATTGCTGAGCAGTTCAGGTGTTACTGTTCCACATCTCTTGGCTTTTCTATTAGGTTTATAATTTGACATCAAAACTGTTTTGCAATGTATTTTCTCTTTTGTGCACAAGCCGCCTGTGAGCAGGCTTTTGTATTGTCAGCACGTGTTACAGAAATCTATATTAATTCTCAGCAGTATTGATAAACTTCAGCTGTGAGAGGGAGGCTCTGATCCAGGGCTGCGTGCCATGGGCAGAGCTGGGCAGGCAGTGCCTGCACGGGGTGCTGCCAGGGCTCTCAGTCCTGCTGTTCTAGAGGGGATGGATCGAGTGCCCAGTGGTGCAAAGCCTCTCCAGCCAGGCACTGCTGCTGCCCTGCTGTTGGGTTTACCTGGCACCATGGCCTTTGGAGTGCAGAGTGCAGCCAGCTGAATCTGTCTTCACACAAATGTCAGAAGCAACTGGTCATGCTTATTTTTTCAAAAGCAACTTATGTAAAAATGTAAAGGATCAAAATGCAAGTAATTCAAATGATTGAAGAAATCATTAGGTTAATACCTGCAAACTCTTGTGTAACTTCAGATGTAATGAAAAAAAGAAAATCTACCTGGAAAAATTATCTTTTTTTGTAGGTTTCTAGGTTTGGTGCTGACTAATTTATAGATCACCTGTGCACAAGTTTGCCTCTTCTGTTACCTTGATCTCTTTGGAATTGAAGAAACAGTAGCTTCTTCCTCTTATCCTTCTATCCTGTTCCTTTCTTGTAAAGAAATGATTAAATACTCAGAGTACAAATGCTGCACATGAATATTTATAAGAACTTTTATAACATTTAGCGAGGCAATGCTTCATGGCTGTCTCTTTCTGAATGCACATAAGAAAGTGCCATAATTTCTTCGAAGCTGCACTGAGTCCTTATTTGCTACTGGGTTGGCAGGAGCTGGAGGCTCCTTGGGGCTGCAGTCATTGATGATGACAAAACACAGAGATCATTGGGGTGTTTCCTACTTTTCTGTTAAAGCACTTGGCTTGTGTTTAATATCTCATAAGAACGCATTTTTCATGCATCATTTACATTTAAGTTGCAGAAAATTGCTAGGTAGAAATCTTGTTACTGGCATTGGATAAATACCTGATTCCTGCGTTGATACTTTGGCCTGGGAAGAAACAAAGTGAAATGTCTTCTGCTTGGAATACTGACACTGTGGGACAATTGAGTGGCCCTGGAGCACACTGTGCAAAGCACTTGGAGGGTCCTCCTGTTAATGCAGAAGTGCTTTAGCCTCCACTTCTCTGCATATTGTCTCTCTGGAGTAGGGCATCCTGTGCATACCTAATTGCCTGTGTAATGCCTCAGAGTGTTGTCACACACCCACTTCTAAAAAGCAAATGGAAACTAGTAGCTCTTAATAGCAGATTTTTCCCCTTGACATCCTGAAAGAATTTAGATCAGATTAAGCACAGAGGAGAAAGAAGAAAGGCTTTAGGAATAAGCAAAAAGGAGAGGGGGTTAGAGTTGTGATTTGCTAAAGCTGAAGATAATTTTAGAACTGGGTTTGGAAGTCCTTGCTCATAATCCTGTTGTAACCTCTTCCCTTCTCCCTTATAAAATATTTGCCATAAATTGCATGTTCTCATGTCCACAAGGTTACTACATGAATTGAAGACTTTCAGTGTTTTTTAGAAGCTGGAGTGCACGACGTGGATTGGAAGTTCCCTGTTGGAGCTTGGCACAGCACGTGTCGGTCTGTGTGATGTGCTGCTGAAGTGCCCCCCGTGCCGGGGCTGGTCCAGCAGACCCACTCGAGGGCAGAGTGGGAATCACCCCAAATCAGAGTGGGAATCACCCCAAATCAGAGTGGGAATCACCCCAGGGCTGTGGGCAGAGCCTGGGACCTCCCGTGGATCTGCTCCAGCAGGGGCTGCCTGGGTGTTCCACACCCTCCCGCTGGGTTCTGACAGGCTGCTTTCTGTGGGGTGGGCTTTAAACAATGCCCACTGTAACATCTTTCCCTGGATCAGCTGGCTAAGTTAATTCTCCCTGGAATTCATTAATAGTATAATATTTCTGGTTTGTAATCATATTTTCTCAGTTTTAAGTCCCTTTTTCTCTGATCACATTTACTTTAGCTTTCTGCCTGGGATGTGTGTGTCTTCTGTAGATCTCAGTCTGAAGATACCCAGAATATTCCAAGGATCTGATACTTGTGATTTCTTCATTTTGTGTCTGTGTTTATAAATATGTCTAATTTATACTTCTCTGCTACAGCAGTATGCAAACTATAGAGGTGTATTTTTAAAGAAGGCACCATTTATGTGACTTTAACCCCTGAACTACTACTGTACTTAATTTTCAGACAGTGATTTTGATCTCCTTCCCAGATGTTTTGGGCACAGTAATTATTGGAATTATTTTCATCATTAGCAAAGGACAATTGAAGGAGACTATCAACAAACAGTTTAGTTTACATTTCAATTAAAGCTGTACACTTGTGGCATTACATTTATCACTAGATATTACAATAATAATTTTGAAAGACAATAATGCTCTCAGTTGTGCTTTACTTGTGCAAAACTTTTGAACTTGATGCATGACCTCTGAGCATGTCAGAGTCAGAACTTGGTTACCTCTGTAAGAAAAGTACGTGCTCACCTGAGAACTCTTGGAGTTTAGCAGCAGGCATAATTCAGGATCTTGGGAAAATGCTCCCAAGTTTGCATCGACAAGGAAACAAAGGTATTGTCCACATTGGTGTGGAGCAGCTCATCAAATCCACCTAAACAGATTAAAAAACCTGTAGTCCTTGGATAATAATATCTACAAGATATTATAAAACAAGAGTTTTCATATCACATTTTTCATAGGGAATATTGAAATTAGACTTAAAAAAAAAATAGTATGACAGCTCTTCCTAATTTATTTCTTTGCACTGAATTTTTAGTAAAAATGAAGTGTGCACCAGGGAATGCATAGGCACAGCAAGTGGTAAAATCCCAGGGACCTTTAGAGACTTTCATTTGTCTCTGGTTCCTGGCATATTAAAGGTTTGTGGACTTTTGAGGCAGAATTTATTTTATTACTACTACAGAGCCTCAAACTGAAATCTTCCATCCTGCCCTGTGAGCCAAAGGCCTTGACTCAAGCAGGGATCTTGCTGCTAGAGCTCGGTGTCTGACTGCAGAGCAGTGACTGCTGGAATTGCTGCCACGGAGGGGAGGTGAGGGATCTGCCTGCTCCTCCTTCAGCTCGGCCATTCATGATGCTGCTGCCTCACTTCAGCAGGCAGCCATCTCATTATCTCTGGGAAGTCTCCTCTGCCCTTTTCCTTTCCCATTCTTCTTGCTACAAGTTTAGCAAGTAATTAAAAGAGTGGCTGAGGAGTGAAAGTGGAATTTTTCCAAATGCTGTTCCTTGTGAAATGGAATACATCGCCCACACATCCCAGGGCAGTGATTGAAGATCTCCTCACATTTGTCTTACTTGAGATTTAAGCAAAATCATCTGCTGAGCATTTCAGTCTATCCATGTGCATTACAATCCATCCAGGCTCCCTGAAAAGAAAAATGGGAAAATAAGACATGGTTAATGTCCCAGGCTTTATGTGGAGAGAAGAGATTTAACATGGGGCATTAGAGACAGAGCATTGGGAGCCCGTCCTTTTGGTAAATGCCTTGGGTTACCTGGGCCTTGGAAGAGCTCTGGGCTGGAGCAGCAGTGCAGGGAGCTGGGGCTGCCTGGCTGTGGCACTGCCTGGGGCTGCAGTGTGTCCTGGCAGGGCAGGAGCTCCTCCTGGAACCCACCCAAAGCCCAAGCCTTGCTTTGGCACAGCCACGGGTGAACAGAAGTTGTGCAGAGCTGCTCCTTACAGCCACTGTCTCTCCACTTTACTCTTCCTGTTCCTGCAGTACCATATGGAAGTAAGGAAAGTACTTTGCTCTCTAAAGAAAGAAAGAAAGAAGAAATAAGTATTTTGATGTAGCAAAAATTCCTGTATGAACATGTATTTTGAAGACCTGCACAGCACAGAGCAGATCTGCTTCAGCTTCTCAGCTCTGCTGTATGAAGCAATCAAGAAGCCAATCCTACACCTGTATCCAGGCAGCTGATAAATCTCCTGTTATTAACTTCAGCTTTTTGATTTTTTTTTTTTTTTTTTTTACATACAGAATTCTGGCATCCAAACAAGTCTTCTGCCTTTATTGAGTTTGACATACTGCAATTTCTCTCAAAATTAAGGCTTTGGGATCCCTGTTCACATACCAGGTTTCAACAAAAAGCTTTATAAAACAGCTGGCTTTAAAAGCTGAGTGATTGTCAGATGAGAAATGATTTGTACTTGAAACAGTCATAGAAGGTGAAGTTAGTAGTGACTCATTTTCTGGTTATATTTCTGCAAAAAATATTTTTGCAAATCACTGAAATCCAAAAAATTTAGCATTTAATCTTTATTCACATTACTGAGACTGGTTTTTCTGTCAAATAACTGCTGGGTACTATTGCAAACAAAAGGCTTGCTTTTTAAAACAGCTTTAAAATAAAGCACAAATTCCTTGTATTTGAAAAACCATGTTTCCTGTCTTCCTTGTGCCTCTGTATATCTTCTTTGCAGATGCTGAATTTTAGTGAGGTATAAATAGATAACTTGGTTAACAAGTATACAAAAGGCTAAATTAACTTTTAAATCTAGTACGTTTTAATTTCATTTTTCTATGTTGATACTGAGAAACCAAAGTGATGAAAGTGGAGTGTTATGAATGTTCTGTGGGTTAGGACTGGCTATAAGTGACAAGTCTGAAACTGGTTGTAGGTAGGAGGTGCTACTGAGCAGGATGCTATGTATTAATCTTTGTCCTAAAATTAGTCAGGGGTTTTTATGAGCAGTCTGAAAGAAAATGTAAATAGGGAGAGCAGGAGATTTGAAAGCAGAGATATGCACTGGCTATACAGGGAAAAAATATGGAGGAAATACGTTTTATTTATAATGTACAGCTGTAAACTGGGAATAAAAGATTTTAGGCCAGGCTTGCCTGATTGCACTGAGAGAAGTGAAGCTGCTCAGAAGCTCGTGGAAGGCATGAGCACATCATTACTGATAACAGAGGACAGTGCCTGGCCTCCAGGTGTGCAGGGATTGCTGCAGCAGTGGAAGCCTTGTGCTGGTGTTTGTCCCCAGCGTGGGACCCCGCGCTGCCTTTGCAGAGCAGCGCCCAGGGGTGCTGCTAACAGGTCACAAGTGGCACTGGGGGTTAAAGGTGTGGGCAGCTTCATTTCCAGAGAAGGGCAGAGAGCTCCCTTTATTCCTATTTGTATTTGAAAATAGCAAAGTAGAAGCAGAAGTGCTGCTGAAAGCGATGAGTAAGGCAGCGTTGATGGCTGTCACGGTTACCGTGGCAACCCCTTGGCCACGGGTTGGGATGCCATCCCTGTTTATGTAACCATCTCAGAACATATGCCACCACCACTAATTAAGCCAAGGTTGAGCCCAGAACTTTGAAACCTGCCATGGCTCTTTTTTTTCTGTAGGAATTGCAGGGTTGAGCAGTGCAGGGAGCGTGGAGCCTCCTGTGTGACCATCCTGGGGACACCTGGCGTGACCTTGCCCTCCGTGTGCAGGAAGTGGCAGCAGGGCAGCCTGGGCTGTGTCCCTGAGCAGTTCCCTCCGGCAGGGGAATGTGGTGGTGTCTCCTGGCCACTCCTGGAGACTGAGCCCAGGAGCTCAGAGGGAGCAGGGGCAGAGCTTTGCTGCTGCTGTTGTCTCACGCTGGTTCTTGTTATAAACAATATACTTCCAAATGCCACAGTGTTGCACAGGGCAGGAATAAACCTCCCTCAAGACCCTCCAAGAGAGCTGGTAATAGCAGCCTGTCCCATTTCACTCGGAATGGCAGTGACAAAAGGTAATTGCCCTGAGCTTGGTGTGGTTTCTGGTGTGGGCTTGTAGCAGCCCAGTTTGCTAATAAAGTATTCTTGTCATAAAAATCTCGTTTGAAAGGCAAGGAATTCAGATGAGTGTGATTCTGCTTTTACCTTCAGACCCCTGTAGACTGGTATTGAGTCATCTCAGCAGTACAAGAGTAGAAAATTCACATTGTGCTTTTTCTGGCTACAAAAGGCTTCGCATTCTCAGGATTCTGTCAAGCACAAGTAGCGAAATTTGCGTCTGGCAATCAGGTCCTTTAGGAAAACATTTCTATCTGTAAAGAAGAAGTAAAGAAAGAGAATTGAATGTTGGTGGTGATTTTCTTTCCTTTGCTAGAGCTCGTTTGCTGTGCTCCAGCTTTGTTGTTTCCTGCTGTGTCGTGCTGCAGGCGTTCCCAGGTATGATCAGCAGCCCCTTCATTAGCAGCTGCTTCATTAGCAGCGGGTGTGGGCCGGGCCGGCCGGGCAGGAGCCGCTGCAGGGCCGTGCCAGGCTGGGCTCCGGCCCGGGGCTCCTGCCCGGGGCTCTGGGATGAGCCACCTCTGGCGTTTAGGTGGCTGCTCCTGCTGCCCCAGAGCAGATGGGCAGTGAGGAGGGCAGGGATTTCCTGCCTGCAGCAGCCTGCTCCTCATTCCTGCCTCCCCTTGCTCCTCCTTCAGCACTGGCTAAGAATTAGAGTGGTTTTACACGCTTGATAGGTATAAACATCTGTCTGTGGAAATGCAGGGTATTTCTTCTCTCATGGAGTAAATTGAGCACATTCCCCAGCTGCAAAAACCAGTCATTGACTGGAAAGATAAAAACTAACACAGGATTTCTGTTGCATTTCCTTTCTGATTCTGTCCTTGAGTATATTTAATGATGCCTTCACTGCATAGTTTTCCACGTGTGGAGTATTTTAAAGTATGGAATCAGATTTTGGGAACTAAAATAAATTACTGGGGTTTTGTTGGGGTTTTTTTCCTGCCCTACATCTTGTCTCTTTTGGTAGGCTAAAAAGCTGATGACTGACTGTGAGATGCCCTGGGTTTGGCTGTTAGTCCTTCTCTGTCCCCATGGAGGGAAAGGGCTGCACACAGAGCCCCCACAATGTGCCTGGAACACTGGGGTGTTGTGGACTGGCAGGCACAACACAATCACCAGAATAAGGAAGAAGTCAATTCTTATTATGTATGCTAAAAGCATCCAATGCCAGCACCTCCTAATTCCTTTTCTGAATTTCATCTATGCTGGTGCTTTTTATCCCTAATAACATTCTTATCAGTGGTGGCTTGCCATTTTATGGGGATGGATTTTAGGCAAAGCGTAAGTAGAATAAGCAAAGAAATTATCTGTTGTAAACTTCAACATTAGTAAACATTAATATCTTTAACCTTTTGACTTGGAGCTCATCACTCATTTCATTGCTCTGGCTTATGACTGCAGATTAAAATTTCTTGTATTCATCTTGCTTGCTGAAGTAGCTTATTGGGAAGGATAAATGACACCCTAATTAGAAGAGTAGCCTGTGTGAGAATAAGCTGCTGGAACCAGCTTTGATGGTCAAAAAATTACCTGTAGCTAGTTTCTCAAGATTATCAAAGAGGCCCTCAAATTAGAATGTCTGTCTTTGATCATAGATGTGAGGAATGAGGCAGAATGAGTGCACCAAGCAGATGGCAGTGGGAGGAGATGGTTGCTGTGGAATGGGAAACTGGAGGAGTTTTTACAAAGATTCAGGCCCTTTCCAGGCATTGCTCTACCACATAGTGAATGAGATAGCAATATAGGGCTTATTTTTATTTCTATTTTCCACCATAAAATAGTAATGTATGTGTCTTCAAAAGTTAAACTGATTAGGTTATTTTTAGAGAAAAATCCCTCTTCTGTCATTCCTCTGTAACCTTACCCTGATGTTTCTAACCTGTAGTGTGACAAGCTTCAAACAGTACTAATCTTTAGTAATCTCTTTCCACCTGGCTAATTCCCACTGCCTGACCTGGCTGTGGGTTTGTCCAGATCCCTGCAGGACCTGTGGGTGTGACACAGTCCCTTGGCCCAGGCACTGACAGCCCCAGGCCCCAGCTGCCCAGTGCCAAACATGAAGTCACAAAAGGAAGAAATGGGATGGCCCAGGACTGAGTTCCAAGTCTGGGACAGAGTGACAAAGTGTGGGAGGAGGAGAGAAAGGCCTGAGCTTACCATGGGAGATGATGGGATCGCAGTGCTCCTGCACCATGGGGTTATTTTGCTGGATCAAGCTAAAACCACTGAAAAAGCAGGATCTGGGAAGAGGAGGAGCAGTCAGGCCCAGCCCCCAGCAGTGCCTGCCCTTCACCCTGCCCAGACTTCTCCAGTGGCCAGCACAGGAACAACCTGGTAATGAGCAAATCCTCTTCTCCACTGGAATGGTTAATGCTGGTTTCGAGCTCTGAAGTTGGGAGCTTTGGGCTCACCCCACCTCGTACAAGTGTCATGGCTCATCCCATGTATTAATGTCTGGTTGTTCCTCTGAATCCACTGACCCCTTGATCTCAGTGCCAGCTTCTTTCAGGAACTGTTTTGTGTGGAATAATTTTCTTTTTGGAGATGTAAATATGCTGCATTGGGTTTATTGCTTTT
The DNA here is from genome assembly GCF_026979565.1 of Vidua chalybeata. Lineage (NCBI taxonomy): Eukaryota > Metazoa > Chordata > Aves > Passeriformes > Viduidae > Vidua > Vidua chalybeata. The sequence continues at coordinate 1,140,412 of NC_071542.1, read as the reverse complement.
TTTTTTTTTTTTTTTTTTGAGATAGACACTAAATGGGAACACCCAGTCTGTCTTCTTTATGTGATGGATCATTTAATATACTATTACATTATTTTATTTGTCTCAGTTCTGACTAAACTATCCTAATCTTTTTGTTTCACTGAAGGGATGAAAAGCTTTCCATATTAAAATATTTTTGTGGCTGTTTTATGCAGCATTTCTTCCTGAGGTGTCATAAATAGAACTGAGTGCAATACTCAGTAAATCATGTCATTGATTTTCTCACACAGAAAGCATGTAATCTGCTGGTTGCCTGGCCTTTGCTGTGACACCATTTGCATGCTCTGCCATTAGGAATTGGAGAGAACTTCTTAAAAGCTTAAAATAAGATTGTGCCATTTCTCTTTTGCTCATTGGTTCATGGTTGGTAGGAAGAGCAGGTTTCCTTTGCAGAAGTGATGATAAAGAGCAGGTCCCTTCACCATGTGCTGAACTGATGCCTGGTTCTGATAAGGGACTGTAATTTTGCACAGCTCAGCCACCTGGTTCCTGAATTTCTCCACAATTCTTGCCTCTGCACAGTCCAGTCCTGCTGCGCTGTTGCTGTAATTTATCGGTTATTTTTAATACCTTCTTTTTTAATAATGGCTCCTAGTGGTTCATTTTTAAACTTAATCCTGCCAAGTCTTTATTTAATGACTCCTAAGGTTCCCAGGGGGGACTGGGACCACTGGAGGGTGCCCACTGTGCTGCAGCCTCGGTGTTGTAGCTGTTGCTGTCCTGGCTGTGAGCCAGCCCCTCCCTCCTGAGTTACCTGCCGTGACACTTCAATGTGTCTTTGGTTCCTGTTTAGTCAGTTCTTCCCCGTCCTTTCCAATGCTGATTTGTATTTTGATATCCACAAGTTATTTGCTAAACTGAAATGGGGGTTTGGGGGGATTTTGGGGGTTGGCACTTGTGTGTTTTGCTGCCTCTGGTGTTCAGATCTTTGGAGCCAGGGCCTGCAGGAGTGCAAGGGAGAGAGGCTGAAGCAAACACAAGTTGCAGAATTGCTGGACTCCACAATCCAGGGGTGATCCACCCTGTTTTCCTTCTCAGGCTGTGCTCAGCAGAAGGATAACCACAACTGTTCCCAGGTCTCTGGCTATAAAAGCACTATAATGTTTCTCAGGTATTGCTTTTTTGTTTGTTGTGAGCAGACTCTGGAGACGTTTGGTAAACTTCATTCTTCTCCACGAGTGTTTGCATGTGCTTAAACAAAAGGAAAAAAGATCAAAGGGCAGAATTTCAAGTGGGCCCAGGAAGGGTAAATCAAAGATAATTAGATTGGTCAAGATACAGTCATACTTTTAAAATGCTGTGAGGGACTTAATTCTCATAGTTTTTCTTAAATAAAGTAGGGAGAAACTGAAATGCACTAGAACTGAGGATACTTTTTTGAAATTATAATTATTGTGCTTTTTTCCTGTCAGCTGATATGCTTACCCATAATTTGCTGCTAAATCTTAGAATGGTGTACAACCATTTTCAGAAAGCACATCATTTATAGTTTGGCTTACTTCACTTTGTTAAAAGTAGAAAATAAAATCAATTTTCCATGTAAATAAAAAAGCATTCCTAAAGAATATACTGTGCTGCTGTGTCTGAGTGATCATCATTAGAAGAATTTATATATATATATATCTAAATGGACCAAATATATTTAAAATGTTGTTAATACTAAATGATGACTTCTTTTTCCAAAAGGAAAAAAATCTCCAGTTACGAATGTCAAGAATTGTTATTACTGGGACTCATAAGAGTTCCTATTCAAATACCTGCCTTGGCTGCCCGCTGGGCTCAGCACCACAGGGCAGAGCTTGGCCTTATTACAGCTCTGTGTGTTCCCAGTGTGGTGATGCAGAATCTGTTCAGAGTACCTGGGCAGGTCCCGAGGATATTCCTTGCCTTTTCCTTGCTCTGTGGCATTATCTCTTTGGGTTAGGTCAATTGCAAAGAAATGCCTGTTTTCTTCTGAAGCATCCCACATTGTCTAGCCCTGGGCAGGTTTTTTCTCCAGTTTGTTGGTTATTTCTATCACGTTTTATCTTTGCAAGTTTTAGGGAGGAAAAAAAAGCCCATATTTAAGGTTTTCCTTCACTTACTTAGTATTATGAAATACTTATGTAATTTGAGCTCTTTTTGAAGGAGAAGAAATACAGTGTGAAACATTAAAACAGGAAAAAAAGCCCTGTCTGCAGCAAGATAAAACTTCTTTTTTAACAGAAGTGGTAATGCCCAGCATTTATGGAAATGTCCATCTGTGCTCTCTGCCAGAGTCAGAGCTCTGGTTTGGTACTGCAGTGAGCTGATATTTAGCAAATATCCCTCACTTTGGGAATAAAGTTGTGCCAGCCCATAGTGCTTCTTGCACTCTTTAGTGCCGTGGGCTTTCCTGGCACGCCCTGAGTGAAGGGAGTGCTGGACACTCTTGGGGAGCATTCCCACAGCCCACTGCCCCCCAAGCAGGACCTGCACGAGTGTCGGGTTTTAAAACAGGCTCTTCAAATGTTTATGGTTACATTAAAATTTAAAAGAAACAGAACTCAAACCCTGGCAAAGAATAGCCATCCCCTTTTCCCTGCTGTGTGAGACTTGCACTGCTGTTTATGATGATCAGTGACTGTCCACATGCCTCTAAGTGGTTCAGACAAACCACAAAGCCCTGGTGGTTTTGTGGCCTTTGGGCACTCCCGTATAGGAAGCCCAGGTTGAATTCCCACTGCTGATTTTTTCAGTCTGAGGACAGGCCTGGCAGTGGGGAGAGGTTTGTGGTTGTGCAGCAGCCCTGACTGGACTGGTGCCGAAGAAGGCTGATCAATGCAGTTTATTCTGCAGCATAAAAATTGCAGCCCCATTGTCAGGGCCAGCAGCACTACAGGTAAGTGGATTTTCCCTGGAGGAGGACAAACCGAAGGAAACCTGTGCCAGGGTGTGGTGATCCCAGAGGAGACCAGAGGGTGCTGGTTGCAGCTCAGGAAAGTCCCAGCCTTTCAGTGGGGGGAGATTTTTGCAGCACACAGCATTGCAAGCACATGTCTAATAGGTGCATTCATTTTCATATGCTCATTCACTGAGCAGGCCTGATTAATTAGTGCGTGTCACCATCTGGTACTTACCAAGACTATTCATTTTTAAAATGTTGAAATTGTAGGGAATGTTGCACACCAATTAAGTTCTTTTTAATTGGATTATTTTAGTATAAAGTATTACTGGAGAAGGCCTTCATTGTGATTCAGCCAGCATGCATCCAAAGGAGACCTGCCAGCCTGAAATTACCTAGAACAAAGGCAAAATGCCTGAAATGCATGTTTATTACTATCTTCATGCACTCAGCAAAGATGATGTCAACAAATAAAAGCACCACAGAGACATTTCTGCATTGCTGTGCAAGCTTCCTGACACGAGGGTATCTCAGCTGATCCCTGCTTCATCTTTGCTCTGCAACTCCAGATGTGTCATCTTCTCCCTCTGACCTGAAAACTGAAATATGCTTTTGCCTTCCTGACTGCTTGATGCCAACTCAACAGGGCCAGGCTGAGCCCTCCTGTGCACAGCTGTGTACCTGCTGGAATGAGGAGCATTAGTCTCATATACACATGGAAGGATTTGGCCTTTAAGGCTGATAAATTATCTGTGCTGACTCAACCATTTAGTGAATGAAGTGTCACGATCTGCTGTTGGGAGCAGAAGTTGTCTGTCTGTACTTGCTCCTGACACTGACTCACTGGTGAATTTTAGTTCCTTAACGTCACTGCACTGCAGTGGTTCCCCGTATAAATTGTGAATAGTTCTGTTTACCAACTTACATAAAAGGCTTTGAGATACAGGGATGAAATGCAGACTGTTGATGTCACATATTTGCTATTAATACTTTCTTTACGAGTCTGATGCTGTTTTGTAAGTAACATCTTGTCATTGCCTTGATTTTGCATAGATTGAGCGTCTTCAAATGAGTTTTGTCACCTGAGCTACTCATTTCAGAAGAGCCAGGAGCTCTGCAGGGTGCACATTCCTGTTCCTTAGCAGGTACATGGAGTGTCAGTGGAAGCAGGGAAGGTAGGGAAGAAAAGACACCTGGTCACTTGCAGCTGGAGAGATCTGAGGTGTGACTGCCTGGGTCTCTCGTTGCCCTGTTTTGTTCTGGAGATAGTGCAGGAATCCAGCGATGAACAATGTCGGGATGATTTTTTCCCTGTCTTTGTGTGCATTTTCAGTCCCTTCGATGGCCTCTGCTGCCCCCTGCCAAGCTGCAGCTGGAGACAGCCATGGAAGCAGCAGCCTGCTGAAAGATTTCATTTCTCTTATCACTCCTAATTACTCTCACCATAATTAGCACACATAATAGAGAATTTGTAGTTGAAAAAGTAATTCTTTTTAAAGGAGAGGAAAGCAGCAGAAAGATTGCTTTTAGTTGTTCAACAGGGAAGAAACTGACTTTTTTTTTAAGATTGCAAATGCTTGTTTCAGCATATAAAGGTCACTGTGGATTTAATTTGAAATAGCGTAGGAGTGCTTCTGATTTCAAAGTACAAAAGTAGCACAGTGTTGGAATTGTTTTGGTTGTTTTCTTAAGATCCATTTCCTCTAGTTGGAAGGTGGCTGTTTCCTCTGTGGTGCAGCTGCAGGCAGTGTCAGGGCCTGTGACAGGAACTGCTCGTCCTGCTGTGCCCAAGCCAGTTGCAAACCCAGCTGGGGTTCACAGACCCAGGGAGTCAGTGGCTCTTCTGTTCCAGGGTGTCACAAATCATCCTGGGGTCAGGGCTGTGTTCAAACCAGTTCTCTTGGCAGTTGGAGGCCAAAAGAGCTGAAATACCTACCCGTGGCTTGTGTGTACTCTGTGTCCAGGTTCCACATCTGCATTTCCACAGTCACCAGGTGTGTGATTGCTGAGGTAAAGTGCTGCAGGCAGCGCTGCTGGCACACAAGGGGGGTGTTCTGGCATGAAGCACAGAGCTGTAGTTGTTACTCTCTCTGGAGAACTGTGGTTCTGCTGAGTTTCCTGTAGTTGAGTGTGACCCTTCTCTGGCTTAGAGGAAGTGTTGGAGCAAAGGAGAGTGCCCAGTGTGTTGTGACACAGGCAGTGGTGGCATCACATCAGGATGTAGCCCTGGGCAGGTGGGCACTGCAGAGCTTCCTCAGTGCCCCTTTTTCCTGGCAGGAAATGCCTGGAACACCATAAAGCCGCCTGCCTTGTGATGGGATTCTAGAGCAAGTGCAGCTTATGCAATTTCAGAGAAATAAGATCACATGGGCAAATCTTAAAACCCACACACAAGCACTAACCCTTTTGTTTAATTTGGTTGTTCAAAGCTTTGATGTGATGGAGAAATATATTTTCAAGAAAGCATTTAGTTTAGATTCCCATTAGTGTAACTTTACTCCTATTTTTTAAACACATGAAAAGAGGGAGATAACCAGAGTATAAAATTCTTGTACATGCTCTCTCCCTGGTTTTAGGAGAACTATTTCTTAATGTAATTTTTCTGCGTACAATATATGGCCTCGCAAGGTGTTGAAGCAACAAAACTTGAGAGAGATCAAGAAACATACAAAGGCATTTTACTCTGTATGTGCAAGATAAAGTCTAAAAGTTTGGGCAGATCTCAGTCTGGCAGAGTTTCTCTCTCTTAGGTCATACAGAGAAAGCTTTTGGCAGTGGCTTTTTGGCAAAAAGCTTTGTCTGGAAACATATTTAGTCAGCATATGAAATGTGATAGCCCTGGTAGCACGGCTGTGCCTGCAGGCACTAATAGAGTTAGGCTTCAGCCCCATCTGCTGTTGGATCGGGATTGCTCTGTTGGTTTGCCAGCACAGGACAGCCCTTGCCAAAACACAGAGCAGGACGTGAGGAGACTGACAAACCCCTCCCGGTGTCAGCTCTCTAATGATCCTGTTGTTTGCCACGCCGATGAAAGCCAGTGGTGCCCTGAGAGCTCCAGCACAGCCTCCCTGCTGCTGAGCTCTGTGGGGAGCTGCAGCGGGTCAGCACTGCCCTCGCCGTGTGCCTGGGTGAGCAGCAAGGATATTTGCACCCCGAGGCCTGTAAGAATAGAGCAGTATTGATTTCCAGTGCCTGTGTTTACAGAAGTAGCAGTGGGCGTAGAGATCCTTTCACCTCAGTAAAATGTCTCCGATAATTTGAGTTATGCAACAGTGACGAAGAGAACAGACTTGCGGATTTGGCTCAGAAGGCTTAAAATCTTCAGGCATTAATTCATGAAACACTCAAATCCGGGATACTCTGGTGACTATAAAGCACAGCAGATTCGTGTTTGATTTTTACTTAAGGCTGATTGTTTCAGGAAATAAAAAGATTCACTTTGAACGAGTTTTTCAGTTCTTCTTCAGTTGTTATTTCTGGAGGGGTTAGGTAGAAAAGCTACATGTGAAAGAAATCAGGGACTAAAAATCCTTAGCTTTGTTTTGAGGATATCAGAATGGTTTCTTGCCATTACAGTAAGCAAAAGGAGAAAAAGCAGTGACTTTCTAGAAGGATTTCCACTGTGTTGTTATCTGACTTTTCCAGGACATCAGAACAGCCTGTCTGTTCAGCCAAAATACCTCTCCAGTTATCATTTGACTCTGATGAAAAAAGTGGCAGAGTTTGGGATTGCTTGAACACATTTTCTCACTTAAGCCGAGCTTGTTCACATTCAAAGCTAGAACAAATTATCTCAATTGCATTTAGGAGAGTAAACATACTCTTGCTTTTCTATCTCATGTTTGAGTAGTTATGGTGAAAGCATAATGTGTGGTAAACTTTGGGTTTATATCCTCTTCCTGCATTTGTTTTATTGGACAAAATTAAAGGTCAATGGTCCTGAACTAGTCAAGAGAATTACTCTAAATTCTCAGTCATTGCCATTTTTCCCTCCCTCTGCTTTAGGTAACATTGGACTTAGCTGCCAAAGTTTTAATTCTTTATGTAGGAGGAGAATGATAGCTGCAATTTAGTTTTGCATTTCAGTTACATAGTTTTGTAAATGAAGATGTCAGCAGAAGGCTACTTGCTCCTTCCACATTATCCCTAGTGTGGAAAACATAATGATCAAGCAGATTTTTCCCCATTCTCATCCTTTCTGTGTTTCGTGTTCTTCCAGCATGATCACTGCTCAAGGAAGTGTCCGTAGTGGGTGAGCAGAGTGCGGCCCCATGGATGAGACTCCTACCATGCACTGAGCAGCTGGGCTGCAGGCGCAGAGCTCTGGGAAAATGTCTGCTTGCAACACTTTCACTGAGCACGTGTGGAAACCCGGTGAATGTAAGAACTGCTTCAAGCCCAAGAGCTTGCACCAGTTACCCCCGGTGTCGGAGAAGAAGCCCCTCTCGCATGGAAACCTGAAACCCAATGCAAACCAGAGCAGCAGCCAGCGTGGGAGGAGCACGGGCAGCTTCCGCCCGCCCGTGGCCAAGAAGCCGACGATAGCTGTGAAACCCACCATGATGGTGGCAGATGGGCTCTGCGCGGAGCTGGCCACGCTGGAGCAGTGCGAGAACAAACCCCTGCCCGTGGGGTGGAACCGCAACAAGGCGGTCCTGACCAAAAAACCACTGAACAATAACAATGAGGAGGAGATCGAAGGTTACAGCCATGTTCCTAGGCCTTATGGCAGCAGCGAGGGCGTGGGTAAGATACCGAATAACAATAATAACGGACTGACAGAAGTTCTGAAGGAGATTGCAGGTTTGGATACCGCACCTCAGCTCACTGGAAATGAAACCAACTCAAGAGAAACCTTCTTGGGAAGGATAAATAACTGTTACAAAAGATCGTTGGAAAGGAAGATCCCTCCGAGCTGCATGGTGGGTGGAATGAAGGACTCACAGAGTAAGCATGTTATTCTGAGTGGAAGCACTGAAGTCATAAGTAATGAAGGTGGACGTTTCTGTTATCCAGAGTTGTCTAGTGGAGATGAGAGTGAGGATGACACGTTTTTTGGCAGCATGCAGGAAGAGCATGAGAGCTGGGATGAAAGTGATGAAGAGCTGTTAGCAATGGAAATCCGGATGAGGGGCCAACCTCGCTTTGCTAATTTCAGAGCTAACACCCTGTCTCCTGTTCCGTTCTGCGTTGACAAAAAATGGAATACTGTGCCCCTTCGGAACAAGTCTCTCCAGCGGATCTGTGCCGTGGATTATGACGACAGTTATGATGAAATTTTAAATGGTTACGGGGAAGAGACTGTGATTCTTTATGGGCAAGAGAGCATGCAGAGCATGGTATCTTCTGATTCTACATCTCCTGATTCTTCTTTGACGGAAGAGTCTCGTTCTGGGACAGCCAGCAGTTCTTCCCAGAAGCTCTGTAATGGAGGGTTATCTCCTAGCACTCCTCAGGACCTCAAAGTGATTGAACCAGAATATGAAAGTCTTTGTGACAATCAGCAAGTGAAGGATGTGCCAAAAGTACCCAGAAATGCTCTGAAAAGTCAGGAAACTCACAAAGCAGTCCTTGCGCTTCGCCTGGAGGAGAAGGATGGCAAAATTGCTGTGCAGACGGATACGCAGGAGAACAAAAGTTCTTCAGATGTTGCTGGTCAAGCCGTAACTATTAATCTGGTGCCTGTGGAGGAGCAAGCTAAACCTTACAGGGTGGTGAACATGGAACAACCAGTGTGCAAGCCATACACCGTAGTGGATGTATCAGCTGCCATGACCAGTGAATGTAAAGAGAATCAGACTGAAACCTCAGAAACCAAAAAGGCATCATCTAACCCAAGCTCACCAGTAACCCCGGGCACACCTGTTGCATCCTCTGCGGCATCACCTGTACGTGTACACGCTAATCTGAAAAAATCCAGCGCAATCCGATACCAAGAAGTGTGGACTTCTAGCACTAGTCCAAGACAGAAAATACCTAAGGTGGAACTGGTTGGAAACAGCTCAGGACCTTCCGTTCCTCCCAGGAAGACAAGCCACAAGTCAGCTCCTACTTCACCTACAGCTACAAACATTTCTTCGAAAACTGTCCCAGTTAAGTCTCCCAATTTGTCTGAGATAAAATTCAACAGTTACAACAATGCTGGCATGCCACCTTTCCCTATTATCATTCATGATGAGCCCACTTATGCTAGGAGTTCCAAAAATGCTATTAAGGTTCCTATTGTAATCAATCCAAATGCATACGATAACTTGGCAATCTATAAAAGTTTTCTAGGGACCACTGGGGAGCTGTCTGTCAAAGATAAAACTACAAGTGTGATAAGCCATACCTATGAAGAAATAGAAACTGAAAGTAAAAGCACCGAAGCCATAGGCAGCAAATCCACTGAATTGCCCCAAGCAAGAGGGGTGGCCAGTAGCTCTGAGTGCAGGCTGGGCTCTGTGGCTCAGAAGGTCCAAGAGTTCAACAGCTGCCTCACTAAAAGCCAGATATCCCCACAGAGAAGTCACAGTGCTGACCACAGCTCCCCATCCAGAGTTCAAAAGGCAATGCAAGAGCCTGCAGCAAAAGCAGACATAACCCCAGATGGTTCCACTGGCAGCAGTGGTGGCAGAGAGAACGCGAGCACGGTGCTCTCACAGATTGTGGCTTCTATCCAGCCTCCGCAGTCTCCTCCAGAAACGCCTCAGTCTGCTCCCAAGTCCTGTAGTGTAGAAGAACTGTATTCCTTACCCCCCGAGGGAGATGCTACTAAAAACACCCTGGTACGACCCAAATCTCTGTTTACATCACAGCCTGAAGTGGAGTCCTCCAAGATGGAAAGCACTGCCATTAAAATGCAGAAAGATCCACTTTCGCAGCCAGCTGCCACTCCCTCTCCAAAGCCAGCGCGAGCCACCCCGAGCGCCACGAGTCCCCAGGCAGAGCAGGCACCGCCATTCCCCCCTCCACGCTCCACCTCCTCTCCCTACCATGCCAGTAACCTGCTGCAAAGGCATTTCAGCAATTGGGCCAAACCCAACAGCCCCACCAGGTCGACAGAGGCCGAGTCCATCCTGCACTCGGAGGGGCGGCGTCCCGAGGCGAAACCCAAACGCTGGATATCGTTCAAGAGCTTCTTCCGCCGCAGGAAAGCTGACGATGAGGAGGAGAGAGAGAAGGACAGGGAGAAAGGGAAGTTGGTGGGTCTGGATGGAACTGTTATACACATGCTGCCCCCGCCTCCGGTGCAGCGGCACCACTGGTTCAGCGAGGCCAAGTCCGACTCCAGCGAGAAGCCGTCGATCGTTTTCATGTACAGGTGTGACCCGGCACAGGCGGAGCCGAGGGCTGAGCTCCCGCAGCAGGCTGGGCTGGAGTCTGCTATCGCAGAGGCACTGGCAAAGGACAAGGGAGAAGCACAGGAAAAGGCTCCAGAGAGCTCGGGACAAAACATAGCCGGCCATTCCTCACCACCTCAGGCTCCCAAGAAAATCCCCAGGTACCACTCGGCTGTTTTAGTCACTTACTCTGTTGTGAACTGTCCTGTATACGCTGCTGAAAAGGGAGAGAGTAAGGAGTTTTATTACGTGAATGCAATTTTTTCAAAGTATATTTATTTTAGGTAGCTTAGAGTGTGTTTTAAAATCTTTCTGTTATGTTCGATACCAGAAAAGATGCAAAACATTTACTAGAAGCAGTACCTGATATTTAGAGTTTGTCTTGCAGGCTCACTAACATCTCACAATAGCCATGCTCCATTGGATCACATCCATTTTCTTGAATTTCTGCTTTAAGAACATGTTTCTGTGTTATGGGAAACTTCAGAATTTCTCAGCAGAAACAGGAGGCAACTATTGAGAAGTACAATAGAAATTAAAAGCTCTGTGACTCACGGAAGGTGTTGTGCTAACTTTACCTCACGTGCCCAAGAATTCAACAGATGCTAATTAACCACACTGCAGCATCACTGCAGCACTCCCAAATTAAACCTTGTAAAAAAGTACTAACAGAATTAGGGTACCTACAAAATAGTGTTTTCTCTGTCTTGCAAGGCCTTTAGCAGTGACTGTGCTCTGTCCCCTGGCAGTATTAGATCCAGTAAGAGCTGGTCACATCAGTTGCAGTCAGTCATGTGGGCAGAGTAGAATTCCCTGAGTGCTGGACCACAGCTGTGGATGTGTTAGAATTTGCCTTGCAATGTTATTACACAAACCAATTCCAAAGTAGCCCCAAACTTGAATTATTTATTTCATTATAACAACAACCTAATGGGAAGAAATCAAAAATTTTGTGAAGTGTGAGCCCCAGAAAATGTATCATGACAGTGTTTTTTGGTTTTCTTTCTCCATATTCTGTACAAGAAAACTGCAGTGTTTTTTAGCTAAAAACAGTTTTAACCTAATAGAAATCCCTGTGTGAGCATAGTTAGAGTTTACCATAAACTGACTGCCACTTGTCCTAAAGCAAAATAACTTGGTTTTCTTTCTCCATACAAGAAGAGTGCTGGAATAACCCTTGATAGGAGTGCAGTCTCTAGATTTGCCCTAAATGAATTGGTGAGAAGTAGCTAGTACTACGACTCTACTAGTAGTAGTAGAGAGGGCAGGTTAAAGGATTGCAGGAGTTTGTGCTCTCAGCGCCCAGGAACCTGGATTCTTTCTCCTGTCTCTGGGGCAAGCTGGGGAGAGTGAGGTTGATTTTGGTTCCAGTGCCATCAGGAGATCGCCTGGCTCCCAGCTCTTAGTGCCCCACTGCAGTGCTGGCAGGACAGGTGCTGTGCTCTGGTGAGCCAGGGCAGAGATGCAGGTGAGAAGGAACTTGGCAGTCAGTGCTCAGCCACACCAGCTGGCTGACGTGCCAGGGGATGGGCAGGAGGGAGCAGCTGCCTCTGTGGGTGGTGAGAGGGCAGGAGCAGCCTGTCAGGGATCCTTGCACTGCCCTGGAGATGGTGCTGTTGCAATGTTCTGCCCTTCCTTTTGAAGGCACTGGGTCACTGATCTCTCATTCACTTTTTCCAAAATGTGTGTTTACTCTTTAGTTTTCTTCAAGTCACGAGGATGTTGGTTAAAACCATATCTCAGAATTTTCCCCAGTGAAAACTGGAAATTTCTACATGTTAAGAATTGGAATTTCATCTTCTGACAATATTGTTCCCTGGTTTCTACAAATTTCAAAGAAAATACACTGAGGTGCTGAGTTGTGGGAGCACTGGGTGCTCCCCTGATTTATGCCTCAGTTCTCATATTCTTGGTGCCTTGAGTTAATTAGAGCTTTTTAATACTTTTTAATGTTGTTAATGAGTCCAAGTGAAACTTTATAATGCCACACAACTGAAGGTTTTTATTGTTGTTTAAGTGGTTTGGCTTTTGTTTTTAATATCCTGGTGGGTGAGAATCAGGATTTCTAAATGCCATTTTTTCACAAGCAGGAGGCATAACCCATGAGAAGCTTTGCTTGTTTTGTGTTAACCCTCCAGGTATTAGTACAAGGTTAGCTGTAATTCAGGCTAAGATATGTGCATGAAAAAGATGTTTAGAATGTTCAGTTAAGCCTGCAGAGGCTTAGAGGAGAATGGATGACCTGAAGATGGCAATCAGTGAACAGGACACTTCCCTAACTCAGAATGCCAAGAACAGCAAGCTCTCTGAAAAAAACAAACTGATGACCTGGCAAATGAGATAAGCTTTAAAAATGTCAGATTACTGGGGAGGTCTCGAAAGCAAATTTAATGAAGATCCAGTATTTCCTTACTTTGCAATGGATTACAAAGCTGCTTAAGATTGATAACACAACCACAAAACAGCTGCAAGTATTTCAAGTTATCACTAGAAAGGTCAGTTTTCCCTTTGAACACACTTGCAAAACGTCAGTTTTTCAGAAAGCTGAAAATTATCTCTCTGTTACACAAAGGAACTTGGTTTTGGTTTGTCAGTGTGATTGTTTCTGTTTGATAGCAGGATGCAGATATGCTGGTTCAAAAGGGGCTAGCAAATAATGATATATTAAATTCACTGAAAATTTGTAGACAGATTAATTTCTGCTAAAAATCAGCGGTCATGTCTGTTTTATCATTAATTAGAATGAGAACACCTTTAGTTCATGAAGCAGCAGTTGTTCTCAGGTGCAAAACTTAAAATTGACCAAAGGATAACGTGGTATTTCTGGCCTGAGCCACTGTAATTGATGAAGGTGGTACAGCACAGCGTGCAATCCACTCATCTCAAGTTGAATAAAAAGATCCTTCAAAGGCTTTGTTATCTTATGGATCAGAGTGTTCCTCTTGGAGTTTCACAAGATAAAGGCTTCTCCTCTCCTTCATTGAGACATCACTGCTCATACCCAGCAGCAGCTGGTTAGATGGAGACATTTCCTAAAAGCAAAGTGCAGCACAGTCCTGCTGCTTCCTTGGCTGTCTTCATAAAGCACATCAGAGCTGAACTAATCTGATCTGGGCACAGCCACCTCCATTTCAGTTACAGGTTACACTCAAGAATTTCCTTTCACAGCTGCAAGTCAGCCATAACTTTCCTTTATGGGATCTTTGGGGCAGTCTTGGATGCAGTGAAGATAAAACTCTGTTTTTCCTGAAATACTTCCTTCAGGTAGTGAGGTCTGTATATTTATTTTGTTTTAGTTAAGGAGGCATTTCTTCATAGATAAATTTGTGATCGCTAATCTAATTCCTAAGATTGTGTTAATTTTTGCAAAAGGATTTGAGCTCATAACTAATAGATCTGAGCTCTGTGTAGAGGAATATGAGTCTTGTGACAGATCGCTCAGTGGAAACAATGGGAATCACTGTTCTACAAAAATGCAGCCATACATTAAGATCAGGATTTCATCCAGAGACAGGCAGGAATAACCACCACTGCCACATTCCACTTTCACACTGTCACTGATCCAGTCCTGCAGATTCCACAGCTGCTTCAGAAACTGCTTGGGAGGATAAGAAAATCTGTGAAATCGCAGTAGGGCTCTGTTTAAAACAAAACCCTTCCCAGTTTGGAGGGCTTCTGGTATAACTCTTAGGGTGAGGTTCTCACATGAACCCAGAACCTTTTAAGTACAGCCTGAGTAAATTGATGAGAATTTTCAAGGATGATATAGATGGAAAGAAATTCCTTGCTTGAGCAAGTCTACTGAAATGGGAGAAATCTCCCTGAAAATTTAAGGTGGATCAGCTCTTCCTTGTCAAATCCATGTTAGGGCTTTTCTGATCTAGGTGTCAGCAAGCTTTATCTACCTTACTCAGCAGTGCTTAGCAGTGCTTTTAAAAGTATTAACTAGCTATCTTCTATCATCTCATCAATTAAAAACTTGTGAGATTTTTCTCTGGAACATTTTCCAATTCTAACAGAATTGGAAATTCTGCATGTGCATTAAGCAATAAGTTTGGTAACGTTTTATGTGAAAACTTGTAAACACCGAGGACTGTTCAAGATCCAAGTGGAAAGGACTTTACCATTTATTATTTTATAAATTTAGATTAGGCAATGGTAAATCATGTATTATTGTTCTTAACTCCTCTAATACAGTCTATAAAACGGAAAGACTGAGAACCTAAAATGGATAAAGAAAAATATCTTCTTTATGATGCACAGTTAATCTGTGAAACTCATTACCATTAAGTTTCAGTGACACTAAAGAGCTTAGCAGGATGTCTTTACTGGATTATCAAGTGTACTCCCTTTATCCGTGCAAACATCGCATTATACAAGATCTAAAAAAAAAAAAACCATTCTCAAGCTTCAGGACTAAGCCAGCTTCTCAATAATCAGAATTAGGAATGAACTTCATGGCTTAGAAGTTTCAGGTTGTCATTTGAGAAGTTTGTTTCACTTTCCTCTTCAGTGGCTATTTGTGTAGGGACTGAACTGCAGGAGCCACTGGAATATTTTCTGTCCATAGCGCCCTGTGACTGAAACCTGGGCACTGCTTGTCTCTGCTCAGTGTTTTGCAGCAATAAAGTGGTCAGTGTTCTGAAGAGAAGCTCCTGGATAAGGTGGCCTCTGACCACCCTCCAGCCATTAACCTCTGCATTCTTCCTCAAGCATTACTCAGTCAGTTTAGGCTTTATATTTGCTTTATTAGCAGGGCCTGAGGGTATCTCAAAGCACTCTTTTTGAAACTAATATAGCTACAAATTACACAGTTGGTTTTTTGTGTGTGTAAAATGAAGTCCTCTTCCTTGCCATCTCCAACTGTACAGCTGCCATTGATGGCTGCTGTGTTGATGTCCACTCGGGGAGGAGATCAGTGTCTGTGCTGGCCCCAAGGCCACATCAGCTTTTCTCTGTTTCTGTCACTAATTCCTGCCACTGGGATTTATGTGCTATCTTGTACAGAACTGTGTTCCCTCACCTTTACCTCTGGATCTGACCCTAATTCAGGAATACACTCTCACAATCACTTCTTATAAGCGTTCCACTTTATCTCCCTCCTGTTCATTGCTGTTTATGAATCACTCTAATTGAGCAGGCGTGCTCTGAATAGAGGAGAGCACAGGTCACACAAGAGCTGTGATTCCAGTGTCCTCACCAAAATTAACACGCTACACAGGCATCTTTCTGGATCCTGCTGTTCCCAAAAGACCAAGGCGAGTTAGACTGCATCATCTTCTGGCTATCCTCCAAAAAATGTGGAGGAGGAGAGCCTGAAGGAAAGAGAGGCATTTGTCCCTGCAGAAAAATAACACTTCTAAAACAGTTTTGAGCCTGTGCTCACGTGAATGGCAAGTATTTAAATTCAGTGGGGTGTTGTCTGAAGGACAGTCATTTTTATGGCAAGTTTTTTTGCTTCACATAATCTCAGCTTCTTAGGAAAACAGGCACATTCTCTGCATGCAGAGGGCTGCTTCCTCCACTAACGGAATAGTTGTTCAGCTTCAGCCATTTGTGCCCGAGGAGCAGAGTTCTCTAAGATAATTAAATTCTATGAAGTTTGTTTTTGAAATAAAAAAGGGGAGAGAAAAAACTTGGACAGAGGAGGCTGCACTCACTGTTGTAGATGCTAAATATGTGCTCTTATGCAAGGCATCAAAGAATCCATCCTGGCAAAATATCTATAAATATCCCAAATAAGGAGATAGCTTTAAGTATGACTTGTTACCAGTAAGCAGATAGAAAGTTACACCATATCAGGTTTTAGTGGTTCTAATCTGAGAGAACTGCCTGTTTATCAGCTGCTCCTCTTTCCTCGAAAAACCAGTCATTTTAACTGTTTAGCTCATGAAGCAGCTGGGGATGTGGTTCTTGGAGCTCCCTAAGTGAGGATGGTTCCCCCTTTTAGTCCTCCTGTGTCCTGCCAGTGCCACTGAAGGGCTTGACATTTTCACTGTGTACATAAGCTTGATCTCTCTGTCCTCAGCGTTAAGATACTGGGAGGCATTTCCCCATGGATTTCATGACCTGACCTCTAATTACTGTGGTTCAAAATGTATTCTTGGGAGGCTCTGAATGCAGATTTGAGATACTCTCTTACTTTCAACAATAGGTTAGTGTTACTTCCTAAAGCTCCTCTGGAGAGCTGAACGTGCTTTTCCCGGAGCAGCAGGCATGAGTAAGGCCATAGCCGTCATTCCAGAGCAGTGATGCAGCCGTGCCCTGTGTCCCTGCAGGGAGGCAGTGCAGGAGTTAAGAAGGCAGGGCTGGATGTGCCTGGCTGCCTGGGGCCTTGGCAGGGCCCAGCCCCCGAAGGTAAACACTAAGGTGCAGTAGGTGTATCACTCTGTGCAGAGTTCAGCCCTCTTGCTCACAGCTTGCACAACTTGTAGCACACCAGAACACTGTGGAATCAATGGCTCGCCAGAGTTTCAAGACATGATTAAAAGACTCAAGAAGGCCCTGAAAGAATTTCCTTTAATGGGGAATTGTGTGAGTGAGTACAGTGGGTGAGTTGGTATTTTTTTTTTTTCCTTCTTCCTTTCTAGCTCTTGGTTTACTTTGGCAAAATGCTTCTGAGCTTAGGTTTAGTGTATGTGCATGCATGTGTCTGGTTTGGAGAATGAGTATGTTCTTACCTCACCAAGTGATACTAAAAAGTTACTTTGAGATGTGATAATTCCTGGTTTGTGGCAATGACAGAACTGTGAAGCTATTAGAATCTATTTCTTCTTAAAGAAAACATTCCTGTAGAGGAATGCAGGTATGTATATTATTTACAGCAACTACAAGTCTTCAGTTAAATTATCCTGAGAGCCTTGTTACTGCTTTAATTTTATGTCTGCTTTACTCTGAAATTACCGAGGTTAACTCTTTAATGTGGATATATTTATGGCACATGGAATGTTCTTCACACCATTCCTATGCATGGTACTAAAACTGAACAAAAAATGGTACGCTGATTAAAGATTACATCCTTTTGAACTTACGCCATTTTTTCTCTTCCACTAACAAGTTCTAATGAGTTTGGTTTGTGTCAGCCTGCAGTTAAAATTCATGAGTCTGAGCAGAAACAGCATGTGCTCACTGCACCGTCCTGGGTCTTGTCATGCACAGCATTGGCATGTTGGAATCTTTGTACTTGGGGTTGCTACAAGATTTGTGTCCCAGGATTTTCAGGGTTTTGGCTTTGCCATAGACATATGCCTATCATTTATGTTAACTCTTTGTGGAAGTTTGAAATCCTTATCACAAAAGTTAAGTATCTCTACAGATACATGACATGCTGATTGTTTTTTGATGGAAGTGTGTTGCTCCTGTCCCTAATGGAAGTCACAAGTAGTTCAAATTCTTCCTGGCATATTTGATCAGGCTGTAGTAATGAGCACTAGCAAACAGCAAACATATGCTCTTGAGATTTGGCCTGTAATGAGTATTTGTTTCTGCAAGTGAGAGAACATAAAGGCATGGAAATATTTTTGCTCTGACATGTTTTTGTGGCATATTATTGATAATTGCTGCTATATTTTCAGTACGATTGTGGGGTTTTATTAAATCTCGACATTTTTTTCATGCATATAATGCATAATTCTTAAATTACACTGCAATAAATATATCCATGGAAACTAAATAAATGCACAATTTTCAGGGTTCTGTGCTATAAGTCATCACAGTGTGATTAAAACTTCATAGCTAAGAGCAGGCACAGAGGAATGTCTTCAGTGCCTTTTGCAGTTGGCCTAATGCAGATGGATTTTAATGGTGGAGAATTTTATATGGGAAAGAGATTATTAGCCTAAATGAGGTCTGTTTCCCAGAGTCAGTTCCCAAAATCCTACCAGGATATGAAAGTGTATCACTGAAGTTTTATGCATTTATTGGGACTTAATCCCCCTCGCTATACCTTGTTCTATTTGTTTGAGGCACAATTGTTTGCACTGACAAAAAACACCCTAAACTCTGCTGCTGTCCTGATCCCGCTCACTTTACCCAGAATCATGCCTGCACATTTATGAGTACGGATGTTGATGGTAGTCAAGCTGTAGAACATTTTATTGTAGTTTTTATATCAAAGGCATGAACTATTGTATTATATGTATTATTATAATAATGATAACAGTAACTAACATGTTACTGTTTCAGTCACAAGTTGTTTCTTCTCATTAAGGAAGATAATTGCTCTTAGAAAAGGAGGGTTCTTTCCCCTTCCTGCAGATACTTAGTGCCCAGCTTGTGTCTCCAGGTGACGTTGTTGTGTTTGTTTCAGTCAAGTGCCTGATGACCCGACCCTGGAGGAGCTGTCCCCTCGTGTCCCCAGAGCTGTGTTTGTGAAGCAGGACAATGGGGGCAGCGCCTCCGTCATCCCGGTCTCGTCCGCCCGCGGGCCACCAGGCGAGGAGGAGAAAGAAGCAGCTCCAAATTCTCCTGATCTGAGTAGCTGCAGTGCTACCTACAGCAATTTAGGTGAGTGGACAGGAACTGGATCAGATTTTGGATACCTTTCCAGGGTGTGAAGAGCCTTTTCTTCTGAACAGCTCAATACATCTTCATGAGGGTAGCTTTTAATGCCTAACTGTTTAATGTTGATTTACAGAAAATAAAGATACATGGTCTCATTCAGAGATCATAACCAAGAAAGTGAAGATTCAACAAACTCAAAGGTTTGTTTTCCTGTAATTTAAAACAGTCTTTTAATTGCCCTTAGTGATAAACATCTCAAATAATTTTTAAAATCAACATTGTTTTATCTCTTTGGAGGAATTTTTGTCAAAGAGGTTTAAAATACAGAGCAAGCTACCTAATTTCTTTAGAAGGAATAAGAGAAATTCAATATTTTTCTAAACTTCAGCAAAAGATGGAGCTTTTTATTTTAGAGCATCAATAACTGCTAAAATATTTGTACCCATCTTCTGTTGGCTGAAACTGTTCTTATCCTAGTCAGAGAGTTTACTTTTGGTCCTTCCCAATGAGATATGAATGTCCTGAAGGTACTACTCAAAGATTACTGAATTCCTGACTCATTAAAGGGATCCCTGGATGCAAGGCTTCTCTGGAAGATAAGGGAGCAAGATAAAGCAGCATCTCCTGGTGCACAATATCAATATTATCAGCCTAATTTTCTGAAGCGTTTAGATTTGCAGTACTGTGAATTCAGGGATACCTCCAGCCAGGTTTTCTAGAACAACAAAATCTCTCATTTATTTACATTCCAGGATATCCCAGTACATGTTTTTTGAACATCCCAATCCTGTAAACACAGCAACTTACTAAGCATTTGGCCAAGAGTAAAGTGATTGTGTTGAGATGGCTCACGAGTGCAGGGGGTTTGGCATGTCCACACAGGTTTTAGGGATCAAGGACTAAACTTTAAACCCTCAGGTGCATACATTCTTTAGACATTCAGTGAAAGTGTTGCATTTTTTTGCTTAAATGCAAATTAGTGGCAAGCTTATTAGTGCATTCTACTGTTAAAACATTAATTAGGTGTTGTTTATAAAGCATAAGGAGGAAAAATATCCTGTCCAAGTGTGATGCTAACATCTACCAAGAAATACTTCCTCTAAGGAGGAAAACTAAAATCTGTATCTTTATGGTGAATTACTCATAGATCTAATAAATTCTTTTCAATTTAGTGAGATATATGTCTGCATCTATATTTGCTGTATTTAGAAGACAGGGACATTGCAGACAGAATCCAGGCAGTTGAGTTCTAGCTGCATCAGAACAACTTGTACCATGTTTATCCCGTGCAGCAAAATACCACCAAACACTGGAACAGCTTGCTCAGAGAAGTTTTGGAATCTCTATCTGTGGAGATATTCACAGCCCAACTGGAGAGGATCTGGACAACCTGCTCCAGCTCACCCTGCCTGACTGTCTCAAGAGAGCCCTTCTGTCTGTCCTGGCCTGTATTAGTGCTGTTCCTAAGTCTCAGTGTTTCTTTTTAAAACCATAAAAAGTCAATCCCTTAGCAATTTATTCAAAATCTTCTCCTCACCATCCATTCACTTTGAGCTGTGCTGTCTCCAAAGTAATCTTTTGCTGTGAAAGGGTTAAGTTAGCTCTGGGGATTGCCTGGCTCTGGCTGGGAGAGCTGCCTGCTGGTAGGAGCAATGCTTCCCTAAATGGCACTGAGCTCCCTGGCTGCCCTTCAAAGGCTTTCTGCTTTATTCAAGCAACCTCACTTTCTAGTTCAGATGGCAGCAGAGAGATTTCTAGGTAGCAACAGCGAATAATTCCTACTTGTTTTCACATCTTGCATCACCTAGGCAGCAAAATCTTATCTCTTACAGAATTAACAAATACTGGTATGTGAAACTGGAAGAAAGGATAATATGAGAAGTTACATCACATTTGACTCTTGCCTCAGCTGCAATTACAGCTGCATGCTACAGTTTGTAGTTTGTAAAATACATCACGTGAACATCTCAATTTGCAGCATAATGCACAATGTTCACCTTTTAAACTCGTCTGATACATATTCCATGGTTTTTATTAAAAAGCAGATAATATGTCTCTACTTTGATAAATGGCTAATCTTCAGTTCTGACATGTCATGATGCCTTAGCACTTATGAAGTGTCATGAACAGAAATAATTGCAAGCCATGGTACATTTTCATCTGCAGTCAGGTAATAGTTTATATCAGGTACCGCCCTCAAATATATTTGGTTTGGCCTTCCAAGAGACAAACCTTACAAAACAGAGGATTCTCCTCCAGGAATCAGTACAACATAAAAGAGTTGGGGCTTTTATGAGATCCCACTATGATGATAGGATAAGGTGTGTTCCTGGCTGTAGAAACAGGAGGAAATTTGAGTAGGAGAAGAGAGGTTCTCGACTGCCATGGTCACAGTTCTGGTGCCCACAGTTTAGGAAGAATGTTTTAAAAATTGCACAGGCTCTAAAGAAAAGTTTTGCAAATGCCTGGTATTGTGGCAAGCACTTCATAGGGACTAATTCAGAGTCTGAATCCATCCAGCTTATCAAAGGAAAAGTCTGGCTTGATCATGGTGTGGGTGCTCATGTGGTGAGCAGAACTGCAGTGAGGGAGACCTGTGGTATCAACTATTTAACAAAATCCAGAGGCTGCCACTTGAATCACTTGAAGGTGAAGAAACAAATGTTCAAATGTGTAAGGGAGGGCTTGGATGTTTCTTTTGTAAGTGGTTCTTTTATTGTTACAGAAGTTAATTCAGGTAAGCCCTGTAACTGATGATAAGGAAGACAAAGCCTTTCCTTTACAAATCTTTAAATTGTTCTGTCTTTGTCTGAATTTGTTGGGGAAATTGACTTGATTAAATTTGCATGGCTGTAAGTAGATTAAGGTATTCTCAGTATACTTGAGATAGTACTTCTGCCATTGAAAAAAGAATAGGTTATTTCATTATCAGCTGTTTTTCTCTTCACACGGAAAGAAATGGGGAAAATGGAGGCTGGGTTTCTAGGCTTTGTGATTGCCAGCACTGGGAAAAAAATCCCAATCACAGTGTCTGCCATGGGGCATTGCCTCAGTCAGTCAGTTAGACCAGGGCAGAAAACAGTGCTTTAGCCAGGCTGTAAATAAAGTAATGAGATCATTGTTGATGAAAACTGACAGTTCAGTGACAGACAGTGATTGTAGCATCAGTCTGGTGCATTTTGGATAGTACATAATTAGCACAGGTAATGTCTAACATGGTGCAATGGGGAGTGGGCAGCAAGACCTGACAAGTCACCAAGCAAACAAAGTGAGACTTCTCTTAGCAAGAGACCTGTGCCCGCTCCCAAATTACTGCTGAGACGCTGGTCATGCATCACCAGTGATACTTACCAAATGTCAGCTTCCCTGTCTCTAGCATGTATAATCATTCTGCTGAGGTTTTTAACTATTCAATTAACAATACATGTGTAAACAATGGAGGACTTAATGCAAATCTGTGTACAGGACAGTTTTATAGGATAGTGGTATACATGGACAGCATTTATTGGAATTGGGGCTGTGAAGCATGCTGGTAGCTTTTGCTGTGGTTGGAAGGTACTTGATGCATCTGTGGGTTTTTTTCATGGTTTGGTTATTTTTATCAGTCAGGATAAATGTTTATTAAGGGGTGATGTCAGCTTTGATAGTTTCAGCAGCTAACATAAATAGGCTACAATTTAAAGTCTGATGATAAATCAGTTACCTAGAAAAATTAAATTTAAATGCCTTTCTCAGATGTCTTTCAGAGTTTCAGAACTCTGCATGGTATCTGGAAGCTTAAGCATTAATATTTAAATAGTATAGTGAGATTCTATATTGGAAGATCTTATTGAACTGTAGAATTATTTAAAGCTCTCTAGAAATATCCTGTCTGTAAAGAGTTAAATTTTTTTCTGTCATTGAGCAGTCTGGAATCCACTTCAAAGATCTCTCAAAGTGGTAGCCTAATATTGTCCCTGTTCTTCCTCTTCATTTTGCCTCCCAAGAGTGTGGCTCAGGCTGAAGTTGCAATGTTGGAGAGTCTGTGCAGTAGGTAAGGAAATGACGAGTGCATAAATGTAAAATAGTTTAAGCATGCAAGGGGAGAAGAAA
Source organism: Vidua chalybeata (assembly GCF_026979565.1). Lineage (NCBI taxonomy): Eukaryota > Metazoa > Chordata > Aves > Passeriformes > Viduidae > Vidua > Vidua chalybeata. The sequence goes on along the minus strand of NC_071542.1, from coordinate 1,117,594 downwards.
AGGATAGGCAAGAAAAAGAAATTAATGCTCTGCTAGCATTCCTATGCAAAATTGCATTCTTGTGCCTTTGACAGGGACAACATTTAAGACAATCTTTTTCTTGCTAGGCAATGATTTTATAAAAATTGAGCCGTGTCGTTTTCTGCCACGCTTGGGGAAAGCTGAGCTGGAGACTGGCCCAATAGCTATGAAAGAAATGTACAGTGCTAGAACTCAGCATAGAAACAGTGCAGACATGAAACTTTTCAACTGGATAATACAGATGGTTAGATTTCAATATGGAAAACTTGTTCTTGTGGGAAGAAACTACACTGTAACATAGCATGTTATACAAACTCATTTTTTCTCAGCTGAGAGTACTTGCAACAGTAACTACAGAATGACTTGTACATTCAGTTCTCTGGAACCTGCCACCCCCTCCAGACATCTGAAAAAACAACTTCTGGTTATGAAAACCTTCTCCAGTTCTGTTTGGATGTCACAGTGCCAGTAACTGTGCAAAAACAACACTGGTTGCAGTCTCAACACTCTCCTCTGTGTGAGTGGCTTTTGGAGGATGGAGTCATTAAAGCAGACAGAAAAGAAGAGAATCGAGCAGAAACCTTGTTATAAATCTTACCTTTCCTGAAGAGGGCTGCTGCTGCTGCTGCTGCTGCTGCTGCTGCTGCTGCTGCTGCTGCTGCTGCTGCTGCTGCTGCTGCTGCTGCTGCTGCTCAGGGTGTGCATCTTGCTCTAATTTGTTTCCCTGTTTCCCTCTAGCACCTGTGCATCCTTGGGTTAGCAAGTCCCACAAGCAAGGCCTGTTAGCAAACTGCCTCCTGAACAGCGTCTCTGTAAAACCCAGCAGTCAGGCTGTCTCAGCAGAGTGGGGAGGAGGGTGAGGAGGAGAAAATAGGCAAGTGATCTTTAGCACAGTGTTGCTGGGGAGAAGTGCATAGGTCACAGATTTTGTAAGAGTGAGCAGTTGTGGAAGAGGACACACGTTTGCATGAGTAAGAGAATTGGATATCAAGTAGAAATGAACTTGTCTTAGGATTAAGCAAAAGGCATCTGGATGTGTGTCTGGCACACAGACATCAATTCTGCTTTCGACTTGGAATCATACCACACTTCACCTCTGCAAAAGGAACTTCAGGACAGAGTTCCTGTGGTGCCCAGCTGACACCAGAATTCGGTGCTGCAGCACAGCAAACATTCGCTGCAATACAAAGGAGCAGTAGGGTCCCCCAAGCCCTCCAAGAGTTACATTTTCTTCAGCAACCTTTACAATAATTTGCAGTCTTCCCTGAATATCAGGTATGTACAAAACTGATAGGATTTCCTGCTCAGAACTTGTTTTTTTAAACATTGGAATAGGCAGGCTTATCATTAAATCCATAAGGCTCTTCTGAGGGCTTCTGGAGCTTAAACAAAGGATAGGGATAGAAGTTTCATTTGGGATGTTGTCTCCTTGGAAAGATTGAAAAGAGAACGATTGTTAAAAAAGCAGAGTGTAAGGCTGGTTTTTTTGAGGATACATATAAAAATATGATCCTCTCTGATCTTCTGAAATTAGGAGGTGTATTTCAGCATTCTGTCCCAGCACTGCAGGGTTTGGTACATCCTGGCCATGTGGATTTCAGGTTCAGTAGTGTTCATAAAAACTGTAACAACATATCTCAACATGCAAAGGAAGCTAATATTTCTTTCTTTTTGCAAACTGCAAAGTGATTAATTATTAATTATGGATTAAAGTGATGTAATTCAGATCTGAATCTTAGATCCCCCTAGTCTTCCAGTTTAGTCCTCTCTTTACGAGGATTTCGTGGGCTTGGCAGTGTTGGGTTAACAGTTGGACTCTGATCTTAAAGGTCTTTTCAGCCAAAATTATTTTATGATTCAGTACATTATAAATAGTCAAATAGTTAGTTATACTGTCTGTTCCCTTACTAGAAAAGATGCTCAGCTGCAATTACTCAGAGAATCCATTCAGGTCTGCTGTTTTCAACTGTCAGAGCTGGCTTCCTACCTTACCGTGACAAGTCAGTGAACCTCCCAGGAGAAGTAGAAAGCTTATAAAATAATTTCTCTGAAAATAGCAGTTGATTGGAAGGATCTCATCTTGATATGAGTAACAACAGTTTAATTGTCCCAGAGCAGTGAGCTGGTCATTTGTATTGTGTGTTTATTAGTTCTTATTCTCTTTTATATTGTTGTCTTTTATTTATTCTGGATTTCCAAGGACTCTGGCACTTTTGAAACATAAATGCCCCTGATAAAAGCCATCCAAAATACATGACAGGAAGTTTATATTCCCTGGATTCACACAAATGTCTGAAACTAGAAAATCCCAGCCTGTGTCAGGGCTGGGATTGCCATTCGGAATCTCTTGAGTGAAGGCGGGTCTGGTTATCTCTGAACGTAACATTGCCAACAAAGGTACCTATGGCAAGGTAGGAAGGCAAATGCATTAGAGAAGTTACAATCAGGGGGAGGGCACAAGAGTTTTAATTGCAGGGTATTAACTATTTCTGTCAAAATATGATCCTGCTCTTGATGGCAACACACTTGTCAACTTGAGTGAAAGTTGGCTTAACTTCCTTGATTTCACTGTGTGAATCTGCTGGGGCAATCCTGACTGCCTTCTGTGACCACCAGAGCATCTAAACTGTGTTATTTGTGTCAGGCAGTTTCTGGGTTCCATTCTGAAATAGGATTTTCAGCCTGTCTAGTGCATTTCCCAGTTGTTTTATGGACTGTTATCCACCCTTAGTTTTAGCACATTTGAATAGAAAATAAGGAGTAATATTACAGTCAGTTGACTGCAGAAGAAATTATAGGACACTGGTTGTAATTGCTGAAACTGGACTTGGCCAAAGTGTCGAATTGAGGTTTGGTTTCTGCTTGCAGTTCTTATCATTGGTCTGCTGGATGTAAAATGGCAGCACTGCTAGCACTGAAGCTGATTTCACTATATATGCCAAGGTCAAATCAAGACTGGCTGGATGTAATTAGATACATAATGATGCTGATTTGGTCATTTACTTTCTAATTAGTTCATCTTTTCTTATATGTATCGAGGGGTTTTTGAAATGTTGCAGGGGGGCAGGTCCTAGTCAGGGTTTTGGGGGCTTTTTGCCTTAAACTTCTTTGCAGAGTGCAAACAGGAGCAGCACATATGAAGTACTTTAATCTTCTCTTACTATTCTCTTATTCCACAGGGCAGTCCAGAGCAGCCATGATCCCTCCAAAACAGCCCAGGCAACCCAAGGGAGCTTTGGATGATGCCATTGCCTTTGGAGGGCTGGCAGACCAGGAGACAGTGAACAACTTGCAGCCAACACCACCTCCACTGCCAAAGAAAACAATTTTGAGAGCTAACACAGAGCCAACTCCCCGAGATCTCCAGAAGCAGGCTCTGGAGAACAACCTGTGCATCATGGCCAACCCCACCTATGACATTGACACCAACTGGGAAGCAAGCAGCGCCTGCTCCTCAGTCAGCCTGGAGCTCAAGGTCCTGGACAACGAGTCAGGAGACTCCTTGGACAGGCCGACAGAGAAACTGAGGGCAACCACCTCAGCGACGAACAGTGTTTCCAGCCTAACCACTATCAGTATTAAGGAGCGGTGTTCCAGCAGCATGGAGTCCCTGACGGGGCGGCGCCTCTCGCAGGCCAAGCAGGGCCGAGGCGTGCAGAAGCCACAGAGACAAGCACTTTATCGAGGCATCGAAAACAGAGAGGAGGTGGTGGGCAAGATCCGGAGCCTGCACGCTGATTCGCTGAAGAAGCTGGCGCTGAAATGTGAAGACTTGTTCATGGCCGGGCAGAAGGACCAGCTGCGCTTCGGGGTGGACAGCTGGTCGGATTTCCGGCTCACCAGCGACAAGCCGTGCTGCGAGGCGGGCGATGCCGTTTACTACCCCGCGTCCTACGCGAAGGATCCCCTCAACAACTACGCGGTCAAGGTGAGAGGGGCTGGAGAAATGCTAACCCAAGGGACCGGTGGCAAAATGTGACAGCAGCCATACTCTGCACCACATCCCGTAGTGATAGGCCTACTGCTGGCAGATGGGTGAGAAGTAAGGCTCCCAAGATACAGGCTCTTCCTTCCGTCCACACCCATCTGTGGCATTGGTACCTGCTGTTTAATTGCGTGTTTTTATTGCAGCTCCAAAATGACTGAAAGAGAAATCAACACATCTTAGTCTTTGCTATGGTCACTGCTTAAGGACATTTTGAAAGAAAACCTGTATTCTTTTAACGTGTGTCGGCAGTTTTTTTTGGGAACTGGCAGTAACAAAATCATTTGATTCACCTGCATGCAGAGGAAATTAAATCATCGCTCCTAGTTAGGAAAGGTCTCCTAAGAAATGGAAAAGTTCTCTATTTTCAGGGCCATGTAATTTTAAATGTAAATTCTAGGGTAATAGACCTTTCTATTCCCATACAAGGTCTTAGATTTTCACCAGTGCTCATTTCCAGCCTTTCAAAAGCTCTGCCTAGCCATCAGTGTTTGCCTTATAAATTCTTCAGCTATATTAAAGAAACAAGATTTACTAGATTTACTGCTAATGTATGAGTGCCTAGCTGGCAGCTGTCTCACCAGATATTGTTATTTCATGGAATTTTATATAGGTTGCTCTTTCTGAGTGCTGTATCTCTGCATTTCTCAATGTTTATCTGGTAGGAAGATAGTGAGAAGGACAGCTGAGACTCATAGCACTGTCAGGCTTCCTGTGTGACCTTGAGTAAATCACTGAACTTCTGACTCCTCCTTGTTGAAACTGAGATAAAACATTTATTGCCTGACACAGATATGTGAGGCCTGAGCTGTTACTCCTTATATTTCACATTCTCACAAGGGTGGTGCTTTACAGGAACAAAATGTTGTTACCACTCCCGCATGACTGTTTACAAGCAAGATATAAAAAACTGAAAGGTAAGATTGGTGCAGCTAATATGTTTTTCTGAGGCCTGAAGAGGTATCTTTAATGCAGAGATCTGGGTCTAACCATTTATCTTGCGTTAATTATTAAGGACTTCTTATTGGAAAAGATGTGAAATGAAATATGGATGTCTTGGAGCTGCCAGGTCCAGTGGTACAGAGCAGCCAAGGAGAGCCAGACCATGGCAGTCAGCTGTGGTTCAGAATCAGCATCTGGCATTGCTCATGGCTGGCTTGGAGGGTTTTGCTTTAATACAATGATGCAAAATGATTGCTTCTAGGGCCCAAAGTGGTATTTTTCTATATGGGCAGGTTTGAGTTATCACTAATGTGATATCTCTCTGCACTTCACAGATGTGCCTTTAAAATATTCCCTGACAGGCAAGACCTGTGTCATTGGTCTGTTACCTCGTGTCCTCTGAAATACGTTTCTCTTGTAGAAAGCCAGAGAGAAGAAAGAACAGCAGGGTAACGTGGTCAAATAGGTGCTAAATTTTCTTTTTCATAATTCAGGTTTCTTAAAATAGTTATCTGACTAGCAAGGTTTATTGCATTGTAATAGATGCAAGTGAAGTATCCACAAAATACCCTTGAGCTGGAGGTCACCAGGAGCTGTTGTGGTGTTACGATGAGAGGAAAAGTTCCTCTTGAAAATACCCCTCGGGCACTTAATGTGATAGAGGACGGTGTTGGCCCCAAGTTGATCTTGGCCTCATAAGCCATCGGTCCAGGATCAGATTTGTCCAAAAGCTCATAACCACAGATTGCTGTATCATTACACAGAGATTTGGGGAATTTAGCTTTAACAAATATGCTAGTTTTTACTACCATGGGTGTATTTAGTGTGAGCCAAATTACATAGTAATCTACCTTCAACAAATAACCTGTGTCTTCCTGCCACTTTAAATCCCTCGTCCCCAAAACAGGGTGGAAAAAGCAGTGAGATGAAAACTACTGGTGTGCCAGTTGAATCCAAAACAGTTTTCCTGTTATTTTGGATCAAGTCTTAGAAATACATTTTGAAAGTGTATATGGAGCCACATCTCTGGACGGTGTAAATTAATGTAGCTCTTTTGAGTTTTGCAGCACTACCCAAGCAACACTGGCAAACAATTCAGATAGTTAAGAGTTTTTAAACTTAAAAAACCTAAGAGTTTTATGTTTTTAATATTAGATCTGAGAAACAATGTCATAATTAGATTTTTTTTAATTATTATTCTCTTAGTAGAAAATCAGAGATTCACCCTCAAACAGTGCTAATAGTCTTGATACATAAAATTGGCATTTTAATATTCTATCTCCAAAAATATAATTACAAAAGCATTGTTAAGAATTCAGCTTTGACCATTTAACTACTGCTGAATTAAATTTAGAACAATGAATGGTTTGTAGAGGTGAATGTACCAGTGCACTTTTCCATTCTGGTGGTTTCACCAGTAAAAGATGCTCTGATAAATTTGGTGGAGAACGAGCACAGCTTGTTCTGTTGGGGTGGATATTAGAGGAAACATTCATAGGGGGGTGTTGTTTCACAGCACTTTATTGTGAAATGATTTTTGCTTCAACTCTCACCTAATCTGCTAGTAAACACCCAGTGCAAAAATAGCTGCAGGAAGCTATGTGGAAATTATTTTGACTGAAACATTAGAAATAAAACCAGTGCATAAGTCATGACCAGAAAAGTACTTTTTCAAATGGAAAAATGTAGGTTCCCTTTCAAGAAAGGTTTCCATAAAATTCCAGACGCTGAGGTGTTTTTCTTTCACCTAAGTGCAGTACCACCTTCCAAGCTGTTGGTAGATCTGGGGCAATATGGATAAACATTCCCCTGAAACCACAGTCTTAGCACTAATTCCGAATATATGGTGAAAAGGTTACACCAAAGTAAGAGCAGCACAGAGCACCAGCTCTTTGGACAGAGCAGACTGGATGAGTTCTCTTCTCAGTGTCCTGACACAAATTGAATAAGGCACTGATGTGGTAGGGACGTCTGTTATTAAAAAATAAATAAATTAGATTACTCAGAAGGAATAACAGACAATATAACCTAGTGTGTCAGTGACATAAACTGGTTCCACTTTCAGAATTAAACTCTCGAAGCAGACACTGTCCAGTATCACAGGCTGACTCACAGAAGCCATGATTCAGAGTCTACATAGAACAACAGCCATAAAACCCAGCTGTCTCTGGCCACAGGCACGTGTGGCAGTGCTGGTCAGGTGGGGTAACAGGAATTGCAGGGATGCAAACAGCTCAGAAGGAGCAGTTCAGATGTATTGCTTTGATTGCTGCAGGGCAGCAGAAGTTCTCCTAGCAGTAAAACCTTAGGATTCGTGGTAAGGTTTGTGTCCCAGCTATAAAACATAGGAATGCAGAAGTAAGCAGCACCGGGCTGAACTTGGCTGGCAGTTTTGTATTGCAGCTGACAATTACTTCCTAGTCATGTTTAGTTTGTCACGGTGTGCTAAGGTTGTTTTATTTGGTAATTCAGCTTCCTAGTGGAGCTTCCTGTCAGAAGCATTGTTAAAGGTTGTCCCAGAACTTTGTGCTTCAGATCAAAACAAAGCAATGTACATTCAACTTGCAGCCCATTCCCAGTTCAGTCACAGCAAAACAGAATTCTGTGTTTTGGCACATCATTAAAAAGTCAAAGCTGTATTCCAAGGCCAGATCAAGAAAATTAGGTCAATCAGAGATCAAACTGGCCTCCTTGGAAAACAAGGTTGTGCCAAGAACAAGCTATCAGTTTGGGATTAGCAAGCTTTCATTCCACACAGAATTTCATTTGCAGTTGTCCCTCTGTGCAATACAACAAAGTGGCACAGATGGTACAGTCTTTGTGATCTTCTGTGTTTCTCATTTTCAGCGCTTGTAAATTCATTTCCCACAATACTCATGGTGCTTTAAGTTCACTGTCACCGTGTGAAATGCATGGGACAGAGTGGAAATGAGATTCCCTGCTGGGAAAGTGAGAGTCAGCTGATGGTACTGTAGGCCACGGGACTCATAAAGGAAGAAGAAAAGCTAACACAGAACATTTTGTAGAAACTCTGAAATGTTCAAATCCTGCTTCTTGGGCTAGGAGCACTGAGGAAAATTGAAATGGCAGGGTATAAAGAAACCTGTCCTGTCCCTATAAACGTGGCAGATATTCAGTTCACGTGGATGCATTAAAGAAAATATACACGATGACAGTGCATTCCAGTGAAAAGGAGCATGGATACTTTGCATTCCTTCCTACTTGTACTCTCCTTTTTTCTCATTGCTTTCTTGCATCATACAGAAGGGTTTTTCACCAACATTGCTTCATCTTTTGATCAACCAGCTCTTTATCAGCTCATGAAATAAGGCTGGCCAAGCCCTTATCAACCCCTTCCTTTCAGCTGTTATCACATACCATATCTTCATAGCTCAGCTGGATGTATTTCATTAAAGCAAATAGTAAATGAGTCATTGATCCTACTTTCTGTGCTAGTGTTTCAGTCAAAGTATTTTCACCTTTTCTTCCTGTGCCAAAAAACAGGTATTCAGCATACTCTATATGTAAAAGGCAACAGGATTTCCATCTTTTTGAGTAGATGACTGGAACAGACAAAAGTTTTAAAAATGCAAAGGAAACTAGACTATATGTTTTTTCCCAGCTTTGACACAGAATTAACCATCACAAGCAGAAAAGCAGCTCTGTATGCATTTCTTTAGCAGTTCATCACCAGCAGTTGAAAATACTTGCTAGGGAGGCCAATAAATTTCACAATTTGTTCCCTATATTTTTTCAACTGTAAATACTGACTTCAGTCACATAACTTAGACTCCAACTCAAACCATTTCGAAAGTTTTAAATCTTTGTCATTCAGATGGTAGTTTTAGGTGATAGTGGAGTTATTCCAGTACAAAAGGCTTGGTTGAGAATAATTTCCCATTGATGGTCTTAAATACCAGTATTTACTACTCTTTTGCAAAATGGTAATATAAAGTAGACTGCTGAGTAGAACCTGCAATGTAAAAGAATCTGAATAGTGCAGTGTAAAACCCCAGGACTTACCTGAAGAAAAGCCAGACACAGGAACATCAGATCACTGCAGGTCTGTCTTCTAGAAACTGCTTTATGAATTCAGACAGGTGTCTAATTTGTTATCACACTCTGAGTTTGAGTGCTGCCTCCAGAAAGCCCAGCTTTCCCTTCCTCCTGACAGCTGCAGACTGCCCAGTGAACAAATTTTGGGGTTTGTGTAGTCAGCAATTTAATCAGCCTGAAATAACCCAGCTGCTTCTTCCACTTCTCACTTCACGGTGTTTGTAAACAAAAAGCAAGAAGCAGAAAATACATCTCGAATCAGATCTCCGCTCTCTTGTCTTTGTAGATACTGAATGCAGGTTCATGTACCCATCTAATTCTCTGTATTAAACAAGAGAACTGGAAGTGTCCAAAAGCCATCACTGTTGGCCGTTTGTGGGATTAGAGATTTTTTCCCTATATTGGTTAGATTCCTTAACAGCACAATAAGGAGGGAAAATCTCTTTGAATGAATGCCGTCATTTTAGTGCCGGTTTTAATTATGATACTATTTAGTATTTAATGTCTGCTTTGTTGATAACTTTTATACTCCCTTTCATTGATACAGAGGAGTCTGAAGCAAGACCTCGTGAAATTTAAGAACTGATTTTGGGGAAGGTTTGGCCCTGCTGTGGCTTCCTACTTTAGAGTGGACAGTGCTCTGAATGTTTTCAAGAACACATGGAGTTAGTAATGTAACTTATTCTTCCTGCAAAGTGTTCCGAGGATCATCGGACACAAAGCTTTGTTCCGCTGAATGCTGGAGAGGCCTCAGCTGCAATACTGAATTCATTATAGGTACTACTCTTCAGAAAGGTGTGATACATGGGAGAATCCAGAAATCAGCAAATTAGGAGTAAAGATAGAAGAAGTAAGGTCTGGGTATTTTCAAAAATAAACAAAAAAGATGGAAAAAGTTACATTTTCCCCAGTTGTAAAGGTATCGTATTCAAGGATGGGAATCAGGAATCAATTTTTAGCCAATTAGCTAGGAGAAGAGCTGTCACTTAAATTTCAAGTAAAGTTGACTTAGGATTGGATAGTGGAAAGAAAAATAAAGAAGATAAAGAAGCAGAACTGCTTTGGGGTGGGTTTAGTAGGCTGGAGAGGTGTTTCTCAGGGATGACCAAACGGATGAGACTGGCCTTGCAGGCCACTGGCTCAGGAAAAACATCCTCTGCACCAACAGCTGGATGCCTTTGGATGCAGATGTGCGTGGCCAGCCATTTCTAGATGAGAAGAAAGCATCACCACATCCATAAAGCATGGATGAAAGTGTGCTTCTGTACTCTCACAGTTCTGGGATAGGCCATGCTTACTGAAATGAGGAAACCAAAGCTGATTTTGAGAGGTACAGATCCTATCTCCAACTTTAACTGAAATAGTAGTAAATTTGAGAACATTCTCTGAAGTAGGAAAATGAGGGTGCCTAGCACTAAAATTAGAAACTAGGAAAAGGTCTTGATTCCTTTGCTTTTCTTTTCTTGTTGGCAAGGAGAAATCTTTTCCATAAACTTTTTTTAAAGCCTTATATTTACCAAACTGAGATGTGTATATTGTTTTCAGAGCACATACTTTGTGGATTATATATTCCTAGCAGAATATCAGTTTTAGCTGACTGGTGGCACTAGAAATCCTCTGTGGATTAAGAAATAGAGTGCAGTAGCTAAGGCCAAATGTGGTTCTCAACATTTTTTACCAGCAAGTAAACTTGACTTTAAAATTAAACTCTTTCAGAATTAGGTTTTTTGTTGGTTTTTTTTTTAATTATTATTAGGTCATTTAAGTATTTTTAAAAACTAAAGGCTGAATTACAACATGCTGAACCTTTTCTGCAGTTGGAACTGAGTATTCCCATGGCTGACTGTGCAAGAAGAAGGCCAAAGACTTGAAGGGCATAGAAGGTGGAACAATTTTGTTTTCCTTAATAGCTCTTCTCCCAGTCAGATTTGATACACAGCATGTGTGTACATTCAACACATATATATGAGTCTGTCTATAGAGCTTTTCTAGTTCTGTCTTCTGTGCAGTATTAAGTATTTAATCAATCTGGGGACTTCAGTCTCAAAGACAATCAGCTGGCATTTTCTTTTTCTGTATAATTCAAAGGTTTTTGCTATATTTTTGCCTCTATAACCCTTGAGAGAAGGGACCGGGGACACACATGCCACTGAGAACTCACTTCACCTCTAACAGGGTAAAACACATTTGAAAATTTAAATGAGCAAAAGCCACTGTATAAACAGGATAAGGATCAACATTTCCTTTCATAAATAAAATTGACTAGAAAATGCATTTTTCAAATCAGTTTTGTGGGTTTGTGGCAGTTACAAACAGGCACTTTTAGTGTACATAATGAGTAGGGAAATGTAAGTGCTTGTGAAGTATGGAAATATGAAAGACAACAGGACAATCAGAATGTTGGTACAAATTTTGTCTGAGTTCCTGTGGTTCTCTGACAATGCAGTTTTCTCATCAACTACCATAAAAGATTACATCTCACATTTATATTTCTTAACCACATAGCATATAAAATATGAAAAATTTATGTGTGTGTTACTGAAAGGTGAGTTTATAACTTCGCTACAGAAGTTCTGAGAAGGGGAAAAATAAGAAACAGACAGAAAAGTCACCTAATGCTTACATTTGGATGAGATCTGGGTTTCTTGGTGGTGGTGACTGTGTATAACAAGTGTTGACCTGAGTCATCTGGCTTTCCTTGGTTTCAGAGATGAGCTAAGGGAAGCTGTAGCTTCATCTGGAGAGAGATGACTTCCTCTTTTTTCTTCTCTGAGGTTTGCACTTAAAACCTGTTGGTGCATTACAGCAAGTGAATATTTAGACTCTAACCATATAAAAGATTAAAACATACACTTAACCTTACATGCTGTGAATGATCTCTCTGAATTTAGTAGAACTAAGGTTAACATGCAAAGGTCAAGACAGCTGAGTCTTTTTAATTTTAATCAGTTAATGCCTTAGAAACAGAGGCCCTTATAGGGCTTGTCCAGTGACTTTTGTCAGGGGTTGGAGCTGCCAGTTGTTATGGGAGCACACACAATTAATAAGGATATGTTGATAATGTATATATCAATAAGATACTTCTGGATATAAATACAGTATACATGGCAAAAAACCAAACCATATTTTGGATCTTGATAATTGATTGAAAGCAATTAAGGTACCATGTTCTACTGATTGTCCATTCATCACCTGAGCCAAGTCTGCCTGGAAGCAGCCTGTGCCATGCACACATACAGCCCTCACTGCAGACACACCACTGCAGCTTATGGATTTCAGTTCCAGTTGCAACGGGCAAGGAGCAAACATCAGTCACCCAGCTGACAGGGCTTGACTTGTTATGCCATGCTAACTCAGACATGTGCAAGCGTTTGGTCAAATACTTTATGCATATTTCCTTGTATCCCCTGTTACAATTGATTATTTTTATCTTGTTCAAGCTTCACACAAAGCTGAGAGAACTTGCAATAAAATTATACAGGTAAACAAGTAACTGTAAAAAACTTTGCTGTACATTTACCATGTATCAGCTGCTGTTCTGATTAAAAACCAGAATTGTACTTTCCATTGGATCATCTATGCAGAGAGAGAGATGCCTGCATGTATTGCTCTGCATTTGCTTACCAGCCAATGAAATCTGGGTGCCTTAAGACAGTCTGCCATGGTCAGTTAATTAAAAAAAAGTTCATTGCTCATGTTTAGGCCTAGACAGGAGATCCCATCAACAAAGCACATGTTAAAAAATGTATATCGAATTTAGAAATTAAAGAATTGTGTCTGTTCTGTTTATTTTTTCCCCCAGATTTGTAAGAGCAAGGCTAAGGAATCCCAGCAGTATTACCACAGCCTGTCTATCCGGCAGAGCCTGGCTATCAACTTCAACATCCAGCAGGACTGCGGCCATTTCCTTGCCGAAGTGCCAGTTCGCCTCCTTCCGTGGGAGGATGACGACGCGCCGGATGTGGAGGAAGAGCGGGAAGAAGAGCAGAAAGAACCCGAGCAGAAGAGCAGAGACGCTGCTTCCAGCCCAGAGGCCTCCCGCAGGGACAGCCCCAGCAGGCAGGGCACCCTCAGCAAGCCCCGCAGCCGCGTGGTGGTGATCACACGGGAGGTCCCGCAGCTGACGGTGGCCGACTTCGTGCGGGAGTCCGCGCCCCGCCACAGCAAGAGCCCCGACCTGTACGAGAGACAGGTCTGCCTGCTGCTCCTGCAGCTGTGCCTGGGCCTCGAGCACCTGAAGCCCTATCACATCACACACTGTGACCTGCGCTTGGAGAACCTGCTGTTGGTTCACTCCAGACCGGGAGGCAGCGCCCTGAGCCCCGAGGCCACAGAACCCAATCCCAACACTGCCTGCCCAGCCAGATTAATTGTGAGCAACTTCTCCCAGGCCAAGCAGAAGAGTCATATGGTGGATCCTGAGGTCCTGCGGGATCAGTCCCGCCTGGCTCCAGAAATCATCACTGCAACGCAGTACAAGAAGTGTGATGAGTTCCAGACTGGCATCCTCATCTATGAAATGCTGCACTTACCCAACCCCTTTGATGAGAATCCAGAGCTGAAAGAGAAGGAATACACTTGTGCTGATCTCCCCAAGATTCCTTGCCGTTCCCTCTACTCTCAAGGGCTTCAACAGCTTGCCAGCTGCCTGCTGAATCCCAACCCTTCGGAGAGGATCTTGATATCAGAAGCCAAAGGAATCCTTCAGTGTTTGCTTTGGGGTCCACGTGAGGACTTGTTCCATGCTCTCAGTACATCTTCCAACCCCTCACGGAGAGATGCTATACTTCAGAACTGGCTCGATATAAAAAGGACGCTGCTGATGATCAAATTTGCAGAGAAGTCCTTGGAGAGGGACTGTGGAATTATTCTGGAAGACTGGCTTTGTTGTCAATATCTGGCTTTTGCCACTACAGACTCGCTTCATCGCATTGTGAGACTCATGAAGCAGCACTAGTTGTAGAGCCTGTTGCTTTTCGTGAAGCATCCCCACCTCTGCCCCAGCCCTCACTCCAGCCTGCACTAGGGCTCACACTTTGTACAATTGTTACAAAACAGCCTAGACGTTGAAGCCAACAACTCTGAGCAAATAGGTTCTAATTGGAGAAATTGCATCCTGTACCAAGTATGACAGAAACTTTACTTTTTTGCCAGGCCTGCTAGGGATTGATCACATACACGACTGCATTTGGATCAGACAGTATGTAACTTGATTCATATCTAGCTGAAAAGGAGAGCAAGCTTTGATACCACTATTTCTACCACTGCAGTAAACAAATTGCCCTCCTCTTCTGGGTAGCAATTTCCTACGTAGCATTGATTAGTGAGTAGCAGTGACCATAAGCAGAGATGGATTAGTGGTGAATGTGAGATGAATTATCCACCATGCCACAAAACACTCATTTGCTTTCACTCCACATACCACACATTTCCTCTCAGCTTAGTCAGTCCCCCACAAGCAGGCTGTGCTCCTCTTTCCTTTGGTCTCAACCAAACAGGTTCTGATCTTTCTCTTATACTTTACACCACCTGTACTTCCCCCCCCGGATGTGGTTTTCCCACTGACCATGGCAAGTGTCAGTGAGCAGTAAGCACCTGTGTTCAGTCCTCTTCCCTCCTCCTCTGCCTCATTGCCTACCCATGTCCTTTCTAACCATGGATCCACGATTTCATCAATGCTGCCTTAATCACACCATTACCCTTAGCTTGAGACCTGTGCATTAAAAAGCAGAATATGCACACTTTATCCTATTTCCTAGGCAACTTTCACCAGTCTGGACTGTTGATGTACTGTAGCCATAACCACATTTATACAAGAACAATACAACACATGGTGGACCATTGAAATTCCCCTTCCATTGCAAAAAGCACTAAAGCCTGATTTGAAATGGATGGGACGTACATAACCTTCTCTGACAATCACTGCTATGAATCAGGGATGAAAATAAAAGCCACCTCTTCTGTTTTGTTTTGGTCTGCTCTTGTCACTTACGCCATACTGCAAAGTGAGACTGAAATTGGCTTTGCAGGTTTGTTGGCAGGAGATAGAAATGTTTGGAGCTTGTCTGTGTGCAGCTAACAGGCAACATGGAGATAACTTTTACTGCGGACACAGTTCTCTGAAGGGTGAAAACAAGGGGGCAAAAACTCTGTTGTTTCATTATTGAGGGAGCTGGTAAGTTTGGCAGCCACAACCAACAGCATCATGATCCACATTTCCCGCAGAAGTGCTTGGCTGCCCATCTCTTGCCTCTTGTAACCAGTGTTTTCTAATGTTGTTATAGACAGCACCCTAAAAATGGAATGTTGTCAGAAGAGCTCAAAGAGCATCACAGACAGAGTTTTGGACTAGAGCAGGAATTAGTGAGGATTGAACAGTGAGAATTTTTAAAACCTCAACTTGAAGGAGCTTTTTCACTTTTAGAGGCCACTGCTGACTTCCTTCTGTGCCCTAACAGCCGTTTCCCATGGAACCTCTGTACAGACAATATCTTTGCTCATATTGGTAGGCTAGGAGTTGTTTCCCAAGTTACTCTGAAGAATGGATCTGGATGCAGAGGGAAAAGTGATCCTGAATACTCTGACCCGGGTGATGGAAAGCAGACAGCCGTAGTTACGAGCCTGTGCTTCTCTCCTATGGATCTATGTGCAATTCTTGTATTATTTTTTAAAGCTGTACATTACAGTGTTCACTTTACACACCAGCCTTTACCCGATGCTAGATCTGCAGCCCCTTCCTTTACTTTCCTGGCACATAAATGCAGATATCCGTGTGTTCTTTCTATGGATTGATGTTCCATTTTAATTGTTAAAACTGTGAGGAATCAATTCACTTCAGCCTTGAAACAAATAGCCACTTTATACAACATATGCATTCTTGGACCACATGCATGGAAACTGAACAGTCCTGCAGGCTTAAAGTCAGCGAGAGTAGCTCTGGATCCACGCCATACATCGAGGGGCTGACGTGTCTGTGTTGTTCTTCTCTGGCATCTCTCAGAGCTCAGCTGAATGGCGTGTGGAAGCCTACATTGATTGTGCCGTAGTATAGACTGTCTTTGTTACCTTTCTGGAGATTTTTTATTGAAACTTCTGATTATTCTTTTGTTTGATTCACCTGTATCAGTGAAGGATCAGGCAAGGGTAAGGATAATGTATTTTAATGTGATATGTATGTTTTTCTTTCTCTTTTTGGCAAGAAAGTAAGGATGGTGGCATTGATGCAGAAAAACAGGACAGTGCATTAAAAGCCCAAGTGCAATGTTTGTAGTTGAAGTACTTCCTCTACATCAGGAAAGAAAGTTTCTGCACTACTGCTGAGCAGCTTGTAGAAGAACCTTTACAAAGAATCTCCTGTTCAGTGCAGCCCTGCTTTGTCTGGACACAGGAGGGCAATGCTCCCATAGTTCACATACACCGAGCATGGCAAGTCACTTGTGTACTACCTACTAGCTATTAGTGACAGTGTGCTGAGCTGCCAGTGGGGCTTCTTCTCCGTGGTCTGGTTTTGTGTTTGTTCCATGGTGTGTGTGTGTGCGCCTGACTTTCCAGCTAGCTCACATAGGCATAGGAGTAACTCTTGGACCACTTGGCATTGCAGTGGGGCGATCCCTTGAAGCCTCTGGGTGTTCCCATGTTTAGGGACACGTGTTCCCCCTGTTACTTTGATGTCAACACGCACATGCAGAGTTGGATTTTGAATGTTGTACAGCCGTACGTATTAATGCAGCTGGTCCAACGCCTTTGTATCTCTAGCTATCTAACTTCAGTTTGTATCTTTTGTGATGAACCAATACTCATTTTAGCTCTGCAGTATAATCAAGCATGGATAGATGTTCACTACCAACCTCTTTCTTGTGCAGCACTGGGTAAACTTTAGCAATTTGTAATGGTTGTGTGTTTTTTTTTTCTTTAAAAAAGAAAGAATGGCCAATGTAATCAAACCTGATCTGGCCTGAGTTCTTCCTTGAGGAACTTGAGGCTGACTTTACAGATCTGCCCATAAATGATGATTGCAACTGTCTTTGTGGTGGTTCTCCATCCTGGCACCAGATTGTGCCACGTAAATACACACGAATGTATGCATTAAACTGATTGTAAACAAATCCTAAGAATGCTACAGCATAATTGCTAAGCAAAAGGAAAAAAACCCGCTCTGTTTGTAACAGGATCCTGTGTATGGCAGGAACAAAATCCCTGGCTGTGCATATTAGAACGTACTTGAATATGTGCACAGATCTTGAATTTTTTTTTAGCAATGTCGCACTTTCAGTTGAGCTCAAGAAACAGGAAGAGCTGCAAATCTAAGATAACAGTATTGACTGTAAATATATATTTTTCTATTAATAAAAGCTGTCATTCAAATATTTTTAACATGAACTCTAAAGATTTTTCCAGTGGAAACTAATTTCTGGAAAAATCAAATGCTTGTTTGAAGAATTATGATGAGTGGTTTCTGATCCTTTTAGAGCCATTAAAACCCTCTCTAATATTACAGAGAGAGCACAGTGATTGGATTCACAATGTTTAGTGCCTTGTCAAAAACCTGAAATGTAGCTGGTCAGTTGGTGGAAATCTTATTCTTTTCGTAACAGCCCTAGAAATAATACTGCCCATGTAAAGATGCAAAAGACTTTACAAAATTAAATGCTGTACTTTGTATGATACTGGGTTGATCCATTCCATATGATTTGTGTGAACGGGTTCCTTTAAGTTCCTTGTAGTACAGCATAAACCTGAAGTAACAAAACTGGGCTTTCAAGTTTGGGATCTGGAACAGGGAGAGTAACAGTGGATACCCAGTCAGTTGTTCCAGCCTGACCAGGCATCAGGAGAAGCCTCTTGCTCCGACAATCTGCTGCAGACTCCGTGCTGGCGAGGGGGATCGCTGGTCTGGGAGCAGCGGGGAGGGGGGATTGTGCTGCTCCTGCTGGAGCTGCTGGAGGTGCTGCACACCCACCCCTGGGCTGTGGTGGGAAATGCAAGCCTCTCTTCAAACAGGAGTGCTACAAGAACTGCTCCTGAGGTGATATGGAAGGTGGGTGAGTTTTGTATTTCTCAAATGGGAATTACTTATTACTAATTATCTGTCAGACCTCAGATCTGATCCAGTCAATATGCATAACCAGGTGAATATAAAGAGACTCTACTGATAAAAGCTTGCCTACAAATTTTTAGGAATGAGGGAATCCAGAATTTTCTTTTGGAGCCCCTGGAATGTCCAAATACAGAAGCCTGGTCTCACTTCAGTATTCAGAAATCAGTAACTCCAGCCAGGATACTATGCTGCTGCCCCACAGAGAAGAGTGCAGGTAGCATTTACAAAAACGTTCCACCTTAAATCTTTTGTGCTCCACACGTCCTACCCACAAAGTATGAATGGATCATCTTGACATGTTAATACAAGAGAATTCCTACATGTTATAGAGAAAAATATATTATTTAAATAAAATATGTGTGTTAGGGTTCAGCTACCTGCAAAATTTATTCAGCAGCTTCATACTGTAGGTCCTTAATTTTAACATGTATTTGCTGCTGAAATAAAATGTATCTGGTTCTGAATTCTTGTGCTGAGATTCCCATCTAAATTAATTTCTTTTGTTTGTAATAACTAATCCTTATGTAAATATAAAATAAATGATCCTGTTTTTATTTAAATAAATTTTAAGTTTTCTGAGGGATACAACAGAAACTGAGTCAGACCTTTTAATGCACTTTCTTTTCCCCCTTTCTCTGAATTGACTGTTTCTCAGTGCAAACAGTACTTAACTGCACGGCTAGACCATCGGTTTTACTCTGATTTTGCAGAGGTGGTGTTGGTTCTGCTAAAACTCCTGTAAGACCTGGAGCACAGTCAAAGCCCTTCAGCCAGCGCAGAGAGAGATGTGATTGTGATTTAGTTATGCAGTAAGATAACATCAAAGTAAAGAACAGAATTTTAAATACCTCTATAAAAATACACCTGTGGAAATATTCTGTAAACAATCATGTGGATTGCAAAGACTTCAAGCGAAGAATACACAAAAAATACTTTTCAGAACACTGGGAGAAATTTCATAAGGGCACCCTCAACTCCAAAAGGAGCAAGTCTTTTTCCGTGCTGTGTTGCAGAGAATTTCTGGTAGACATTGGTATGGATTTTCTTATTCACCTGGATGCAGTATTAGAAGGATGGTGATTTTGAGTAGGCGTAGAATGTAATTTAAATAATTTCCTGTAAGTCTCCTTGCATTGGTGCTCCACTCAGCATTTACCTGGAAACCACAGAATGCTTTCAGATCAAGCAGAGTTGCCAGTGAGAAACGAAATATCAACTTACCTGTACATAAGCATTTTACCACTCTGCAGAATTTGAGAATTTGGTTTTTACTTCAGACTATAAAGATTTTTTTTTCCATAAATTTAAGGGGAAGATTTCAGGGATTTAGAAGAAGTTGGAGCTTTTTTTTATATGGAAGAAATATTTGTTCATAAATATATGTATACATACATACATACATATATATATATGAGTGCATCTGGGCATGTTTTAATATATATGTATGTACATGAATTTTTTATCCCAAAAGTATTCTTTGCCCCTTTTTGCTTGAAAATATATATATATTATATATTGTATATATAATATATATTTTAAGAGTGTGTAAATTTTAATATAGTAATTTCATAAATAACACCTCTTCAAAAACTACTCAAAACTTCTGTTTCCTTGTCCTTTGGATTGTTGGTATTAGAAGGTTTTGCAGTTGAAATCCTTGGGTTTTTTTCTTTTAAAACTTAATTATGCTGAGCATTTAAGAATATGTTCTTGTTTTTAATAAAAGGGGGAACTTTATTTTTAAATTGGGGATTCCAAAATCAGTGAACTTTTATAAATGGGATTTCTTTAAATGCCTTGAGTAAGGGAATTTCTTTTTTCAGTTCCATTCTTGTGGGTAATTTGTATTTGGAATTCCTGGTTGCATTGCTTTATCTGGTGCTTCATATTGATATTTACACATTTTTATATAAATAAGTATATAAACTTCAAGCCTTCCTTTGTGATCAGGGGCAGTTACACTCTGGTTTGCTGTGGTACTTTGCTGTGTACTCCGTGGCATTCATGTTACTGTGTAAATAAACTCGTTTTATTACACTCAAAATCAAACTTGCGGTTGCCTCGTTTTTCTCCCTTCCTAGGTAATAGACAGGAACGTGTCTTTCTGAGGCAAATGCATGTGGCCAGTGCAGCAGAGGATTTTATTCCACAAGCAGCTGGGTTTGCAGCAGCAGTGCAGGTGTGGCAGGTGCCCCCTTGGGCGAGGCCACACGTCCCAGCTGCAGGAGCTGCCAGTGCTCTGGACACTGCCCCACCTCCCACCTCTGGCACTTGCCCCAGAAGCCTCACCATGGCTGGCACTGTTTCAGCTCCATCTGGACAAGTGGCAGCAATAGCCCAAAAATAAACTGGCCACCAGTGGCTGCTGTTGATTGAACCAGTGTCTTGTAAGGCCTGCTTGGAGAGAAGTGACTTGGCACATTAATGACAACGGCCACACTGGGGACAACCCTTGGCATGTAAGGAGCTGAGCCAAAGTTAGACATTTCCCTAGAGTGGACAGGTTTAAATGACCTGCTGTGAAGGAATAAAATTACTCTTAAGTCAAATTTTTGCATGCGGGGACAAAGCAGGAGGATGCCTCCAAGGCAGTTGTTCTGCAGTGGAATTCATTGCATCTGATCTGTTACCTTGAGGCATCCGACCTGATGGAGGGTCTGTGGGAAACAGATGGGATAATGTGCATCTTTGCAGTTGTGCAGACACACTTGAGTGGCACTGAGATCAAACAGCTCAATTTTGTACCCACATTTGACAGGCAGCAATGGTCGCTGCAGATGCTGATGTATTAGCGTAGAACAGATGACACCATATACGTTGGAGCAGCACCGTGCCTCTGCATGACAATCACACTGCTCACAAATACTCTTGAAATAAAAAGAAAACAACCCAAAAAACCAGCCTGCAGGCTCTATTCTTCCCACAGTCCCAGTGGCTTTGCACAGGTATGTCATCGTTTCAATGATCAGAATTAGTTGAAGTGTAACTACTACCTGCCCTTCACATTTATTCCTTAGGCCCTGTATGAAAGCCTTTCAAAAACAGTTTAAGCTACTGTCCTCATCCTTTTGAAAGTACAAAGCTAGCTGACTCCAAAGGTGTCACGCATAAATACACAACATGTTCAACAGCCTGACAGATACTTTGGCTTTGCCAGAGTAATCCCTGTTCACTTCAACAAAGTGCCATGGACTTCAGCTAAACAGAGTTCGATTTTGCCATTTATGTCAGTGGCAATCATCACTCTGCAGGGAAAAGATACGCAAAAATAGACTGAACCCTTGTCAAGACATGATAATTATACTAGTTTAACTAAAATCTGTTTGAAATTAATTTAGTTCTGTTAGTGCAAACTCTCTTGTGGGTGTCCTTAAGCAGTTGCAGTCTGGCGTTCTCATTTCAGCTTGTGCCAGACTTGAACACAAGTGGAACAGATGCCTGGTTTCAGTTGATGCAAAAATGTCTGTATCAGATTTTTCACCAACTCAGAAACTCAACCAATAGTGGAGCTATGACAAACCTTTCTTTTGTAGAAAGCCTCCCTGCATCACTTGAGCTCTGCAGGCTGCTGCTTTTGCCCCAGTTCATGAGCTGCTGTGGTGCCCCACAGGAATCACACCATCCTCTTTACCCAGAGGTGCTTTTAACCAGGCTCGCTGGAAGCAGTTCCCAAGGCAAACTGCTCTGCAGAGAGAGGCTGTGGTTTCAGTTCTGAGCTAAGGCTTGTAGCTCTGTGGAGAAGGATACACAGTAAAACCCAGTGTTGGGCCTTCAAATCTGCTGCACTTGGTGCTGCTGCTGCTGTCTCAGGAGGCAGCACTAGAGCGCGGTGGTTAGCCCACCCCAATGGAAGATGGGGGCAGGCTCCTTGTCATCAGTTCAGTGCTTCCAGATGAGCAAAAAGTCATTGTCTGGCAAACAGACACCAGGGGAGTCACTGGGAAAGCAGCTTGGAGGCTCTGAAGCTGATTTGCTTGTGTAAAATCAGAGAATTCAGAGTAATAGCTACCAAAGGTGCATTTTCTATTACATCTCCTGTTCTCACCCTTTGTTTTGCTGTCATTAGAGTGTTACTTTTGTTACATTGCAGCTGGCAGACTCAGGACATGCATAGAAGGAAGCACTGGAAGCAACAGGCAATAATTTAAGGTAAAATCACAAATGTCTGTTTCTTATCCTCTGAAAAGAGAAGGATCAGGACTAGGGAGGTTTCTTGCTCGGGTATTTACCTGTCTGCTCTTGTCGGTACCAGGCGTACCAACAGATGCACAGAAAGCTCCTTTCTCCAGCTGTTGCCTGGTGTTTTACAGGTGCTGGGAGGAGCCCATACTCCCCTGCACAGCACAGTGAGACAGGACAGCCCCAGGGACAGAACTTGTGTGCAGTGGGGCTGGGGGACACTTACAGATCTCATGTCAGATGCCAGGTTTTGTCTGATTTCACTGGAATCTTAATGGTTCAGATCAACTGCAGTGAATAGCAGATTACCCTAAAAAAACCATGAAATCCCTGCAGTGTATCTACAAGAAGCAAGCTATTAACTTTGCACCTCTCCAAAGTGCAGAAGGACATAAATGTTCTTGTAAAGAAAATGAAGAATTAAATCAAGGTAATAAAATTCTTCTGGTTCTTACATAGGCTCTAAATTTGAATCAAGTTACTGTTGGAAATGGGCCAGTAGTCTGCCCATGTACAACCACCACTGCAACCATCGAAAGAAAAGGAACTTCCCATAACCTGGGAGCCAGTCATGCAGCTTCTCTTGGCCAGGGAAGAAAGTCTCCTTTGAAACTTCTTTCCATTTGCATTACTGGGGGAAAAAAGGTTTTATGCTCTGCTATATTAGTCCTTCATCTTATGTATTTGTGTTCGTACAGGAGTTAATGCTAAAGCTGCAATCACAGGACACCAGGGTGTGCTTCAGCTTCAAACAAGACGACACAACAGGAAGTCAGAAGAGGTTGTCAGATACTACGTGCCAATGTTTTAACGGCATTAGTTACAAATGTTTAAACACCATCCAGACACAGAGCTTCACCATCGCTGGCCCTTTTGCAGCAGTTAACTGTTCAAATCATTTCCCTGTGGCAGGAAGCATTTCTCCCTGTACCTTGAAGCCTCAACATCTTCTTCCATAGCAACTGCAGCACACAGTCCTGATCTCTTCCTTGCTGTGAGTGAGACCTTTTTTGTTGTAGGTTTTAGAGGTGATCCAGCTCAGACTGAGGGGCTAGGAGTAAGGGTGTCAGCATTCTGTAGAAATGGCAGAATGTATTTCATCTACAGCCCATCAGCGCCCTATTTGCTTGTGCTGGGCAGACATGTCCATGCCTAGAGTCATGACTTGAAAATTCTGGGCATTCACATAAAAATATTCTGTTTATTTTTTACTAGGAATTAGTCTGTGTTCATCCAACTCAACATTCCCTTTGGTGTTTTTGTCTGTTTTTTTCCCAAATAATTCAAATCCATCTGGAGTATTTTACAATTTTCTGCAATTTATGCTAATCTTGAACAGATTTCACTTTGTGATTAATTACTTCTTCCTGCAAATCAGCAACTGGAAACACTGAGCTAAGACTAGTTCTTAGGCACAGTTGTCTGTC
Source organism: Vidua chalybeata (assembly GCF_026979565.1). NCBI lineage: Eukaryota > Metazoa > Chordata > Aves > Passeriformes > Viduidae > Vidua > Vidua chalybeata. Next base: position 1,093,887 of record NC_071542.1, on the reverse strand, counting down.
TTCCCTAAAGAATTTGTACTTGTTACATTGGATCTGTTCTGTCACAATTAAAAGGGTTTTATTTTTCTTCACTCACCAGAAGTACAATAAAAATACAGTGTGAGTTTTGTGCTGACCCCAAAGCACTTTACAAGAAGAAATTAACTGCTATGCTACAGATCCAGGAACTGATGGACAGCATGGCAAAGGAGTGTATAAAAAAGACACAGCAAGCCATCTGCGGGCAATAGTATGCAGGAATCCAGGCTCTATTCAACTAAACCATCCCCTACAGTATTTCTGTTTGCATTCTATTCACCACTGACTCACAACTATCCATCATGACTTGACAGCCTCCTTCAATTAAATCAGCAGTGTGATTTTTATAGGCTTACCAATTTGTTTTGTCGATTTTAATAACAGTTGCTCGAACACAAAAGTAGCAAGATTACAGTCCCAAAAGAAAAGGGTTCAAAGCTATAGCACTGGAGTACCAGGTGAAGCTGCTCTACCATTTCAGCTCCAATACACATCTAGACTGAGACTAGATGTGAGACTAGTCCTCTGTCACTTCACCATCCTCTTCTGTCTCCCAGGGAGGTGTCAATACCTCTGGTTTGCAGGAGACAACTCTGCTTTGGAGCAGCTTTCCCACTTGGACCAACCTAACTGCCAGGTATTGCTAAGCAGCCTTTCTTACAAAAAGGACATTGGGAATGAGCCTCATTAACACAAATAGTAGTCCAGTGGTCAACTGCCTTGGCACCCCTCAGAAATGGGCGTACCAGTCACTGCATTTCTTAACTCCCAAACTACTCCCAGCAGTAGTAACTGCTGTGTTACTACGCTGATGACTTCAAGCAGTCTCTACTGGAAGCTTCAAATGCCCTTGTGTGATGAGCACATCCAGTTCTTATCACCCCCAGAGGTCTCTTCTGAGATGGCATGACACCTTTCATCACCACATCAGTGTAAAATACACTGAACAGAGCCCCAGTGAACTTGGGCAGAGAGTTACAGCACAGTGGAAAATGTCATTTCACCATGTAAATCTCCCTTTTGCTATTGGGTAACTTGGAAACAGCAAGCTGTCAAGGCTCTTTCTTCTGCTGTAGCCAAAAGGTGTCTCTGAAACAGCTTGGGATCCCTTGTGCTGTGCTGGGTACCCTTCCAATACTGCTGCACTGGAAAAATGCCATCTGCTGAGCAGCACACCATGGGCCCCACCGAGGCATCAGGAGCAGGGAGAGGGGGAGGCAGGTAGGAAATAACAGTGCACGTCTCCTTTAGAACTACTGGCTCGCTAGAAGGGCTGTCATTACAGCAGTATTGCCAATTTGACAGGAAAAGACAGTGGACACAAACTGCCTGCTTCAGATGCAGAGCCAAGATGGTGTTTGTAAGAAAATGAGAGCTGCAGCACTGTCCCCTCAAAGGAAGTCCCTGTCAGCATCTGTCAAGCACTGCCAGACCTGGCAGTCCTGCCACTGGCAGCTTTCAGTCTCCAGAGAACTGGGGACCTTGTGACAATCAGAGAACTGGCCAGGGAGTGGTGACTGGAGACTTCCCCACCAGCTGCTGTGGAGCAGCTGCAGAGCTGCTCCACACTGCTCTGTGTACAACCTGGATTAAGCTGGGCATCACAAGTTTTCCTGCCAGACAACACGGGCCTTCCCAACATCTTTCCCATAAAAAGGCTACTGGGCAGACAAATGGTGTCTACCTACACTGAGAAAGAGAGGGTTGCAAATGGTGTAGCCAGAGTTCAGTGGAGCTGTGCCTGCCTAATGACTGTAAGCATCTAACCTCCAAATCCCATTAGTAAGTTTAAATAAGTGTAAGGGGAAAAGGTGGCAGATTTACCATAGACCTGACTCTGGAGCAGTCTCCCTGCTGGGCTGAGCCTGTCACCCATGGCTGACACCACTGACTGTGCATCTTAGAGGCTTGTACCAATAACAATCATCAGCAAAAATAACTATTCCATAATACTTTTTTTAATGTTGCATGCCTTTGTAAGGCTCTCTTCCTCTTTTTATTTTTTTTCTCCTTTGATTGTTTTCCAAATTTTCCCTGTTAGTTATTAAATAAATGCCAACTCACTGTGTATTTAGTAATCAGATTATCTGCTAATACCTGCCTAAAGCAGTCACCATTGATTAAAAGAAAGAGTGGTCATTATGTTATTTTTAATACAAATTATTTAGGTCCTGAGGCCGAGATTGAATTAAAGGAGAGATCAAATTAATGAGGGATTGAATTAAATTTGAAACATCTGATTGCAATATTTCCTATTTCTCCAAACTGCCAGAAGAAGACAGTGGTATGGCTGTGAATTTATGTTATTTCATTAAAAAGTATGAACAGCTTGTTTTAACTGCATCTGAGAAGTGTGCCTTACCATGGATATAGCTGGGTAAGTGCTCAAAATCCACAGCAATTTTGAAAGAGGTTATAATGCAAAAGATTTAACCAGAACATGAGCCACACAATCTCTGCTAATTTCTTGTTTCACACAATGTAGGCCAGATTTCCAGGCACTCTGTTCACTCACTGCCTCCCCCACAGACATGGGTGCACGCAGCCCCTGAAAGCAAAGCTTTGGGCCACCCTCTGGATGCAGGCAAATTTAATACATTGCTTCAGTTATTAAGATTGCTTTTGAATAATTTTATCTTTTCCACCCTCCCCAAAGTGTCTTAATGAGGCATATGATGTGAAAGCACTTCCCTAGCTTCTAATTTGGATATATTTATTAGTTCTAAATAGCACAGGGAATGAAGATTTCAAGCTTGTTCTCTACGGGGAGCAATCAGTGGGCTCAGGACGTTGTCTGAACTGAACTGAGCTCCTCAGTTTTAAAAGTGGTCTTTCTAATCCTGCTTCTTATCCTACTAATCATCAACAATCCCATTGCTATTCCTGCCCTGAGTCTGACTTCATCACAGCAGTACTTGTGTTGCCCTGCATTTCAGTCACTTTAGTGAGACTCTAAACTGCTTGTGAGAAATGCTTTAAGTGACTTGATTGATTGTTTATCTCCCGAGCATAAATGCTAATTACAGAGCTGAGAAGGTTGCTTTGTCTTTACTGCCATACTTCCACATAGAAATATAGAAAATTAAATTTTTTATGACTTCACTGAGTTCCCTTTATACTTTGATCCAGTGAGTGCAGAGGACAGATTATTCCTTCCATTGTGAGAGACTGCTTTACAGAAGCAGTAAGCCAATCAAGAGAAAAATCTTGGCAGATTTTGGAAGTTGTGACCTAATTCTATCCTTCACTGCATTTCCTTCTCTCTCCAAAACATCCAAAGTTCAAAACAGCTGCCCTTATACAGAACAGTTCTTCTCTCTACTGAAGTAGGTCACTTACAGAATAAAGGCCATAACTGCACATAACCCTCTCAAACACAATCCAGAGTGCTTCCCTAAGCCATGCATGGCTGGGCTCTGGGATGCTTCACATCTCTGGAAAAGGCCTTCCTTGTGGGAAATGCAGCTGTGTTTTACATCCCAGACAGAATGACTTTTCCCTGCTGATTTTAAAAATCAATTGCCATTACGGTCAGAACAAATGCCCGTGTTCAGCGTGCAGATCCCCGATTCCGGAGTCAGAAAATGCCCCTGCCTATGGCAGATCCCTGCAAAAGGAGGCTCCATTTGGGATGGAGATGTGCATTTTGCAGAGGTGCATCTTTCAGTCTGTGGAGGTCTGAGCGTAAATTAAGAAAGCTCCACTGCAGGCCACAGAGCTATGCTGGCTTAGGACAGCCGAGCCCTGCTTGTGGCATGCAAAGGAAAGATAGGAAAGGAGCAGCTGTAACATGTTCTTCCGTGGCTGCTGTTTATCACATGGTGAAACAGCATGACCATGAGCCTCAGAACATCTAAACTGTTTGGTGACAACTATAAAAATTCAGAAGTTAGAAGCTCCTCATAAAAAGGCAGCAGATCCCTGGCAAAGCTCCCATGTGGCGGGACCCACAGTTGGAGGTACTCAGGTTCAGTGTCTGGACACCCTGCAGCCATTTGCCTCATAAATCCACACAAATCCAGCATGGCCAGGACTGGCCTTATTAGTGTGCTTCAGAGGGACTGTTATTACAGTTGGAAATTTCCAAATCCAATCTTTTGCTTCTCTTTTTTTGTTATATTGTTATATATCTGTCATATTGTTGGGGTTTTTTTTAACCTAACTGAATCAATAACAGTAGTGTAGCGTGTTCATCCTATTGCTTATATATAAATATAATTTAAAGGCCTAAACTAATGTATGTCATGTCTTTCATTACACAGAAGTTCCCAAGGGATTAAACCAACAAAAAATTAAAACATGAGCTTTCAAATGATGAAATATGTATATCTTCAGTGGTTTACAGAGCTACTGGCTTCTGTATGTACAAGAGGGTTCACCCTTATCATTAAATCTCAGTATAAAGCTATATTTTAACATTCAGCAAGTCCTGTACCCTTCCAAAATATCCTCACAGCCTCCTTGCAGGCTTCACAGTCATGCAAGTTCATCAGAAAGCGAAGGTGTTTGGACGTTGTGGGAAGGAGATTTGAAGCTATGCAGTATCACTGTCAAATGTGTGATCTCTGACCCTCAACCTTCCCTTCCTGCTCAATCACAGACACTTGTCTGCTCCAGCAGAACAGGGCATCAGCTAAACTGCTGGCACTTCTCTCTTCCTCACATACAACACTGACTGATTTTGTAACCAGTCCACTGTGCTAAATTATAAGAAACTGCTCTCTAAGGAACTAAGAAAGTTGCCACATGAAAAAAAAAAGAGCTTTAGTAGCGCATTTCCTTCCTGAAGTATTTGTATAATTACTGCTGGAGGAAACCCTTCATATGCTGTATCCAGACTGATCTTTTTGCTGAGTCCATGGGCTGAAAAAAGAAGATATATTTTTTCAGTGGTAAGGTGATTCAGAAATCCACAGGTGCTGAGGTGATTGCCAGAGATATGTGGGATATAGAGGATTATGGGTTGCAACATGACATTCAAGACAATTACCTCGAGTTTAAGATTAAATAGAACTGTACTGAAACCTATAGTACTATGGTATAATGCAGTGGAGAATTAAGCTTCAAATCTTTTTACTTACTCTATGCTCTATGCTTACAGGAAAACTAAAACCTCTTGAAGTCCAACCGTTTCTCTAACAAGACTGCTCAAAATCCACGTATCCACAAATAGTTAATGCACCCAAGAATGATGCTTACAACTGGATCATCCAGTTCATTGGTTTTGTGGAAATAAACAGCAACAATCACCACCCTCCACCACTCAGCCCACAGCCAAATGGCCAGGCAGACACGTTTCTCCTGGGTTTGTCCTGTCGCAGTGACTGTGGCATTCCCAGGACTGCTGTGACAGAGAGGACAGACTGGAACAGTGGCAGCAGCAGTGGGAGGCACAGACTGAGTGGATGTCTCAGGCAGGCAGGAAGAGGGGCAGCCAAGAGAGGCTGGCTGCCAGGCAGACATCTCTGTGCTTGCTGCCTGCTCCCGAGCCTGGGACTGGAACAGTGAGCCCTGTCCCCTGAGCCCTGCTGGGCAGAAGGAAAGCCTGCCTCTGGAAAGGCGTGAGCACCAGCACACAAACCCTCCTGCTCCTCTGCACAAACAACGGGGACAGCAGCCAAAGCCTGGGCACGGGGATGAAAGCACATTTGTGAGGAAGTTGTATCTGGCAGGGAGGACATAAGGAGCAGCTCTGCTCCTGGGGGATATCGACTGCCCCACTGTCTGCATGTGGCAAGGTATGTAAATCCCTGCCTTGGGATCCTGCTGTGCACAAGTCACCAGATGGTGCTCTACATACAGACTTGAAAGTTCTTTATCTTAATGTGGGAACTTCTATGGCCTTTGAGGAAATAACGATGTTATTTTTGTGAAGCCTTTCCTTTAAAGTTTAATTTGCATCTTAGTCTTTTCATCTCAAATAGTTCTTTTGTTAAGCTGTTTATTCAGAACAGCTTTGGTGCTGGGATTTTTGAGACAGAATTTACAGGCATGAGATTTCCATCGAGGTATGCTGAAAATATGGGAGTAAAATATAAGCTGCAATAAGAAAATATTTTGTCATATAATTTTTACATCACTTATTTTGCCTGCAATAGGAAATAAATATACAGAATCTTCTGCATCACAGTGGATATGACATCACAGAAGTAGTACCATGTAAGAAAAGAAATCTGAGGATGTGGTGAGGATTAAATAGTAGGTAGAAGGCTTTCCAGATTAAGATAGCTACAGCATAGTAGAACATTCTCATCTTCTAGAAATATAATGCTAAGTGTATCCAAACCCTACTCATCTTCCCTCTGAAATCCTATACCCATCCTGCTTCACCTAATAGTTTTAAGACAATTAACGGAAATACTGAGAATATGGATGCCTCTTTTTCTTTTTCATCACCTCTTAAAAGAGGATTCATCTCATTAAAGTATCTATTAGAAGTCACGTGCACTACGACTCTGAAAATCAGGACAACATCCATTTATTAGAGCACGCACTTGATTTTCTCCTTGAAGCGTTGGGAACCGCCCAGGAGATGGCAGCAAATGGCACTCCGGGGGTAGGAGCCTCCGGGTGAGCCTGCGAGAGGCTTAAACCAGCGCCCGATTCCCAATTACACGGGGTTTATCTTCTACCCAGCACGAACTCAACTCATTAATTTTGTTCTTTGCCGAGCGGCAGAGAGAACAAAGCCACATGAGACTTTCCCAATGTTGCACTCAATCGGTGTGTAACGCTGTAAAAATATAGTAGCACTTTAAAGTAACTTGTCATTTTCATAAAATTTATAATTACTCGAATCATTTATTTCCCTACATGAATGCTATTAAAAATAGTTTCACGGGGAGTACAATTTGTTATGAAATGAAGGTCAATCTCATTAGATCACTGTAGCAGGGATCCTAATAACATCCTGGCAGAAACAAGGTATCTCATTACAGAAACTGTATTTTGTTTGAAATATTAGGTCGTCATTAACTGAGCACTAAAATGCACATAATATTGGATGACATAAATTATTCCCCTGAAAAACTGCCACACACAGAGGTGGTAAAACAACGACGAGGGTACAACACAAAGCTTAATATTTTCTATCTTTTCTAGCTGAATTCACCTACTTAATATCAGTTTGGTTTGCTGCTGCTTCTGGGTACTGAGCCACAGTTGGGTTGCTGGAATTATACAGAGAGCTGGTTTCAGACTGTGACACTGCAAACTACAACCAGCAAGAAGGATGTTTAATTTTCCTTGTAACAGCTGAGTAAGTTGCCATCCAGGAAATACCAAAATTTAAAAGGAAAAAAATTAAAAACAGAGAGAGTCCAGAAGTAAACATTGCTTTTAGAAATACAAGAGAAAGGAGTTACTTTCCCTATAATTATCTTTACCCATTTGGAAAGTACCAATTGGTTTTTCTAGGCCTTTCGTTCTACTGGAATCACAGCTGAAGGTGTGGATGTGTTTGAATGCTTCTCTGGAGCTGTATCAGAGCACTTAACACCTGGCAGGATCGTGCTGAGCATCTGCTCCATGCCAGTCAACAGCACCCAGAAAGGTATCCCAGATTATCCATGGAAGGGAGCTCAACAGTTGCAGGAGCCCTGCTTTCCTGAGACTTCAGACCTCCATGGGATCAACTACAGACTCGTAACACACCCGTGAGGCACAGCAGCAGCCTCAGGAAACTGCGAGGAAAGCAGAAAAAAAGGTTGTGCTGATTTTCCTAGCACCATGAAGTGCATCCAGGAAAGGGTCTCCATCCATGGACTGCGTGCTGTAACAGCAACACCCCCTTTCCTTTCAGCAGAACAGGTTTAACCACGGGCACTCTGCAGAGATTGTGGTTAGAAGGTGTGTACAAACACACACACTCAACCTGGAGCAGCTCACAGCAGCTACAGATGGCACTGAGACAACGCTTTGGTAGTGCTGTTTTTCAGAAGCAAAGGCAGCCCTGCTGGTTTGTGACTATAGCTTGGGTTTTTTAAAAATTCCCAACTGGAAGCTGGGATTTTTTTAAAAAATATTGATCAAATTTCCAGATAGAAAAATGCTAGTTACAAGAATGAAATATTTTAGTTATATTTTCAGCTGCAGATATGTAATGAACTCAGAGAATAGTGCTTAGAATCTGAGGCAGGGAGGCCCCACAACACCTTACAGAGACACCCCCCGTCCCTGTGCCCCCCAAGCCATGTCCCCAGGGTGTGCCACCACATCACCAAAATGAAGTCCTACCCATCAAGTAGCAGGGACACAAGGACAGGCATGTTGGATGACAAGCCCATCATGCAGTGCTTTCACAGGAAGTCTATTTTTTTTTAATTTATTTTCTGCCTGTCACTGACTTATTATATTTACATCAGCTTTAAAATTTTCTTTTTCATCTTTTCTTTAAAGTTTTCTTTGTGAAACGCTTTCTTAGTAGGTAAAACACAAACATAAATAGCTACAGTGAGAGAATTGTGAATTGGCTTGAAGAGAGTGCTGCAGAAGGGAAAGGCAATACAGGAATACAGAGCATGTGCAAGAACAGGCAGGCACTGTCCAGAGAGCACAAAAGCTTATAGAAAATGACCTTAACCGCTGAATTTTGAACAAAAAACCAGCAAACAAACAGCAAATGGTGATCAGGTAAGGTGAAACACTTTAAGGTTCTTGGAGGGTGAAGTCTCAAGAGCATTTCTGCTGAAAGCAAATCAAAGTCCACACCTGCCCACTGCCCACTGTGCATTTCTGCCTAGGCATGGCCCTGAGAGGTAGACTGGTGCACTTTCTCCTGAGGACCATCCGGTGCACAGGTTGGATAAAAATTCAGGTTAAAAATACAACCTTCTTTTGCCCGGGTTATTTTTTTCCCCTAATCTGCTGCCTCCACTTGGTCTCCATGGTTACACGAATACTTCTAGTGGTACCTTCGCTACTGTCATTCAAAGAAGGGTTAGGGAGACTGGAGAAGCCAGCAGAGGGCTGCTGAAGCCGACACTGCTGCAGGAAGGGAAATCTCACCACAGGCTGCTCTGAGATTTCACAAGCCCTTCATTCCCAGCAGGTCTGATTAACGAAGTCCCCACCCCAGTGCTCTCTTCAGCAGTGGCCAGCTGTTTGTGAATAAAACGGTGTCACCCTCTCCTCCAACAGCGCCTGGGTGCAGTGGAGAGGATGTAGGGCAGTGCAGACAGGAGGGATTTGGCTCTGCTGCCATGGGAAAAGCCATGGAGCACAGAGGCCGTTTTCCAGGATACAGATGCTGAAAACTGAGCTGACTGGAGCTGGCAGAGAACTCATGCAGAAAATGTAACGATGGGGGAGCAAAGAGGGAGAAGGTGCTATTTGAAGCTTGGTGTAAAAGACTCCAAACAACAGAATGGACAGTGCCATGATTTCTCACATTTTCTTACAGCATAAAATGGATCAACTGCATGGATTCAGCTCCTCTCCAGCATGAGAGCGAACTTGGAGGCCAATCTACACCTATTTCTTAATAAAAACAATGCTGACGTACCTCCGGGAAAACTGCCAATGTCAGTGACATGTTTCTAAACAGAACTTCTCATCTTTTGTTTTTTGAACTATTAAATGTCCTTTGGATCTATATGCAGAATTGTTTCACAGTTTGTCTAACATCAGACTTTTAGCTCCAAATTGTTTTTCAGTGATGCTTCTCCAGTCTGAAAGGTCTCCCTCCAGTGTGCCAACCCTTAGCACGACACAATGACTGCTATCAAATATAAATACAGAAATATATATAGAATAGATTAGAGCACACAAACATCCTTTATGTATTTGAACAAGGATACATTATTATATCAGTTCATTAAAATTGTATTTAAATGCAGTGTATATAGGTCTTTATTACTAAAACTTCTATTTCATGTAGGTTAAGTCAGATGCAAAAGATATAAAGAAAAGATAATGAACTAATCTCAACCTACTTTTTCCCCTTCCTCAGTCATGAAGAGTGCTCCTCATTTCTTTTGCATCCCTCCAGTGACAATAAAATAGACCTTGCTTCCAACATTTGATCAGTACCAAGAAGTCCCCAGTGCTCAAGCCCATCAAAAAGTGAAGAAATGCTCAGAGTGACTCCTATGAGATCATTTACTCCCAGTGAAGAACAATTAATGGATTGCAAGTCATGACTGGCATTCCTGGGACCACGAAAACAGATGGGTGGGATCAAAGTGGTAAGAGATCTCTTCTGCTCCAGAGCAAATGACAGACTGGATTTCACCACTGCTGCCCTCCCAACTTTACACTGACAGTCCCACTTCCCCCCCTCTATTCACTGGTTTACAATACTGTGATATGGGTGCTCTCATTTTCTAACTGTACTTCGAAATACTGAAAAGATTGACTGGGAAAATATTTGTCAGGTAATCAGTCATTTTTACTATGCATCCTTCAGTGTTCATGGACCTTTCCAGGCTATTACACACTTCAAAGAAGCTTATGATTACCTCCTCAGGAGCTGGAGAAAAAGCATGAGATTATTCTCTACTACCTAATTCATTCAAACGGAGATAACTCATTTTTATAACATTTGCTAAATTGTTTGTCCCAAAAGCAAGAATACACTTTTACTTTTGTAATGCATGCCTGCAAATGAAAATTACTGCTGCTGTGGAGTTTTCTACAGGCCTTGCTAGATGAGTGATTTATGACAGTCCAGACTCAACTGCACCAAAGCAAAGTGCACCATGTCCACAGAATTTAGCTCCTGGTGTTTAAAACTTCTGAGAGTTGAATCGGGCATAATTAAACTGGAGGTCAAATGACATCGTTACTGTATTTTCTTGCACATTTGTCTCTGCTTTTCTGAGTCTGCAAAACAGCTTCTGCAGCCTCTTACCTTAACCAGGCACCCAGCCAACCTGCACAGTGTGTGCCACTGAGAGCCAGAGAGTGAGCCTTGGCGAGGTCACACACGAGCATCTTGCTAGCACCCATTCTGCACTTGAGACCTTTGGGCCACTCTTGCCCTGCACCCTTCCCAGCCTTTGATCCTCTTCCTCTCTCAGAGGCTGGGGAAGTGCAGGATGTCCTTGTACTCATTTCTGGTACACGTTTCTGAAAACACTGCTATGATGACAGTCACAAGCGGTGAAACGCTGAATAACCATTCTCTGAGGAATTTTAAAGAGGTTTAAACTGTATTAAAAACAAAAGCTTATTTTGGCAGTCAAGCTACCTGTCCACATCAAGAAAGGTGGAGATCTAAGCAACAAAGCTGTGCTAGAGACAGTTTGATCCAACTCATTTAAGCCAGATACTGAAACTGCAGCCAGTGTTCACAGTGCTTGTTACAACCTGCTTTCCTGCAAGCGTTGCTGTCTGCTCTGCTCTCCTGGAAATTGTCTTGCCCCACCTCACTTCAGCAAGGCATCCACCCGTCCTCCTCTCTGCAGAGAGCTAGAATTCCCTGCCTGCATTCCCATGTAAGGGGGAGGGGCAATTTCTGATGGTGTCTTACTATTCATCCCATTTTCCCCCAAATGTCACTTGGCTGGTGCGCCACGCTTGGCATGAGATGCCAGCACAGGCCCACACCTTATCCCAGACAGAGTCTGTGGATCTGAAATCACAGACTGATGATACCCAAAAGTTTTGCATGTGTTCTCCAAAGAACCAAGAGTATTTTCCCCGCACAGGAGCCTGCAAAGAAGCCACCCTGGCACTCACCAGCAGCCAGCACTCTGTGCATGAGAGCAGAGAGGCAGCACTGCAAAGAAGAATGCCAGGCACTGTTGTATTCATGTGTTTTTCAGGAGCCATGCTTAGAGGAACACTTGGCATTTATCTTTCAGGCAGTGTGAGTCCAGCCCACACAAACCCTGTGCCAACTCAAGGCACTGCAGTCTCCCCCCTCCTCCTCCTCTCCCCACCAGTCCCTGGTGTTCCCTGAGTGCAGAAACCTGGAACCCCACCACAGCCCCTTGGCTCCCCTCCAAGCACAAAGTCCTGGCCCTTCCTTGCCAGCTCTCACTGTCAAATGCAAAAAACGAACGTCAGTGGTCTCTATTGAACACCAGTTCCTACGAATCAATAAAAATTTCTGTGAGATATATCTATCTGATCTTTCTCTACCTGTGAAGGCAGAGGGAATTAACACAGAAAATCAGATAAGACTGTTAATTTCAACGTTGAAATTGTACAGCAGCATTGTACTACAATCTTTCCATGAGTTTTTAAACACCATTGATCCTTTCCCTATCAAATTTCTCTTTAAAAGGCTTTCTTTCTATCAACTTTTAATGGCTTTTTTGATAGTATCATCTATATAGGCTTTTAAAAATACCATATGTCACAGGATTGTAATATAAAGCACATATAAACAGCACATAAAAAGCAGAAATTACAAGACCATCACACCCTACAAGCCATAAATTCAGTGCAAAACCTCATTAATTGTGCAACCAACCTTAAGCATATCTTCTGGGTACATAAATTAACTTTTAGTGTCAGAAAATGGTCTGATAACACTTGCAAGATTGAGAAGTTTCATCCATGAACATATAAGGACTTGAAATGAAAGCTGAAAAAAGACTTAGTATCTCCATGGTATTCAGAACTGGGTCTGGATATAACTTCCTAAACTGTAGGAGGAAAAAGAACTAACTTTGCTACCATGGAAACAGAATAGTGCAATATAACTGATTGGTACTTGTCTGCCTTTACAAGACCAATTGCTAGAACGTTAAGGCCTTCAATAACATGGGTAGCTTTGTTTCCACCTGAGAAGTAAATCTTCGGGAAAGGACCAAGAACAAGCTCACCAAACAAGAGGGAGCAGCCCAGGAATGACAGGCATTTCTAGGAAAAGCAGGGGATTAGAAAGAGAGGAAGATGGACAAGGAATATATCTGGGTGCATGAAGGAAGAGGGGAGGGTTTGGTTCCATTAGTGAGACAGAAAAAAAAAAAAAAGCCCTTAAAATGAAGGGCTGGATCCTGACCGTGCTAAAATAAACTTTATGTATAAATTGGGCAGCAAATCCTGGGTTGGTGTTACCGCTTCTAGGAACCGTAATTCCTTATCTTACTTTTCCTTTGCTCTTCGTTGGAAAATGCCGCCCTCTTTGGATGCGTCCAAAACACCCAAGAATTAGCACCGCCTGCATTCTCCTGACAGTTTGTGAGGAACAGTCTTTTACTTTAGCCAGCCTTTTACTTTACTGGGAGCGTTCCCTCTCCACACCAGACAAACGTCCAGGTTGTAAAAGGCTGGGTGTGTTCTCCTCAGGAGCACCTGCTCTTCCCACCTGCCGCTGCCCTCACGGCCCCTGAGGGCACAGGCCCGCCATCAAACCTCCCCTCAGGAGGCAATCGGGCGCCTTATTTCCCTCAGGAGCCGAAGGTCTCCAGAGGATGTCACCAGCTTTACGGTGCAGCTTTTTGAAGGAGGGTGTGAATGGTCAGAGCTCGTTGGCACCTGTTTTAGGATTGTGAGGTAGTCGGAAAATTATCGCTTCGGGTGCCGAACGAGAAGCAGAAGCTGTGTTTGTCATACTCTGCGGCCTGGGTTCCGAGGCTGGAGGGCAGCGCTGACCACCCCCTCACACTGAGGCGCCACCGGCACTGCCCAGGCGCGGCGCCTCCTGAGGGCGGGACCGCTTGAAGGGGGAGCGGTTCGCCATCTTAGGTGCCTCCGCCCCCTCGCGCCACGTGACGCGCGCGGCCGCCATCTTAGGCTGCCCGCGCGGCCCGGCGGTCACGTGCGGCGGCGCTGAGGGGACGCGCCGGGCCGGGGCTCTGCGGCGCCATGGGGCAGTGCGGCATCACCTCCTCCAAGACCGTCCTCGTCTTCCTCAACCTTATCTTCTGGGTGAGTCCGGCCGCGCCTCGCGAGGGGCGGCGGCTCCGGGGTTCCAGGTCGGAGCCTGGCCCCGAGAGCGCTGCGGGCCTCGCTCAGGAGCCGGGAGCCCCCCCCTCCCCACTGCCCCGCACGGGTTCAGTTCGTATTTACACTCTCTCTGTTTAACGGGCCTTCTGAGCGCCTTCGCGGGATGTGGGGGTCCAGAGCTGGGCGCAGTCCCTTCCCTCTCCGTCCTCCTGCCAAGTTCCAGGGTGGGGGAGCTGGACCTGGCATTGAATTTTTTACGAGCATTAGGAATCTTGGGGTAGAGGCTGTTGTGTAAGCGCATACAGCTTTTCTTTCTTGCATTATTGAGCTTCTCAGCTCTCTGGCGGTTTAATTTCTGTAGGCAGTTGGATTTTTGTAGCGCTCTTGTGGCCACCAGGGCTTTGGCTGTCCGCGGCGGGACATCCCAGGCGCTCGGCGGTGCGTGTGGGGCGCCGCTCTCTTCCTGCGCTGCTGACACAAAATCAGGACGTGCGTCTTTAGGTATCTGTGCTTCGTGTATCGCTGAAACTTCCCACGGCTGCAGTGGCAGTAAGACAAAAGCTTGCAAAAGAGAGATGGTAGGTTGCTGTAAATGACCTTTTTCAGGATGGACGTACAGGCTCTAGCTTGGCTTTGTATTCACTGTCATAACTGGCTTGTCAGAACAGCGTAACTCTCAAATCATATTAAAGATAGGCTTGTAGATTTTTAAGAATTCCCTTTGTGCATTTAGGTACTGCATTTTTTCCTGCTCTAATCCCAGCTCCAGGAACAGAATACCTGTTGTCCCAGCTGTTCAGAGATTGCATCTTTGAAAACGTAATAGTGGCTAACAAGCTGTTGGAACATAAAAGTGCAGCTATATATAGCTGCTTCATTTACTATTGAAAGTCATGTGAAATCTTACTGGCGTTACAGGATGACTGTTCTTGACTGAATTTTTACAAAGGAATGCTCTTTAAGGGTGCCTGGAAATGAATCATGCTCAAGGAAAACGCATATCTGTGCATTCTTACCAGCATTTGCCTATACGTTCTGGGAGAATGCATAGGCAAATGCGTGTGCCTATCCGTTCTGGGAGAGGAGCAGCGAAGGTGAGGTATGTTTGGCCTTAAGTGGTGCAGATTAGAAGTTTGTAATTCTGGCTGAGGTGCATAGGCTCCGTTCTTTATCTTTAAAGCAAAAAGTAGTGACATCAATCTCTTAGTGCAGCCGGAAGGTTGGAATCTGCTTTGTTGGGTGTGGCTTTTTGTTACATGCATAGTTGCAAGTGACGTTTTAAAAGCTCTTTAACGATTCCTACATCATTCTTTAAAAAGTTCTTGACTGGACACAGTTTTTGTGGGTTGCCTTCTTGATGGCACCTTGAAGTAAATTTTTCTGTAGTTGCTGATAAACGAGGCTCTGTTTGGAGTAAATGAACACAAGTTTTGTGTGTAGTTTCTCCCCTGCTCCAAAAGCTTAGGGATAGGTATTGTTTGTTGTCTCCTGCATTTAGTAATTTAGCTGCATGTTGGAGTTTGCCATTATTAAACTCATACAGTGGTGGGGTCAAAGTTATTTTCTGTAATGCTGAACTTCGTGCTTTACAATTTTTTGATCACTTCTGAGACAAACTTGACTTAATTTAAAATGGACAGACTGTATTTAGATAAGATGTACTTCATGTCAAATTTAAATGTCATCAATCTTGTATTCTGTAAACCACCTCCGGCCTAAGAAGTCAGCATGTGCTGATAGCTTTTTGGCAGATAGGTGATTGGGCTGCTTGTGTTGGAACAACCTTGCAGCTCATCAGCTGCATGTAGAATGAGGCAGGCTTTCTGAAAGTGAGTTACAGAAATCAGTGGTGTGCCTTTCTTTCACAAGCTAGAGTCAATAGCTCGTTTGTTGACTGAGCTGTGTATGTTAACATTTGGTGCTCTTTCTAGTTGGCAATGTAAGTGCTTCTGTGCTGTTACAGAATTCTGCTTGTCGTGCTGTAGTTCCAATATTGATCATTAGATCATTGGGATTTCCCAAGACTTGACAGTAGACAAATGCCTAGAATTGGTCAAGTAACTATGAAATCTCCTTTAATTGCTTTTGTAAATTTGCTCTCTCTCTTTAAGGTTTCATATACCAGTCTCGTGTGTTATCACTATCTTCATGGTCACCTGTAGGAGTAGCAAGTGGTGACTACACAGTGGGTTGTAAGTTCTGCCCTCACCCCTTGGGTCTCTTACTTGTGGGAGGATGTGAATGTTCAGAGAGATTTTATATCTGTCCTATGACTGAGATGTTCAGAAAGTTATCAGTGCTATGAAGAAATAGCAGAGATATATGCTTGTTACGCTTTGAAGTCTTGGTTCTAACTTTTACAAATTTCTTTCAACTCTGAAAGTGGCAGATCAGACCTTGCTGACAGGTGACAACCACTTACCATCTACAGCTACTGATTTCAATTCTACAAGCTCATCTCACTTTGAAGAGTGTTATGCTACTTGTTAAATTTTCATTGACACTATAAAAAGTCATTTACTGTCTTGGGAAAGCATCTTTCTACTGTGTAAAATTCTTACATTAACTATGCTTTCCTACATGTTGGTAGGACTGCAACAGCAGTGGAAGCTGTCTAAAAGCAGTACTAGTTTATCATGTAGAAAGCTGAATGGCCTTTACTCACCTCTCCACATTTTTGGTGTGGTAGTTTGACAGTTCAACTGAGTTGTATTTGCAGGGGTGTTGAGCATTGAGTGCATCTTCTGTAGGTGCCCATATTGCCTTTAAAATAGAGTTCTGTAAGAAAACAGTATCATGACTGGTAGTCATAAAGAGTAGCTGAGTATAAATTTTCTGTTGAACACGTGCTTGAATTTTGGATGATTGTCAAAGAGTGAAGGTCAAAAATACTTTACCAAGAAATGCATTGATGTGAAGTATCAGTTAAAACTTGCCCTCCTTAGACCAGGGAATACTGATCTGATTAATAGTTTCTTAGTGTCTCGTTGCTATGAGTTAATTTTTGGGTAGATATGATAGATGGCAAAGGAAAGCCAATCCTTCAGTTGACCTTCACCATAAGTTTGCCCAAGATTTATTTCTTCAGCTGGTGACTTCATTTAGGGGATGCTGAGTCCTTTAAGGAAGGGTATTGCATAGGAAGTAATTGTGATGTGAAAGACAATACAGCTTAGAAATAAAGTCATGTAACTTTTAGTACATACATCTTCATAATCAGCAAGATTTTTTGTTACCTTGGTGAAGTGTTGATAATGACTAATTGTAAAAAAAAAAAAAAAAGTTATCATAAAGTATTTGAGAGTAGCATGTTCTTCAGGAAAGCTCCTAAATTTAAAGTCTGCATAATTTTGAAAGAGTAAGAAATATATTTACCTGGAACAAATACCTAAAGACTGCTGTCACATATGTTTATTTTTGTGCCCTTAATTTAAGGCTTCATGGTGTGACTTGCATAATTCAGTTGAAACCAGTTTGAAGATGAGATGAAGACAAAAATACTAAGGAAATGTTTTCAGTCTTAGTTTAATTCATTGGAGAGAATGATAAAATATTCAGAGTTCTATGTGGTCTTGCTTCAGAAAAGGGAATCTATTTTATATTCCCAAAGAATCTGTGTGCTTTGACAGCCTGCTCTGCTAAAATAGTGCCAGATATGCTGTGCTTGCTGAGGTTTTTATCTTTCACCTCTGTGTCCTTCTCCTTCAGGAAAGGAATGAACTGTGTTCCTACAATACTTCCAACTCAGTAGTTGCAAACAGTTTAAGTTATTCTTGTATTATTTAGCTGGCTTGAAATCATTACTTTGACAGTTCATTTGACTAAGCTGTTCTAAAACATTCTTGGTATGATTGTTCAGAGAAATTGTAGAGCACAAATACTTTCTACAGATCTGTGCTCCCTGCACAGCTTGGGCATACTCACGACAGTGCAGTGGCCAGAGTCTGGGGAAATGGAGGATTTTCTTAGAGGAGCTGCAGCAGTCAATGTGTATGTAATAGGTTTAGGGGTTTCTGGTAGAGACAAACAAAGAAAATGAAGCAATGGGAAAATTCATTCAAATTTAGTAGTAGAAAGGAAGATTAGAGTTCACTTTCTCTTACACATAGCAACAAGCTCAGTAATTTCTCCAGTTTATTGTGAGCTTGAAAATAGTTACTGTTCTGGACTTTAAAGCAAATTTCTTGTGAGTTCTTTGGTGATCAAAGACTCTAATCGATGGATAATCCCAAAGGTGACTTTGCAGGGATTACTTGTCCAAAGCCATTTTGGCTTGAAAGACAGTTGCTTCTGGGTGTAAAATTGTAATGTTTTCTGTTTCTGCCACTGTGGTAGTGCGAAGAGAGTGCATCCTTCAGGATTATATAATGGTTTGGAATCCTGTGCATTAAAAAAAAATCAGTTCTTTTAATTAAAAATTTAAGGTTTAAAACTCAAGTGTTGTGCCCTCTGAGTGATTTTACTTACAGTATTTGAATATGAATTTTCAGATAGCAAATGTGGGCCAGGTCCTGAATTTTAGTAATAGAGACCTTGATTTGCTTTTAAGCAATACGGTAGTGTCATTCATGTTTCTTTACAGGATGAGTTTCAGGTCTTTGCCTGGGATTTTTAAGGCATAAGGACTTGAGCTTGAAAGGTCTAATACCTAACAAAACCAAGTTGCAAATCTAAATGTGATACCTTTGAATAGCACAAGGAAATATCGCTTTACCTGATGAACTTTGAAGCACAGAGTCATCATCATTGTTCTCCTGCAGAGCAAGGAGTCTGGGAATAGTAGAGCACCAGCTCAAGTTACAGCCCTGGTGATTAAAAAGATGTCAAAGAATGACTGTATTGTTAACTTGGCTTCTAAAGAGGTAGAAGACTGCAGATGCGCTATGTCTTGCAATTAGTGGCACTTCAAATATGTAATGCTGAACGCAAAAGCAGCCTAGCTCAGCCTTTGCTGTAGCCTGAAAAGCCTTTGAAAGTGAAGTGTTCGGGCACGGTGCTGCAGACCTGAATGTGGCTAGTACAGACAGAGCAGTCTGGCTTGCTTGAATTTTACAGGGCTTTCTTGTTTTATAAGCCTTTAAGATAGCTTTAACTGTGTTACAGAGCTGAATGGAATTCCTGTCTTTCTTCTCCCAAAAGATTTTGTAAGACAGTTATAGCTCAGCGTTCAAGTTAATTTATTTCTGTTGAGAACAGAGTGTCAGGAAACCATTGGGTTCTAAGCTGGTTATGCATCAATTTCAGGAACCAGAGAAAATATCAAGTATGGGTGTGGGTTTGTTTGGGAGGGGAGTGGAGAGAGATACACAGCAGTGAAGTGCTGAAAAGACTGTAAGAGAAATAAACCTCAGAGATCCAGTTGGGCCTTTGAGGTTAAGGAAATAAATTTTGAAGAACAGAAAGCTAAAAGGAAGACTTAAAAATTTTGTCATCCCCTTCTTTTTATGACAGTAATCAGGCTATGAGTACTCTAGTGTTGGAAAGAACCAGAAATGTCAGAAATACCCTAGAAGTCAAATAATGGAGAAATGTGGAAAACCCCCACTTGTTTAGGTACTGTTCTAAGCCCAAAATTCTGGAGGCTGACCACAATACCAGTGTTCCTGCTTGTGTGTAGGAAATGTTCAGGAGTTGGTGTGCATAGACAAAAACAGCCATTAGAAAGGATGAAACTGATATAACTGTAGACTTTCAAAAAGAGTAGAGATGTGTTTTGTTTTTTAAAAAACGTGATACGAAGGTAACGGACATGTTGGGAGAATTGTCCTAGGACAGGATCCAGGCAGAAATGCTGAGGGTCTGTTAGTGTAGGCAGCTTTTTTCTTACTTTATCCTTAGGTTCTTTTTATCAAAGATGATGTAGATGGTCTGTCAGAATATATCAATGGGTACAGTTAACAATCCCATGCTTGAGAGACATTTCCATAGTGAAATGAGTAATTGGTTTACAGTGGTATCTGCGTTGCTATCAACGTTTACCAATCAGCAGTGGCAAAGTTGGCAGCAGTAGGAATTTTTAAGTAGGTGTTCTTACCAAAAATGTGAAGTACTCTCTTGCCTAATTGAATATCAGGTGTGTTTTCTCCTAAGATACAGTACTTTGCTGCTCCCTTCATTTTCTTGTTCAGAGGGCATATGTTTTTCTTAAAACAGTGAATAAAACATCAATTCTAAAGGGACAAATGCTATTCTTTGGCCAAGTTAATTGAAACAGTACCACAAAAGAAATTCAGAACTTCTGCTATGTGTTCTGTTAGGGTCCCAAAGTGAAGAAAATTCCATAGCAAGGTGAAGAGAAAAGTATGAGCATGTAAGTGTTGATCTGATCTTTGGCAGTAACATCATTAGGGTAGTGTAAGGAAGAATTTGCTTGTAAATGGAGCTGCAGTGTCCATGGCTGATAAATAAATGATCAGTGGAACAAGTTTAAGTATCTTACACTCATCATCTTAGGTAGCCACAATTTTGGCTTTCAAACTGCTGCAGTGTGTGAGCATTACTGAAAACATGAAAACAGTTCTTGGTGTGTGTTTGCAGCCTACTTAGAAAACAAACAAGCAAACTAAACCCCTGAAAGTGTCTCAAGGTGCAGCTGGACAGTGTACAGCCTTGTACACCTCGGGGCCTGTGGGAGGTGAAAGCTGACTTTGTGAAACAGCCATGAGCTTAAGAGGTTGTGTCACAGCAGCCCAAAGGCTACTCAAAGAACCTCGATTTCTAACGGAGCTTTCCCAGAATGGGTTGAATGATGCTAATCATTGTGTCATTGGATCTTCCAGTTTACCCTCTAGTTCTTTGCATAATTGTTGAGCTTTTAATAACTCCAGAGAGGTTCCAGCTAAAGCGGTAAAATCAATCCTTTTCTGAACTGTGAGAGGTCTGTGTGCCTGAGAAACTTGCTTCTGATGAAAAGTATGTTGAATTGCTCAAGTGTTTTGCAATGAGCTGTGTTCATTGACTGTACTTTTATATCAATGTTTTTGAAGGTTAATTTGTCCTAAAATAAGAGTGTGCTGCTTTAGGCTCAGAACTATGAGTTAGATACAGACAACTGTAAAAGCATGTGTGAATGCTGAATAACCAGTCATGTCCCTAGAGCATGCATGTTACCTGGCACAGATTCAGGAAATGTTGCCATCTCTATTCAGAGCATTGAGCAGATTAAGTTGGAGAAGTCTTCCTTCAAGCCCTGTTTATCAAAGACTTGTTTGAACTGTGTGCAGTTCATATATTTGGTTTCCAGTTAATGATAGGAAATACACGATTGTAAACACAGTAGCTTTATATAAATTTGTCTTTGACTTGAGCAAAGTCAGACTTTGAAGCTTTTCTATTTACTCTGCAGGATGGTAAACATTGAGATCTAGATTATTTGATGATTTTTTTTTTTTAAGTTACCCGTGTGTCTATACAGACTTTGGGTTCCTTAGATGATTCCTATTTTGAGATAGATGGTTTAAGCACATGGTACTGTTTTGGGTGTTTTGGGGTGGGTTGTTTGGTTTTAGCTGGGGGAGAGTCAGTTGGTTTGGGGTTGGTTTTTTTTTTTCTTTAAAAAACATATGTTCAACTTTGTACTTGGCTTGCAACAAGTAATAAATGTGCATTTAACTGGTGCAGCTCTGGTCAACATAAACTGCACTCTGTGTGGTTACAAGTGTCTTGTCTGTCATAGTGTTTATATGTTGTTTATATCAGTGGATGACACTGTACTGTGTGCTGAGACCTCATGTTGGGACTGCTGAGCTCTGAAGAGGGAGGGACCTCGGGCTCGTGCAGTCCCATTGACTGAACACCTCTGAGCAGTCAGCACGGGAACTGTACCTGTCTTTCACCCAAAGTGACTCCTCTTACACACTCCTAAGACTGTTCAGTGGTGCAAGCCTTAAGGTAGTAAGAGAAAATCATCAAAAGGTGAGCAAAAAGGATTGCTTCAAAAGCACTTTTCTCACCCCAGCTAAAACACTTCAGAGACCTCCCCCTTCCTGGTTTAGAGCAGGCTGACATAAGCAGTCCTGTGGATGTGATGTGAAAGAGAAGGGAGGTCATCTCAGACTTGTTTACATGTAAACTAACGGGGTAGTGCTGCTGTTTTCATTGTTCTGTGATAGCCTAGGTCCTGCACCTGTTCAAAAACAGTGTTCAGCTGTGATACACGGGGAAGGAGTTCTAATCTTCATGGCTTTTAAACCTTGTGCAAGCTCCAGCAGGTACCTCTGCTCTCAGGACCTTCCCCCCTGCAGATTATTTGTTGAAGAGGTAGCAGCAGTAATTCTGAAGAGTGTGGTCACTTCATCACAGAGGCAGTGTCTGTTTCAGAAACACCAGTTCCTCAACTGTTGAGAAGCAAAATGTAAGACCCAGTGCTGTCATGGATGATTAGTCATTCTTGTACCATATGTGGAAGGGATTTAATGAAGTCTTCAAACCAGGCAGCTTTTAATCTGTTTAAAGGCTGCAAAAGCAATGTTTCTTAAAACGCATGTGCTTCTTGAAGTAGGGAAGGAAATAAAACACCTGTAGACAGATTTAAATTTTTTGTAAGGCTAAACTCCATTTACTTCAAATACATTCTTCAAATGTATGTCCTTATGCAGGTTATGATCCAGATTTTTCTTAAACAAAGAGGAAGCCAATTAAATTACAACAAAAGAAGGACCAAGGAGTTCACAAATGGTTCTGATTTCAGCTTTGTGGTATATATTCTTTGCCTCATGCCAACCACAGCTGTGTTTTTTCATCTGCCACCTCGTAACATGCCATATTTCTAACAAGCATTTTAGTTCTTAGAAATAGGAGATTACATCACTGGCCTGCCATTCACACACTTCATTGCTAGGCAACAGTTAATGTAATTCCATTGTTCAGTGACACTACTTTGAATCTTTGCTTTGTGTACAGAAAGTGTGTGTCTGCATTTTGCCATGTTGTACCTAATATGGCAGGATTTGTACAGCTGGATTAGCATTTCAACATCTTCTGTGCAAGGGGGTGATTTTGCAATAGCTTGTTCACTCTTGTCTGGAAAAGATGTCTTGCTCTTGGTCTTTGTTACTGAATTTTCAGTTTTTCCTCTCCTTATATGTACATAGCACCTTTTATTGGATGAATGTGAGCCTCCAGATGCCTTTAAGATTCCTGCAGAGTACACAATTACCTTTGCTGCAGAAAGAGAGGTGGAGAGGTCAAATGTATTGCTCAAATCCATGCAGATGATGATTCTTTTGAGCTGGCTCTTAGTATCTTTTTCTTTGACATAGTGTTTCTGTAGCAAAGTGCTGCAGGGAATATTCCATACATAAAGTAACGTTCTGGTAGTGGTTGTGTGCTATTGTTTTATAGAAGGGAGTTGCAGTAATGGTGCAATACATCTAGTATGTAGTAGCAAACAGGGCTGAAATCCTGGGTGCCTTTCGTCTTGTTCTGTGCCACACTGAACAGGCTTTCCAAGGAGCACTTCCAAGACTTGAGACAAAGCCTTGAGCAACCTGGTCTGAATTCATTGTTGAGCCTGCTTTGTGCTGGCAACTGGGCTAATCCTCCTCAACTGAATTATGGAGGGAACATCTGGTTGTACGCTGGCACAATCCAGCATTGCAGTATTACAGCTACTGGAAGCTGCTGCTGCTTGTGTGTCTGCCCTAAGTTCTAAGGCCAGTAAGTGGGGGCATTGGCTGGAGGCAGCCTGCAGTGTTCTCCCTCAGACTGGAGCTGCAGTGTGTCACCTTCCAGTTGAGAGAGCTCTTGTGTCCAAGGTATGGATTGGTTTGTAATAGGGACACTGCCCTTCACAGCCAAATGAAATTCCCCAGGTCATAGCCTAGCCCTTGCATCTTCTGAGTGCATTGTTTTAGCTCGGCCTTGTATTGGGACATTGGAAATGCCTGTCATGAAACATTCAGATTATATTGTCCATCACTGCAAATTGATATTTCGATCTGCAGCAAGTGTGAGGACAGTTAGGAAAGGCATCTGTAAAGCACAAACTGATAAGGCCCCCTTGTATTTAAAAATAAATGTGTGTTAGTTGGCTCCTTAAGAAACAGTTGTCTCTCTTTTACTAGCTCTGCTCAGCTTAAAGATATTGAAAGTGTTGATGTGTTGGGATCATTGTAACTGTAAGGGAGGCAAGGTCCTGGCAGATTGATGTGAGAGCTGTGTCTTACTGCTTAAGTCTGTTGCAGATTCATCCTATAGGGCTTATTTTGCAGTAACTTTAAGCTGACTTTTTGTTTGTTTACAGAGGACCATTTTGTACAACGCTCCTTCTGAGAGCATAAATTTTGCAAGTTTATGGTACATTTCCGTAGGTATTTGCTTCTGCTTTTTAGTAGTTGGTGGTTTGTGTTTGTTTCTGCCTGCTTTCTGGTTGGAATCAGATTCTTCCAGTGCTGTGAACCCTTCAGAAATGCTCTTGTTTCTAGCAGGTCATCTTTCCCTAGCAGAGGTTGAAGTTCACAATGTGTACATCTATTTTATTCTAACAGTAGGTCATAGATAGTAACTGGCAACATTTCTGAGGAACACTGTGGTGCTTGTTAAAATAATTGTTACCTTGCTGAAGGAAGGGCTTGGTGTTCTAAGGAACGTAAAATGTTTTTGTGCCTGTTGTAGGCAGCAGCAGGCATCCTGTGCTACGTGGGAGCCTATGTGTTCATCACATATGATGACTACGATCACTTCTTTGAAGATGTCTATACGCTAATTCCAGCTGTTATCATCATAGCTGTGGGAACGCTGCTTTTCATTATTGGACTGATTGGGTGCTGCGCTACCATTCGAGAGAGTCGCTGTGGGCTGGCTACGGTGAGTGCAGAGCTCCTACAGAGTCTTGGCCTGGTGTATATTCAGCTGCCTTCTCTCTTCATAAACTCCTAAAATATTACTTTGAAGTTTTTTCTTTATGGCCTTAAAAGTTATCTGCTTTTTTTTTTTAAGGAACATCTTATTTCAATTTTATGCTGTGAATAAAGGTGTTAAATTAAACAGTTGTAGCAGCAGAAGGCCTCTCAGTTTTACCTTTTTTAGAACTGTGGTAATCTCATTAAAAAGTGTAAAACCATATGATTAAGTCATAACAGTTTTTAAATCTCACTTTTGTCTGTTGTGGTTGAAAAGCTGAAGTGGAAGGAGAGAAAAGTGATTCAGGAGCCTTCTTGCTTTAAGTGTCTTGCGTCAGGGTTAACTAAGGGTCGTCATAAGGCCTGATTATTGTCTTCATGGCTTGCTTGGGACACTTGGTTTGCAGTATTTTATGCCCTGTGTTTCCAAGTATTTGTAACTTTGGCTTGAAAACTGGGGAAGAGGAGAGGCTGGTATTTGAATTGTTCCCACAAGGGGGTTTGGGGCTTGTTTGGGGCTTCTTTTATTGAGTGCTTTGTAGACTTCTTTAAAAGTGCTCTTAAATATAGAACGATAAATGCATAGCTTGCTGTCTTTTCCAGTTGTTACAGAGCTTAATCTGAAGAAACATTCCCTTAGTCCATCTACCACTCTAAGTGACTCCTTGGGTAGCCTCTTTGATGATACATTTCTATTTATCTAACAAAGAAGAAAGAAACACTTGATTAAAGACCGGCAGTATGGTATTTTCAGTACTAATGACAGCTGGACTTGCCTGACTGGACAACTTCTTATTACTTGGTGAAGCTGTGAACACTAAAGTTTCTTGAATGAATTCTGGGCTCGTTTGGTCAATTTAAGTGCCTGCATTAAATTATCTGTTAAATCAAAGCCTTGCGGCAAAAATAACTTTAAATAGAAAAATTGCATGGAGTCTTTCATTAGGCAAATGAATGAAACTATTTGCACAAACACTTTTGATTGTATTTTGCAGTTTGTGATCATCTTGCTCTTGGTTTTTATCACCGAAGTTGTGGTTGTGGTTCTTGGATACATTTACAGAGCAAAGGTAAGAACTTCTCAGTTTCAGTTATGTTTTGTTCTGTGACTTCTGACCATAAAACAGAGGTGTAATCTTCACCATGTTTGATTCTGTAGAACTGTTAATGGGTGTTTGTTAAGGGATTAAAATCAGACATCTGAGTGGATTAATTTGTGATACCACTACCTTAAAATTTAGAACATGAATGCAGAGAGCTATCTTGTAGGCAAAAAAATACCTGGAACACATCATTAGCAGTTAAACGGGAGAAGAAAGTCACAGTAATTGGTACCTTTACATTTTCCAGATGTCTTCTAATTTGTTTATGCTTTGACTTTGTGAATGATTGAGGCTACACAGTGTTTGAACATAGGGCATATTTTTTTGATATGCAATAACTTCAATGTTGTCATGTGTTTTGGTGTGCAAACTAACACTGCATAATAATAAAATGAAATAGATTGAATGTGTTCATGTATACTTTCTAGCATTACTCAGGTTGTTGGCAGGGATTATAGCTAAACAAATTACAACTTCTCCTACTGTTTGTTTAAAGGAATTAAGAAACAGGACCAGAAAAAATGAAATTAGATGTGTTTCTTCCAACATAATATATGATAGAAATATATTACATGGTATTAGAGGTGCCACAGTGTACCTTGAAGAAAATTCCAACTAGCACAGTTTACAGTTTAGTTTTTGATGTGTCTCAATCTAAATTCTGGGGAAAAAAAACCCCAAAAGCCTGAGAAGGCATTTTAGCTGTGACATGGAGCATGTTTGCAGTGTAGGACACTCAGGGATATCTTACCAGCAAGCTGAACTACAGTACCATTTACTTTGGCCTTGTTTGAACAACACAGGTCTCACAGGTTCAGCATTCTCTCCTGCTCTCCTGGAACAAATGGGGAGACAGCTTGGAAGTAAAAGTGGTGGTTTTGTTTGGGTCCCAGGGAAGGCTGCTTTGAGTAAGCAGCTGACCACACGACCTTGAAGTGTTTGTGTTACAGACCTGATGCATGACACTTAGAATAGGCTGCTTCAACAGAAGTGCTCTGCTGGCCATGCTTGAGCTCAAAATTTGTTTTTCTCATGCTTTGCATTTGATTTCTGGTATCTTGGCAGTGAACTGAGATGATCCTTGGGGATTCTAAGGTTTTTAGTGGAAGTAGACCTTAAGATGCCACTGAGGAAAGCACTACAATTCCAGGGCAGAGTAGGAAGTGGATTCTTTTATGTTGATCTCAGTGGTTTCCTTCTGTTTCAGTACTTGCAGAGGAATATTTTAATATGTGCAGGAATTACCATGGATCTGATCTGGACTAAGCAATAGTCATGTTACTGTCTTCCATGTTCCCATCTTGAAGGGACTTGCTCTTTTTCAGTGAGCAGTATTCACAGCAGATACAAGCAGATGCATGGATCTTCCTTGCCCAGCTGCGTGGAAGTTCCTGTTGCTTCTCTTTTTTTTGGTTTGCTCTCATGCAGTTTTCACTGCAGTAGGAAATGCAGGGCCAGAGCTTGGAAGAAGAGGAAAGCTTGTCTGGTTTTGGTGGCAGCTTAATCTTATGTTAAGCTGTTTGTGAAAGTCAGTATTTGAAAACTGAGCCGTAAATCTTTGTAAAGGACAGACAGGTCCTGTTTTGTTAGTAAAGATGGCAATTTTCTAATACCCTGCTGTATCTAGCATCTTAAACTTAAATCCATTTCAAGTGCAACAGAAATAAATTTATTACCAGTGAGCTGGGAGGGGAAGTTTGCTTAGCCTTCTGATTATTTTTGCCAGGATAAAAAAGTCAGCTTTGTTAATTTCGGTCTGTTTTTTTTTGACACGGTGTGTATACATCTCTGGGAGCCTTGTTTTTCTAAAGGCACATGAACCATGTTAGAAGTACTTTGTGTTCACCCTGCAAACATGAAAACAAAAGAAAAGATTAAAGTCATAGCAGTTGTTGGTACCAAGTAACCTTGAGCATAATGCCTCAAGGAAGTGGCACTGTGCTCTCTTAAGATACCATTATTGATCTTAAAATTGCTTAATTTTCCAGCATGCCTCTGTAAACCTGTGTTGGTCCTGTTCAGACTCTTTCAGAACCATGTGAAACGTGCCCAGGCCCTGCTGAGATGGGCTGAGCTGCTGCAGAGCCTTCCAGCATTGGTCCTTAGCTGTAAAAGTCAGACTTTTTGGAAGTGCCAGCAGGAATTAAACGGGCTTGGTTGTTTGAGGACCTGCAAGCCTTTTTCCTCTGGGTGGAGGGGTTCACTCTCTTCATTTTTCATTAAACCTGCCAGTTAACTAGAGCTAGTGATTTCTCTTTGGATCTTATGGAATTTGCATAGTTTTCAGGCATAATGTTGCCCTGATTGAACTGCAAGCCAAATGATGCACGAACAAGCACTGAAATGAATTATTTTAAAATGTATGTGACAGATTGAACAGCTGTTTTGTTATGAGTTGGAGATGTAAATCAAGTTAGTTAAATCATCAAACAATTGATTTTAAACTGGTCTGAAACAAGTTGCCTGTGCAGGCTAAATTGACTTTTATGCATACCTGTCTTGAAATAGGCAGCATTCTTGAGGAGGGGGTGGTGGTGGAATTCAGCTTGTGCTATTGCTGCAGAAAAATCTTCCATTAAAGTATTTTAAGGAATGATGTGTTGACAAGACCTTCCTGCTGTAGCTTGCAAATGTGAAAAATATGCATGCTTAGTGCTCAGTCCTAAAATTGCATTCCTTGCACATAATTCCTGTGATAGAAAAAATCAAACCAGCGCTAATCTTAAAATTGCACAAATGTTTATCTACACTAAACTGTGTATTATTTAAGTAATAGTTTACAGTAAAATATAGTACTTAAAAGGTTCTAGTAAGATTTCCTCCAAAGCAGGCATCATAGAATGCCTTTTGAGGCAACAAGTGATGGTTCTTGAGTGGCATCCATTTCAACACATGCACTTGACAGCATCTTGACTCAGTCACAGTAGTTCTAAGACCTGTTGCAGTAAATGGTGCTATACACAATGTACTGCCCTCGGGGTTCCTTGGGAAGCCCTGGGAGACTGTGGCTGGACAGGGCCTGGTCACTGTAGGGTCAGTCAGAAGGCATCTTTGAGAATTTATTTACCTGTGCTTCAACCAGAGGAATAGGTGGTATGACTTAGTACCTTTTGATCCCAATATTCTCGCAGTCCCAAGGGGAATGAGTTAGCCCAGATGGTTATAGTGGTTTTGGTTTGGAACCTTGAAGTAGAGAGGTGAGTGCTTGTTCTTATGGAGAGCCCTTAACTTCATGAAATGTCTGCCACCGTGTCACAGGAAAAGCATGTTCCTTTTCTGAGAGACAGTGCAAAGCTTCTTTGCCTAAGATCTGGACAGTAGCTGCCTGGATTTTCCTTCTCCTGTAGCTGCAAGCTGGCAACATCTTCGCAAAAGTCAGGGTTGAACTTTAGGAATCTGTACCACTGGATTATGCTGATTTCAGATGATGGGGAGTTACCTTGGTTTCCTGAAATGCTGTAGCTGGAAGCAAAATAATGTTACCTAACCTGTGCTACTTCTGCTGGTGAGCTAATGCAGCTGCTTTCCTACCCCCTCCTAGGTGGAGGATGAAGTGGATCACAGCATTCGGAAAGTGTACAATCGATACAACGGGACCAATCCCGATGCAGCCAGTCGTGCTATTGACTATGTACAGAGGCAGGTGAGACAGCGAGACACGTGCCAGTTTTCCACTCCTTTCTGTCCTTAAAACACACATGCTGTTGTTCTGCTGCTTCTGTAGTTGTCCTTCCTCCACTCTGACAAATCTAGGAAATGGCTGAATGGACAACAAATAGCTTAACTTGGTTAAAATTAGTATTATTGCTGACGGGGAGATAAATTTTTATATAATTAGCTATCTCTCAATCTGTGCTTGTATTCAAATATGTAGTACTTAAGCATTTTTCTGCATTGGAACATAATATACTTGTCCTCTTGGTATTGCAGTTAGAATTTAATTCTTTACCTGTCTGATTTTCCAGCTGCGCTGCTGTGGGATCCATAACTATTCAGACTGGGAGAATACTGTCTGGTTCAAACAAACTAAAAACAACAGTGTGCCCCTCAGCTGTTGCAAAGCAGCCCTCAGCAATTGCACTGGCAGTTTGACCCGCCCCATGGACCTTTATTCGGAGGTAAGGCAGCCACAACATGAACTCACACAGCCACAATTCACTTTCTTTGGGGGAAATCAAATCTTGGCTGTATTTGCTTTAACAGAAAGTAGATGTGGTTAATCATCTCTCTCCTCTTTTCATCTGTGAGTAATTTTCATCTAATTACTTTTTTTAGTATTAGCATTATCTTTCTGCCCTGTGTAATGCTTTTGGGGCTTTTTGGTGTGTCTAAATATGGTTGCCAGATTGATACATAAGAAGCCTACTTGTTTCAGGGGTGTGAGGCTCTGGTTGTAAAGAAGCTTCAGGAGATCATGATGTATGTCATCTGGGCAGCACTAGCATTCGCTGCTATTCAGGTAAGAGAATGTTCTTTATTTGTTAGCTTCTTTCAAATTAGATCTAAACTGCAGTACACATAATTACAGGTATGCACATACAGATATTACCCTTTAACACAGAACTTCCCACTGCTATGTGGCTGTATATTCTGTTAGACCTGAACAGTCAGTGTTATATGCAGTAATCCACTCTGATGTAAATGGTAAATGATTTTGTGAAAACTTAATTATCTAGGTAGTAAGTATCATAAATGTCCTCTGATGGCATTTAACTCTTGAAGATTTTGCATAGTGTTTAATTTCCAACTTCTAAACAGCTCATTTTTCATCCTGTTTTAAGAGGTACATAATCTTAACTATGCTCCATGGTGTACAAATAATGTCAGGACCACCCAGGAGATACACCTAGGTTTTTGATAGTGTGCTTTGCTCATGGGCAACTGAGCTTTGCTGTGTCTTGAAGATTTCTTGGGTTTTGGACTTAAATAAAGAGGCTCTAAACTGGAGACCCTTCCATGACCTTTGTTACAGTTACCCTGATCATAAAAAGATAACTGAGGAAATAAATTAATGTGTATATTAGTATTTATTAAATTTTAAGGAAGAAAAAAAATAATACTAGAACTGTCTCCCACACATATTTGTGAAATTGAAATTTGGAATGCTCATCAGCTGGCAGACTTAGTACATAAACGACATTATTTTCAGACTATGCCTATGTTATGGTCTCTGAGCAATGTAGTACCTATGCTGAATCCCAGGAGACTTAAAAACTAATTTCAAAGTTACTTTAGTGCTCTTAATGGTATTTGAATTCAGAAAACATACTTGTCAAGTCCGACAGTTCAAGCACTTTTGTTTTGAAAAGCAGCTTTTGAGCTGGATTGTATGTTTGAAGGTAAATAATCTTTTGCAAACAGTCTTGTGAAAAGAGGGTTGTTCCCTTTGTGTTTCAGTGTTACAAGGATGTACTCATAGTAGTGTATACAGTACTATGAGGACATCCTTGTAACATTTGAACTGTTCAGTCCCAGATTGCTTCAACTGTGGAACTTCAGATTTGGTGAGATCTGTGCTCAGTCTCCTGAGTGGAAGGTATAGTTTTAATTGTCTTCCTTAAAACTTCAGTTGTTAAGGCAATACTTGATCTGCTTGAACAATTAAATGTATTTGTGTACTGAAAATTAATGTGTTACCACAACCATAGTTACTGTGACAGAATTTTTTTATGTCAGGAAAAAGGTGTGGAAAATCTTACGAAACTGGCCGGGGTGAATCCATCCCAAGAGGAGGCATTATTCTTAGTTTTGGAGTTTGCAGGTTGATGAACAGGTCTGCCCCAAAATGCAGCACAGTTATAATCCTTTCTGGCCCTGGCCCAGAGTTTGACACATGCTTGCAATGGCAGTGTGGCTGCTTGCACCCTTCTGTTCAAACTGTTCTATTATTTATCTCCTGAAATTCGAGACAAAAGTTCTGACATCTTTGTCTTTGCCATACAGAATTCAAGTCTGTACTTGGCCCAATTGTGAGCAAAATGGTCTGTGGGCTAACTGAAGGGGAGCTGGAATGTAAATTTCAGCACATAGCTGTAACTTGGAGCTGTAAATTTAGAGGAATGATTATGTTTTTCTTACCATTTGTGAATTTTGCTACCTTCCCTATGCTGGCTGCACAGTCCCCTCTGAACAGATTATTTTGTTATGCAATGAAGCTGTTCAAAGTTCATTACCTCTGATAGCCTATAGTTAACAAATTTAACCTTCAGTAATTGCTTTAAAATTAAGACTGAGAAGAGTATTTTTGCAAGGCTTGAAATGTATTAACAACTTCGTTTCTTCTGCATAGAAGTAATTTTTGGTATGTTCATGTTTCAGTTACCATGGGGATTTTCCCAATGTGCAATAATTCCCTGGTCCCAGCACAGAACTATTAATAGATAGGAGGCAAACTGAAGGCAGCAAAGACACAGCTTTTGTGGCTGATGATCATTTACATGTATATACAGCCAGTGAATTTTTGTACAAAATTGGTTTGGGGAAAGATTGAATGTAATTATTGCTAGCAGGCAAATAAAAAACTAAAATTAATAAACTAAACAAACCTCCTGAATGCAGGAGGTGTCTAAACTTCCCTGAATGCTGTTGAAGAGGAGGATGCATGGATCCTTCCTCAACATAGATGTCTAAAATAGCTGTTGACAATATTAAACAGCAACCAAAGAGAAACAGACTCAAATGCCTTGAAATGTTTAGAGGTCCTAGCATTTTTCTAATGACATAATAAATAATGTCTGTAGAGAACATTGAGGTATGAGTTGCTTTTTTGTGAATATAATTGAATTCTAGGAATATGCTCAGAGACTTCCTTAAGGATAGAAATGGTTTAAATAGTAACTCAGAAGTTAATTGCATGAGATTTTACTGTAGTACCTGAATGTTTGAGATTTGACACAACTGTATAAATTAAATATCTCGAGGGAGTCGTTGAGCAGGGTTGTCTTTGTGCAAATAGCTGTAAATGTGCTGGATCTACTTTTATCCATTTGATGTACATGGGTAGAATGAATTCTAGCAAAAGACTAAAGGAGGTGTTGCTCTGCATCACACTTCTCATTTTATCCTGGCTTTGAACAGCAGAGAAGTTTTTGTACGTGCAGGCTGTGAGCCTTCTTGAGTTCTGTAGCCACTGGCCACTACCCTAAGCTCTCCATTTTACAAGTCTAACTGCAGTGGGTTTAATTGTAGATATTCCCTCCTCACTTGGAAGGGCTGTGTCCATGACGAGTCATTCTCCCATGTGACTTTTTCCTCTTGCTCTGACACGAATTTATGAACCTAAGCACCCTGATGTAGTTGATGTCCCTGCTTGTTGCAGGAGGGCTTGACTGGATGGCCTTTAAAGGTCTGTCCAACCCAAACCATCTCATGATTCTATGATAATATATTTAGGAGTCAGTCTGTGAGCTGGAACCACCTAAGTGAAGAAAGGTACTGTTCTTAACAACAGCTGAAGTACCATGCTGTGTTTCTCCATCCATATGCTTTTTTTAACCTGAGCTGGTTTCTGCTGTACGTCCAAAGCACTGCAGACAAAGAAGAGTATTGATCTTTACAGCTTGTTCCTTTCCAGGAGGCTAAAAGCTCATAATAGAATTTCGTCATGCCTCTTCCTAACCACTGCATATTTAGATTTGGGATTTTTAAACATTCTGTTTTCAGTCTTTCAGCAGACTGGAGTACGATATTGTGTGTACATTTAGTTTTAAAGCTTGTTACACATCTGATGTTTGCATTGGCCTGTATTTTTAAAGTCAGTAATTCTCCTTTTGTCCCAGTACTACCTTCACTGGGCTTTTGCTGTATCAGAGAGGAAGATCTGCACTTGTCTGCTCACCCATTTCATTCTAGCTTGCTTTCTGTCCGAGGGGTTTTTTTGCGGTGTATTTTTGGACTGGGTTCTTTTTTAAGCAATCACGTTGTGTTCAGAGTGGTGCTTTATAATCCAGAGATAGGACAGGAGCCTCCTGAAGTATTTGCATCTGTGAATAAACTTCCATGCATACAACCAAATCAATACAATCCCATACTTTACTAGAAGCTATTGCCAGTTATTGTAAACCACAGAACACAACACTATACCTGCTGTTTTTCAGTTGGTACAGTCTTATTCAATAAACATGTAACTTCTTTAAAATACCATGTCCTGTATCCCTGATTATTCACATGGTTTAAGTCTTGTAAGTGGGCACAGGGTGATCATACCCTAAATCCTGGTAAGCGTGCCAGCACAGTTGTGGTACTGTGAATTTTATCATGTCTAAAAGTGAATTATTTGCCTTAGATTTAAGCTTTCTAATATGACATGTTCACAGAGAGAGTTTTATGAAGTCTCTTTCAAAAGCCCATTCTCATCATAGCTGTTAAGCTGATGCATTTGAATTGCACTTGAATTTACCATACCAGATATGGTATCTAAAAATCTGTATCTTTCATTAAAAAACATTAGGAGTTTCTTCCATCTGAATCTGAATTACTAAGGCAGAATACAAGTGGCTGACCAAAAAAAAAGGTCTTGTTTTAGATGTCCGGGATAACGTCATAAGAAAATGAGGCTGGAGTTTGTGGCCCTGGGAGTTTGCAGCAGGAGCCAAGGCTCTTTCAGGAACGGTCGTTTGCTGCCATTTATGTTGGTTACAGTCTCGAAGCGTGCTGGCAGCCTGTGCTGAGGTTGAGTCTCTTGAAGCATCTCCCTTGTACTCAAGCTTGTTCTCTGTTTTTTCTCCCAGCTTCTGGGCATGTTGTGTGCCTGTATAGTTCTATGTAGGAGGAGTCGGGATCCTGCCTACGAGCTGCTCATTGCTGGTGGAACCTATGCCTAGAAGAGAATTCCAACATGCAGTTCAATCTTCCCCACTTCCTGGAAGGTGAATGGGCCAGCTTTACTTCCATAGCTTTCTTGCCCCAAGCTTAGTCCAAGCACACCTTTCAGACATGAGGGCAGCCGCACTGTGCACTGGTGAAGGGCAAAACAACAGCTTTACAAAACCCATAGAATTACCTGTGACTTTCACTGTTTTAGCCAGCTATTCATGTATCTAAATGTTTTAGTATGCTAGTAAACTTTCTAATTTCAGGAACCATTTGCAAGTTAAGTGTAATTTGGTTGATATGAAAGTCAAAGGATGTGTGCCTACTTTGGTAGATTACCTCTAAGCATTAACTGGCTGATTCTTGCATATACAGAGAGGAAGTCTTAAACCTTCATTACATGGAACTTTTCTGGCCAAAGTTGTACAAAGGAAGCCAGCTGTATTTAATTTGAGAAGAAAAAATGTTTTAATCTTGCCCCTCACCAGTGTCACTTTTTAAAAAAAGAAAAAAACACTTAAGTCCAGTACACTTTATATATAAAGAAATTGTAGGGGAAAAAAAAACTAACCAATTTTAGGATTATGTGACTGCAATTTTGACATTCAGAGATCCAGTCTTTCAAACATTAGTGGTTTAAAATACAAGCTGGCTTTTCAGGAGTATAATGTATGCACTACTGTTCTATAATGAAATATTTCATTTTTCTATGAAGAGCGTTTTATGTGTTGAGTGAACTGTTAGACTGTAGACCTTCAGTTGGTTTGGAAACAATGTAGCCATGTAGAGTAGCAAAGTAGTATGTGAAAGTGATCTCAACTGTAAATAATAAACCTGATTAAATAAATCTCTGTTTATCCTCCCTATAAACATGTCTTGTTTTTTGTTTAAGATTCCAGTGTATTTGGTGCAATGGAGTCTGGGTGTGCTGGTTACACAAACTGAGTGAAAGCAACAGTTTTGGGTGGCCTCACTTCAGTAGATCTGTATTTATGGTTTGCTGGAAACCTGATTGTATTGTATTTGTTCTTTTTATTTGAAACAATAGTAGCAAAACACAGAACAACAAACTTGGCTGAACTTGATAGAAAGTTAACATCTTGTGCATACAATTAAGAAAGAATCTGTTGCCTCTAAACAGTGGGTAATGAATAGCTTTACTGTAACTGCTGTATGTTAATTAGGTTTTAATGTTTTATGCATTATTCAGATACTTAGTCACTGCCCTACTTTCAGTGTCTTCAGGTTCTTCCTCCTTTGCAGAGCCAGGAGTGCTCAGAATTTTTACCAGTCGCTTATGTACAAAGCAGACGTGCTCAGCTAAACTGCCATCAAGATAATCTCTGCCTAAAGAAACATCACTCAGAAAAAGAAAATTCTAATGCATGCATACTGTTGAGGTCAGTGTAGCTTATTGGGGGATTTTTCTCAGTGCTGTTACACTGCTGTAGACATGTACCTTTGGAACTCTCTTAACTTCTAAAGGTGGGTTTCAAATGATACTCCCTTGGTACTTAGATTTTCATTCTTAGTACAGCGTGTGGCTCAACCCAGAGACCTCCTGCCTGTGGCATCAGATTTCCCAGATGTGGCAGCAAGCCTGCTCACTGAATTTGATTATCTTCATATTGTATTGCTTATTGTAAATATGGAACTACTAAAAAGCTTGAGATCACCCTGGCTTGTAAAAATCAGTGTGGAGAGGTTGTGTGACAGACCTGTGTTGCACAAAATAAGGCTGAAGTTGCTTAAAAAGGAGGCCAGCTCTTATGCCCCTTTGAAGTGAGGATAGCCCGGGAGAGATAAGAGTGCTCCTTAATCTTGCTGGAAGATGTGGATTTGAAGTACAAATGACTTGACAGTACTTGCATGTAAATGAAGGAAGTCTGTTTCCTCTTTAAAAAGCAGAATATTTGTGTTGGAATGTGGAAACTACTCAGTATTTTACAATTTTTTTTATAGTCTAAACAAAGCCCAACTGAACTTTTAACTGCTGTGAATTAATTTTTCTAGGAACCTTCAAGTGACCTTCTTGAATTGCACAGTTTGTAGTAGGTCTTGGATGTGTGAATGAAGTTTCGGAGGTGTTTGGGTTTTCTAAAATACAAAATCAAACTTCACACACCCCCATACTCCCCCCCAAAAAGCCAACCAAACACAGACTTGCACGGGTCTAATACACCACGTTTTGTGTGATTCAGTGAAGCTGGGAACAAGTGTAGATCTGTGGCTTCTCTTACTGATAAAAATGAATAAACATTGGCTTTCATTAGGCAGGAGTGTTGGTGTGGCTTTAGTTTGGCCTTCCTAGTTAAAACATTCATATCTGGCAGTGCATTTTAGGGGACAAGGGCTGATTTAATTTCATTATAGCTCTTTTTTCCCTTGACTCCTGTGTCTGGTCTTTTAAGTTCCTGTATTCATTTCTTCTTGGCTGTCTTGTAGCTGAGGAGTCTGAGAGGGCTCAGTGCAGACTGCACAGGAAGTTATTCAGACTGAGTGAATCTGTGTGTGCTGCATGGAGCTCTCCTGCAGCACTAAACCTTACCTGATCCAGCAGGGTTTAACACAAGAAATTAGAATTGCCTTCAGGGTTTTTTTAACTGGGTTTTGTTGTTCTCACTGCTATTGAGGTGACTTAAGTACATTGCAGTGCAAGTCCTGTGCTTTACTGCCTTTCAGCACCCGATGGGATGCTCATGAGAATTGGAGGGTTTCATTCAAATTGTCATCTGGTAAGGCATGATCATCTTTATTTGCCTTATTAAAGAGAGGAGAAGTGGCCTAACAAGCTCAATTTAACAAAGTTAGTGAAAAAAGGAATTTCTGCCTTGATAGCCAGAAGAGGACAGCTCATGAGATTCTTCAGTACTTGCAGTTTCAGGTGAGATTTGAGGTAAGTACTTGTGATAATAATATCAGTGATAGCCTTTGGAGTACAGTTAGTGGCTCTTGTAAATGACTTAATCTTGGGCCTGAGACAGATCCCTCTGGAATGCATGACAAGTCTGCAAGTGCAGTGGATCTTTGGTGTTCTGTGTGCTGTGTCCTGCAGCAGCAGCACGCTCTGGGGTCACTGCAGTGCTTGGAGAATGCCACCTGAGCCTCTACCCTGCCTCTTGCAGTCTTTGCTCTTGGGTGCCACCCCTACTGACTGGGGCAGCTGTCCTTGCTACACATAATAAGCTTAGTTTTACTTCTTTGGGCCTCTCATAGCTGATCTGTTTCCCCTGGAGCTGCATTGAGCAGTTGGAAAGCTCTCCTCGGGGCAGCCTCTTTTAAACCATGATGTAAGCTTGGGCTGTTGCTAAAAGGCACAGAGCAGACTTCCATGTGTGCCACATCTGAACTGAAGTGAGCACAAAGCTTCCTCTGCCACGCTATTGATGTGATGCAGTGCCCTACAAAGTGGCAACAGAACTGGTTGCTGTAAACCATGCCTGGCTATGGGAGGGTAAGGTGCTGGCAGTCTTAGCCTGTTT
The DNA here is from genome assembly GCF_026979565.1 of Vidua chalybeata. Lineage (NCBI taxonomy): Eukaryota > Metazoa > Chordata > Aves > Passeriformes > Viduidae > Vidua > Vidua chalybeata. Next base: position 1,055,793 of record NC_071542.1, on the reverse strand, counting down.
TTCCCACTGTTCTGCAGATCAATCTCCTATTCCTGGACTGCTTCAGCACTGATCTCATGCCTGTTGTGATAACTGGGTTTGCTATTTGTCCATCTCAGTTTTGGGACTGAGATTAGGAGAGAGTAAACTCATTGGCAGATAGCAGAATTATGTTACTGCTGATCTGTTGAAAGTCTGGGTATGATCTGATTTTGATGGGGCACTCATAGTTTGCTTGTGCCCTACACAGCAGTAGGTGTAAACCTTGCCCTTCTGCCGCCCCATGAAAGGATTATCTGCAAAAGACCTACAAGATAGTCCTGAGGTAGTCCTGTAGCAAGCCGTGTTTCCTTCAGTATACCTTAACACGAGGTTTGGTGTTTAAAATAATGCTGAATTGCAGGAAACTTGTTCCTAGGTGGAGGAGGAGGTGCTGGGGAAGCACAGCTGCTCCATGGCCATGTGCTGCACCCTGGACATGTTTAATGTTCTGGCAGCTGCCTGAGGTGGCAGAGGTAAATATTAGATTTGTCGACCCACTCCTTTATTTCTTCAGTCTGGCAATTGCCCTCACAATACAGGTTTTGTGCTCACAATGCATATTTAGTCCAGGCATATGCCTTTGATTTAGTCCTTGCTGTGACTGCAGTAATCCCTGCTGGATCTGTGCCTGGCAACAGATGTTGCTTCCTTCAGTGTCTGGACTCCAGGACAGGAGTTCAGTTGTTCTGTGTGGCATATTTACACTGTAGATGAACGCGAAGTTTATTCAACATTTAAAAGCAGGGCCAAATTGATAGATTGAAGTGTGGACGTGAACTTAAACCTGCACAAGTGAGAGACTACCAGAGTTCCTGTCTGGGGACCTGAGACTTGGTGATCCTTCTGGAGCAAGCAAAGAAGCACTTCTTTCTAGTGGTATGCCCTGAACCACATATTTTCTCTCCCCTGCTTCTCTTGACCCTGAATACTAAAGATATGTCAGAGATTTTGAATTGAAACTTTTCTTTGCCAGAGGGAAGCCTGCAAAGTGGGTTGCAAACTGGTTGTCTGGGGTAACATGAGCCACAGCAGTGTGGGACCATGGAGTTGTTCCTGTTGGCACTCCAGAAAATAAACAGCTTTGCCTTCATTTGGATATGTGGTGCTTCAGCTACCAGCTGTTTTCACCAAATGAGCTCCTGCCCCATTTCAGAGAATAATTTAGGCATTTTCCAGGATAGCTGTCCTGTCAGACCTTTGCTAGGTCAGGCTGTGAATGAAGAACTGGAATGCACTTCCCTCATGCAAATAAAACACTTAAGCAAATCACTGGCAGTTGTGGGGTTTGACAGTAGCTAGGATGCCTTGCATGCACAAGCAGTCTGCTCTAGAAAACTACTTGTGGAGTTCTGAAGTTTTTCTCCCAGCTGGACAAGGGAAAACGGCAAGATCTGCTCTTGCCTGAGTGAGTCTGCCATTGAATTGCATTGAACAAGTCTGCCAGCACATGAGGTGTGTGCAGGGGTAGTGTTCATGCATTCTCAGCTGAGAGTAGGAGAGGGATAAATCACCGGTGGCAAAGGTGGCATTGAGTCCTGTGCCAGCCTTTACCAAACGCATCACAGGCAACAGGCAGGACTGAATTCCCAGTGCATGCTGTAGAACTAAGCACTTCTTGTACTTCCAGGACTCGGAGAATGCCCCATCCTTGGTGCTAGTAGCCTTACACTCTGTAAAGTGTTTTTGCCCTTTGAGTGCAATGTCAATTTTGAAAGCTTAAATCCAGTATTTATCCTGATAGCTTTGTTTCCCCCTGTACAGCAACACCTTCAGCATTGAAAAGTGGTGTACTGAGGATACGTTACAGACACTGAGGAAATAGAAGTTAAATTTAGAACTTGTGCTGGTAACTGCTCTGGTTATAAAAGCTACCACAGGACCCTGCAGAGCAAGGGGGATGCATTTCTCCAGATGCCTTCTCTCCCTCTTTGGTTTTGCATCCTCCCGTGGCTGCTGAATTGAGCAGTGACCTAGTAAAACCTTCAGCTGCCACTTACCGGAACAAAGTCACTGTCGCTTAAGTCTCCCTTCCTCAGCCAGGGCTCAGACACAAGAAGGCTGTGCAGCCTTTCTCTAAAGACAAAGCACTTCTCACGTCTATCAGTGCATTGAAAGCTTTCCCATTCACACTTACGTTAGCATTCTTATCCTGGCAAGGTTAAAGTTCACCACTTTCCCAAGAAGTTCCTCCATGGACTGTTTTCGGCTTAAAAATTCAGAACAATCCTTCTTTAGATGCAGCTGTTGAGCGTTTGTGTCCTTGCGGAGTGGAAGGGAATGCACTGAACTCCCCCACGCGCTCCCTGCCTTGAGTGTGAGTGTTATTTGATATCTGCACTCCCTTCCTCAGAGCCAGCCAGTCCTATTACAAAACGAGCACTGTGTACACAATGTAATTTGTCCTTTTGTACGAGATTTTCCATTGCAAATATTGATCAGACCACCACCCAAAGCTCGCTTGTTTAGGCTGGGTCTGGGATTGAACAATCACCAAAATGCTGCGTGTGCCAGGAGGATTTTCAGCTCGGTGTCAGAGCGGATTACAAGCTCCCCATGATGAAAGGGGAGATTGAGGGGTGAGGTGCGACTTCTCCAGAGTCACCTTGGCTTCACGAAGCCATTGATTTATTCAAGAGTTTAGCCTGGGCTGCTTGAACAATCCGACACGCAGGAAATTTCATTCGAGTTTAGGCTGGAATGTCTTGGGCTGTACTGTGTGTCCACTTACCCTGAGGCAGAGGCTGAGGCAAATGCCTGCATTTCAGTGAAAGAGAATTTCAGTCAAAGCACCACTTTTGCAGCTGTAGCTCATTCAGCATTGCACCTATTAACACACTTGTTACTTCTCCTTATGTCTGCATTGATTTGGTGTTCGGTTGAATTCTGGTAAGGGCAGCAAAGCTGGGATACCTGTTGCTGGTTTAAGCTTCCAAATCTGGTTAACAATGGCTCTTTTAGATCTGGTAAGTAAAATTCCTCCTGCTTCAAGCATCCTCTTAGGGTATTTAACCCTCTGCCCCCCAGCTGTTTTTGTACCCTCAGTCCTCAGGATATGTGGAATCCCTGGTTATAAACTCGAAGCTGTGCTCCCAGTTGGGTTTTGTTTGCCTGGTGGTTTTGGATGATAGTGTCTTTCTCCTTAGAAATTTCAGGGATGTCAGTTCTGATTTCTGCCGATTTTGCTGGGAGGTCACGGTGATTTCTGTTAAGAGTTTTCTATCTAAAAGCGAGATTTAGTCTGTACTTTCAGTCAGAATAGAACACCACAGTAAATTTGCCTTTTGGACCAGTGTGTGGGACAGAATGGCTGCAGCCACATGTCACCCAGCAGTGATAGGCTGCAAATGTGCTCTTAATGGTGCTCCAGCAGCTTTATCCCAGATCAGGTGTCAGCCGTCCTTTAGCAGCTGGTAGAAGGACAAGTTGAGCACTGTACCACATGGAACTGGCTAATTTGATGGAAATATGATTATCCAGCTATTCTAGAAACAGATCAGATTTGCACTGTGCGGGATCCAGGAGTACACAAACCTGGAGATAACTGTGGCTCTGAGCAAAATGTAAGCTGGCTGCTGAATTTATGTAATTGCTCAGAATAGATGATGGCTCACAGTTTGAGTAGTTCTTTGCCCTCTCGAGTGAATGCAGCCTTAGCATTTTGTTAATATCGTAATCACAGGCAGGACACTAATTCCTCTTCCAGAATCTAATCCTCCACAGAAGTATTCTTCCCCTACAAAACCCAGCCCATCAGCCCTTGTAGCCCCTTAGCAGCCATTTGTTTTCCAGAAGGCAGATAAGACTCAGCATCACAACTTTGTTTCCTTTCTTGCTCACTAGCTCTGAGTGTAGTTCCTGTGTAAGGACACGGGAAGTACTGGTATTTGTGTGGCTGGTGACTGCTCTTGTGTCCAATGCCCCAGGCCTGCAAGCTGGAGAACAAGAAAGCCAGGGGAAAGAGATGGTGTTGAGCAGTCTAGGCTGCTGCTCAGGCCTCTACAGTTTGCCCTGTCCCATGCAGAGCTGTTGCCACTCCACACTGAAGGTTAGCAGTGACTTTCCATAGTGTGTTTGGATAGCAGTGATGTAGAGTGCCCCATGCTCTCCAAGCCTGCACAGTTAAGCCACGGCACAGTGATAGTGCCAGGAGGTTCTGTGGCACCACAGAGTGTGAGTTACCCACCAGTGCTGAGTTGGGTGTTCCTCAATGCCCACCCAGGCTCCTGTCAGACACCCACCACATGGTGCTTGGCTAAAATGCATCTCCTCGTGGCATCCATGTGCTTCCACTTCAACTGCACTCAGTAATCAGTGAGGTATGAGCAGCAACTGGGAGACAATTACCTCTGGAGAGGAGACTCAGACCACGAGTTCAGCTCTTGAGACAGGAAGGAAGCCAAGGTAAGAGTTTCTACTGTTTATGCCCATGATCTGTTACCACTTTGGCTGATGTGTGCTGGGGTTGTTCATACTACAGAGCTCAAGCCTGGGATCCTTGGGGAGGTGGCAAACACTTCAAACCTTGATCAGTCACTGTGCTCCTGCTGTTGCTACCTGCTCAGCTGGGAAGAGGTTGAGTCCTTCCTTTTAGCTGCCTGGTTGCTGGAAATGCTGGGAGCTGGTTGGCTTTACGGATCACTGAGCTTGGCAGCAGGCCTGGCTCTGTTGGCTGTCCAAGAGCTGGGTCTGGATCTCTGTTTTTAGTCTCATCCTACTTTGTTGTTACTACTGGCTTCTGGGCTCTTAATATGCAGAAATCTGTTCTGTGCAGAGATGGACCTCGCCCTACACTTGCAGACATTTCCTAATTACGTGTGGTTGTCATTGGTTAAATGTTATTTCATACAGGTTTTCCTGTTCTTCTCCTTAATTGGTAGTAAATGGTAAAGCAATATGCATGTTTTGATTTTAGTCTAAGAATGCCACTGGAAAGGGCCCATTTCAGCTTCCCACCTTAGCTGAAAATTGAATGATAACTCGATTGTGTCAGTTTTATTGCCCAAATGGAGAGGAAATGTTAATAAGGGCAATGTTATTAAAGCAGTAACCTACAACTGACCTTCCTGCTTTTCCTACCGATGGGGGTGGGTAGATGGATGACACCTGAAATGTGGGTGTTCTCAAAGGGTGTGGGTATTTCTTGATATCTCTGTTCTATTTGTGACAAGTGCTGCCACGCAGACAGGGCAAACTGAGGAATTTGGCTGATAAGTAGTTCCAAGCCATATCTAGACAACGTGAAGTAGAGGGTTCATGAGAAAACATTGCTGCTGCTTTTTCATTTCCTGAACAGTCTGGAGTTAGCATGTGGGACCCAAATGCTGTGACCCTGGGGAGATTTTGAAATACCTATAGCCTCTTGCCATTCAACAGTGTTTACTTGAAGAAGATATTGCTAGAAAGGAAATTGGTTTCCTGACTTTAACAGCAAAAATATGGAATGATTTGATGGGAGAGAAACAGCAGTTACCATTCCACCAGCTGTCTGTTGGTGATGTTAGTGGTCCATGGAAGCAAAGATGATCTGCAATTGGGTTTCAGGGCCATCAAGACTAGGTCCTGCAGTGCCTTGTGTGAAGTTGGGCCCCCAGAGAAGAGAGGAGTCCTGCAAAATCTGTGTGTCCCACATCAGTAGAGAAGGTGCATCTCAGTAGTTTTAGGTTTTTTTTTTTTCTGTTTAATTAAGATAATCTGCAAAATATCCATCTAAATTTATTTATTGGTTCATTACAGTCTTCTTTGTGGAAGATTGAGTGTTGAAGACGTGAATACATTAAATCTCTTGTGCTTTTGGTTCCCTCTCCTGCTGTAGCTAACAAGGGAGGATGTGTGGTTGTTGGGCAGCCTCCACTCGTACTGTCCTGGTCAAGCTGGAGCCATTGTGCACCTTTGTGTCACTTGAGGTGTGTCACAGGAACCTCTCCTTCCCTTTCCAGCCTGGGCAGCGCTGCTGTTCTCGCGCTGCTGCCTTCAGTGCCATCCCAGCCCCCGAGCCTGTGCTGATGCCAGCGGCTCGGAGCCCTCCAGCCCTGGTGTGGATGTGCTGGGGGGAACTGGGGAGCCTGGGAAGGACAAGGGCCTGTGCAAAGGACTGCAGGCAGCCAAAGGAAAAGGGCCTGTGGCAACTTCTGTTCCACTCTTGAAGGAAGAATTCTAATAAGATACTGCAAGTGCCTCTGACCTTCACTGTATTTCATTTAAGAAAAGATTACCTTGACCATTACACCTTTTTATTTTGTCCTAATTTCTCTTGTCTTTGTTTTGTGTGTCTGAGCTAACAGTTCCTCCCTCCTCCATGCCTTTCGGGTAGCAATGAGATTAATTGTCAGAGTCTTGATTCAGTTTGAAGACCTGAAACCTTGGTAAACAGTCATTCTGCCCCCAGAAATAGTTTGCTCTGATTCAAATTAAATTACCAGGTTTTAAAATTTTTTAACTATCTTGAAATAATGAAAAGGGAAGAATGGCAGAAACTATCCACCAATCCCTTGTACAGTACAGTAAGAGTTGGAAACATTCTTAAATATTAAACTAGAAAGACTGACAGAGCTGAAATCTGTGAAATACAGTGAACCTGCACAGTGCAACCTCTCTGAAGAGGTTTTGTTGAAGAATGAGCACATTAGAGGTGGCTGGAAAGAGCCCGGGATGTCCCTGTGGCAGCAATGGCAGAAGCGCAGAGGCTGCAGGCAGCAGATGGAGCCAGAGCAGCCCGCGGGCAGGAGGAGAGGCTCAGTGGAAGGGAGCCTGCCCTGCCGGCATTGCAGGGGGAGGTAACTGGCAATCCTCTGGGGCTCAGAGGAGAGGAATCAGGGCAGTGCTGCACTGCTGGGGGCTTGGCTTAGCTGCTATTTGTGTTGTTGGATTTTTAAACTTCATAATCCCAGAGAGGCCTTAGGGAAACCTTCCAACCAAGGCAAAAGCGAGCCGTGAGCCCATCATCTGTCCCAGAATCCAGTGCAAAGCAGAGCCCATGGCTAGCGTGGATTTCACTGTCTTAGGAGATGGTTGTGAAGGGGGGTGCCTCAAGTTTTCCTACCTGGTCCTTCAGGTGCTCCTCTCTGGGTGCATTCACTGGTTCATCCATGACTGAGAAATCATCCTCTGTCAAAAATGCCAGCATGGCCTGTGCATGGGGAGAGAGGGATCTGTGGCACAGAACGTGGCTGTCATGACTGTAAGGGTGGTTCCCAGGCTGGCTGGGGACAGTCCTCCATCCTGCAGAAGCTGCACTTGCTTCTGTGATCTTTTCCCTTTGCACAGTTGAGATCTGGGTGGGATTTTCCTCCCAGAATCGCCAGGCTTTGAAACACTGCTGGCAGCACAATGTGCTGAGGGTAGGGCTGTGCCAACACATGCAAGCCCTAATCTCTTAGGAGTAAAGATGTTTCTTGCAGATAGTGTAGGCCAGGAGAATAATGGGATGAGGCAGGAGCAAGGGAGAGAAAAGCATGGTCAGTTTGTTATTTCCTGACTGGTAATTGTAGAAAACATTATTATTGGGATGCTCTTGGTCAGCTGAAGCAGACCTTGTGTGCTGATTGTTTTCAGAAATAGGATATTTGTAAAGTCTGAGGACTGGGGCTTCTCTTCATCAAAGCTTTTCAAGGTAAGAGCCTGGCACGAAGCCTCGCTGCCCGTTCCTTTCTGCTGTCCACCAGCCGTCCTCGTTTTCTGCGATGACAACCACAGTGTCTCCTTCACTGATGTCCAGTTCATCCACGTTCTGAAAGGAGACAGGGAAAGAAATGTGGATAGCCTGAGAGCACAGGAGGGCCCAAGAAGTATCTGGTGGGTTTTTTTTAATCCTGCTCTTCATCAGCAGTCTGCCAGTGTCCTTCTGGTTCTGAAATACCAGACAGTGAGGGATTAAGCATTTTGGCTATTTCTTTAAGATGCTGATTTCCCCGGCCTCTGTGGTGTCTCCTCCTGCACAACCTGATGGTTTTATCGCTGGGGAAGTGCAGAAAGGGTTAAACACCACTCTCCTAAAGCAGCTCACCATGACCTGCATAGTCTGCAGGTGTTGCTAAATAAAACAGAGCACAGCTTAATTCCTAAGGGGGATAAGAGTGCCTCTGCTAATCCATGCCTGAAATAGGTCTCTCAGTTCTTTTAGCAGGGGACAGCAGTGACCAGTGGGGGACAGTGACTCTTGGACAGCAGTGACTTTCATCCCCAGACAAATGCAGGAGTTGCAAATAAGCTCTCCCTGAGCTCCCAGGCAGCCAACAGTGTTCAGTGGTGCTGTTCTATTTTCCATAGGAAACCACTTCGCAGCCCACAGTATAGTAAATAGAAAGCAGCATAAGGGAGGCTTCCAGAGATGTTTGAGGTGTCAGCTAAAAGTGAATTTAATGCACCTGAGTAGGTAAGAAGAGACTCAGAAAATGAGAGGCCTCAATGTACAATATACTAAAGGTAGTAACAGGCTCTTTTCTCAGCAGGGAATATCCCTGTGTGGCACAGTTTTAAGAGACTCCTGGAGGAATGAGGTGATCCAGTGGCCTCCTTAGGGGAACTGCCATTAACAGTGAGGTGCTTTCAACTGTGCTTGCATGAAATTTCATGTAAATAATAAAAGAAAGTTTAAAATGAAGTAAAAATAAACCCCAACATCAAATAAAAGGTGTTGGAATACTGCTGTACCTAAGGGGAAGTGCTCCTTTTGAGCTTTTCCTCTGTTTTCACAATTTATCTGGCATTTATCTATTTTGTCACTCTCACATTTCTTCAATGTTGGCTGTTGGTGGCAGGTGCCTTGGTGTGAGGCTCTCTCTGCACTGATGTAAGACCTCCTGGATGCTGTTTTTTCTGCTGATCTAAAGGTAATAAAAGGAACCTTTAAACTGACATGTAAAACAAGTGGGGTTGGAGTCCAGGTTCTGGAGTCCATCTGAATTAGCAAATATTTATAACCAGTCCATTTGCAACCCATTACTAATGGTATTCTGCCTAGTTAGGACTGGAGCTAGGGAGAGCTCCATGTGCCAGTTAAGGATGTAGGTTGTTCTCTTTCAGCTGGCAGATGAACCACGTCCACTGTGGTTCTGCAGCTTGCAACATGGAAGTACAGGGAAAGAATGTCCTTTATGGGATTCTGTCCTCTCCAGCATGGAGAACCAGTGTGCTGAACTGGAGCAGGACAGATCATGTCCTGGCTGTAAGATGACAGTAACATTTCCTTCACAGAATTTACACTTTCAGGATGTTTCAATCAGCATCACTTATTTTAAATGTGACACTCTGAAGTGTTTATTTTGAAACAGACACTTTTTTTTACCTGTGCTGTGTAGTCATAAAGTACTCTGTAGTCCTGTGATGACGTGATCTCAGCTTTTTCATTTACAAAAATGGATGCATAGACTCCTTCTGTTCTCTCTGCAAGGGGAGGGGGAAATAAGAAAGGAATACCCAGCACAGAGACAAAGAGTTCAGTTGCTTATAGAAGTGTGGGATCATATGCAAGAGTTCACAAATACAAGGGTTTCTGTTCTCTCTCTGCCCGGAGATGCACACACATAGAAAAGCTGCTGTGAACTGTAGGTAAATCTTGCACAAAAACTGTCCCCCATTGATGGGATGACAATGCACCCACTGAACTTTGAGGGAGGTCAGAAAGTAGCTTTAGCCTCAGGTTGGGAAAAAGGTTTCCCCTGGTAAAACACAATCCAAGTCGTCCAAGGAGGGAAGCACTGTTGAAAATGGTTTAACAGTGTTGCTACTGGGGCTGTAAAATTGTAGCAGTTCCCCTGGCTCACACAGGACTTTCCATTTCCCATAGGGAAAAGTGGAAAACGCTGTGCCAATGGGTCACCAGACATTTTCCAGTGGTTTATATAGTTCTCACACAGTTATTTGTCATGGATATAACTTTTTTTTTTGCACATGTTTTAATACAGCTTGTTGTAATTAGGGAAACTTCTCATTTCTTCCCAGTATCTGTCTTGGGGCTTCCCCTGCTGAGCACCAAATGCAGCAGGACAGAGTCTGGGCTGTGTTTCTGGGTGCCCAAGCAGGTAGCTCTGACAGAGGCAGTTGATTTTAAAGCTCTTTGAAAACAACTTTTCTTTTGGTATGAACTACAGTTAAAATGCTTTTGTTTACTATGAAATCAATGTCATAAATCCTTAACCTTTTACATAGTCAAAATCCTGTGTTGTAAATATCGCCTGATAAATTCCTAGTTATAAGGATTACAAGACAACAGTGCAACTGTGAGGTGAGATGGATATTTGTATTCATAAGCCATGTGCCTGGTGTGTTAAAAAATTTATGTATTCTTATAGTGGTAGTGGGGGTTTTTAGTGGTAGTTATGCTACACAAGGAGAAAACTAATATCTATGTCCGACTGCTATGTCAGAATGTACAGGCCCCCCCTGCCTAGATGGAGGTTTTGAAGACTCTGTGGGTTATTTGGCACTTTAAACTGGGAAATTTGTTAATACACATCCAAGCAAAATTAATTTCCAGATTACTCTTGCAGGCCAACTTGTGAATATCTGCTGTACATTTCTGCTCCTTGTCAAAGCCTGGTTTAGCAAGACAATCTTAAACAAACACATCTGGTAAACTGATTTCCTGCAGAGCATACCCAGAGGAGGGGCTGAAGGAGTGGCAGTTTCTGTGTTGTTTTTGCTGCTCCCATGCAGTAGTCCAGAGAATCTGCAGAACCAAGAGAAGCCAAAACCAAAATGAGTGAACGGCCTGGGTATGAGCATTCCTTCATCTCAGCTCTCTGACTCAGCCTTCCCTCCATCTGCTTCACACAGTAGATGTCACCTCTTCCCATGGCCTTCTATTTTCTTTTATGCTGTAGATATATTTACCTTCCTTTAAAAATGTATTTTTAAAAATGCAGCAGACTATTGAACCATCAGGCTTCATTAAATTGTGCATGAAATGCAGCAGATAATATTTTTTGTAGAGCCGAAGGCTCATGATGTGCAACTCCAATTAACATCACAAAGTTAAAATGATGAAAATTGTCAGTTGCTTATAAGAGATTAACATATCTTATAAGGTGTTTAAGGAAAACCCTGATACAACTTAAAATACAGAGCTTGTGTAACAAGCCTTTCTAAAAGCTGTGAGTTTAAGTGAATTTTTATTTTAATCTATCCCTAGTTATTTCCTATATCACAGCTGGGTACTGAAGACTAAGTAAAGTGAGAAAATGGGTTAGAATTCTCAAGCAGAGGTAGAAATAGCATTGCACACTTAAGGCATATTTAAAGGGTCTGATTTTTCAGCTAGCAAACATTCAGTTTTTCTGGAAAATGGATATCCTATCTCAAGAGCTCCTGAAAGACTCAGGCTGAGTCTCTGCAGGCTCCCTGCCCATGCTGCTCACAGTTGTGTTCTCAATGGCAGTACAATTGTCTTATGTAACTGCACAGGCTGCAGCACTGCTTTCATTATCAAAGAAGATCCAGTTTCCAGCTGAAAAACAAAGCGTTGTGTACAACCCTGACCAGCTCCTGGCAAGCCTGGACCACGTTCCAAATGAGAGATCACTGCCTGCTTCTTGTCTTTGCCATGTCATAGGGCTTGTTAAATTATAAATCTCTTCTGCTTTAACTGTGATGCCCTCCCCACTTGAATTTGCCATTTTAGTATAAAATATTTAAACCAATAGAGCCACCATGCTATTCTGCTGTTATAACTGCATCCATGTTCTAACATTTACCAGCACAAATGGATCAGAATAAGGAAAATTGCCTCCCTGACCATCACAGTTTTTCCAGTATCCAGATAGATAGAGCAGCTCTTTGTTCTGCTCAGCTGAGTGGTGCTGGAAGCGTGGAGGAGTGGCCCCAAAGGAAGGCTCTTCCAGCCTCTGCTCCCAGCCAGATTCACCTTTACCCTCCCTGGAACAAACTGGTTTTGTTGCTAAGTGCCCTGACACAGTAGGAAAGAGGAAACGAGTGGCTGCTGCCCATTGCTGGCCAAGTCATTGTGTGATGAACTCATCCCCTGTCCCTCCTCCCACTGGGGCATGGCAAAATTACTCTCGCTCCATTTAAATACCTTCACTTCTTCTGTCTAGTCACATTTACTGATACCTCGTTGCCTCTTGCTACAATGGAGGAAGTAGTAACTTTCCACGTGGTGTTTTGTCATCAGGCACGGCTGCTGATGTGGAGAAATCCCTTCTGGGACCTGACCCTTGCCGCTCACCTCTTGATCATCCCACAGGACTGGGTGGGGCTGCTGCTGCGCCGGCTGGGCTCTCTGCTGTAGTAGCTCTCGTACCCTATGGCATCTGCAGCAGGGCAATAGAAAGGAGCTGTTCAATCAGGAAACGCTGTGAGAAAACACTGAACGTGACCTGGGGCTGCTGGAGCAAACTGCAGGGCAGCACCTGTCTGCCCTCACCTGGAACGTGCCTGGGGCAGCTCAGGGGAGCCTGGGGGCTTGACAAAGCCATTCCAGCGGCTGTGAACAGCCACGGCCCTGCTGGCGAGGCACCCTCGGCCTGAGCTGGGGCCTGAGGCCCCATTCCAAGAGCTCTGAGTGCCCTAATGAGGAAGGCAGTTTCCTCCACGGCTGTTTCTTCTATTGCCTCAAAGCTCAGGATCTAAGGGGGCAGAGTATGGCCGCTGAGTGCCCTAAACCGTGCTCATGACAGAATTTGCTGCAGCGCATTTTGTTTCTTCTTTCCTCAGTGTATCCAGTCGGGAATTTTTGTCAGAGCTGGGGAGGTTTCTGAGTGTTATTGCCTGCAGCAATAACGAGCAATTTCCTGGTGTTTGCTTGTGTCTTGCCCCACCTTTCCTACCTCCCCCATCTGCCTCCTGAGAGCTTATTTGCTGTTTACCCAGAGATATTTGGATTTAGGCTGCAGTTCCTTCGCTGTCCCCTATGGTGTCGTTAAGGGTGAAATTCAGACCATTTCCAAGTGTAACTTTCCAGGTGAAACAGTTACAGATGGATTTATTTGCCGTCTCAGAGCTCCCAGGGCAGTTCTTACAGCTGGTGGCCACACAGCCTTTCTGCCTGCTCAGTGTGAGAGCCAAGCAAACCCGAGTGAAGCCTGTGATAGGGTTTTATCTCAGCCCTGATACCAGCAAGTTAAGAAAGACATCAGACTCGGGCTAAAGGTTATGTTGACATTCTCACACTGCATCAGCCAAGATACGAAGCAGAGCAGAAACACGGAGCTAGAGAGTGTGAAGAATCCCTACAAATAAGACTCATAGTAATTAGGGAGTTTTCTGAGCAATTTAAGGGTCTCCTGTTACCCTTCTGCATTGTCACCTTGGTGCAATTTCCAGTCTAGAGGGCATTGTAAGACTGGGTAGGAGAGGAAGTGAGCAAGACCATCAAGAAGGTTTGGTCAGGATGAAGGTCTTCTGCCACACAGTGCAAAATTACACGTGGGTTTCCTCCTGGATTTTGCAAATAATAGCACAGATCAAGAGCTCACCATGTGCTACAGTGCAAACTCATTACCCAGAGCTGTGGAAAAATTAGGATATTGCTTCCAGAACATGTCATCTTCTAGAAGGTGGCAAAAATAAACAACAAAAAAACAAGTCAGGTTTTTCTTTGCCTTTCATAAAGTTCTCAAGGCTTTTTTTTTTTCCACCTAGTTCTTATTAGAAATGACTCTGACATGGCCAAAAGATTTTTGTAGAAATTTCCTAAGTGACTGGAGAATGACAAATCTCAAATAGGGAAAAACCCCCCAAAAACCTAAACCAAAAAAAAAAAAAAAACCAAAAACTAGCTGAGAATTACACATTTCTTAGTATACAGGAGTTGTTTGACACTGATGCAAGGCACGGTTCTCCTTTCTGCCACTGAAAATGTAATTTTTCCTGGGTAAATTCTCCTGTATCAGTGAATTTAAATCTCCTATGTGAAGAATAAACTATAGCAGCAAAATGGCATCCTGTGCAGCAGTATCAATATATTAGTTTTTAAAAATTCCCAAAATCCCAATTTTTAACCACCATAAGAGTGATGGCAAAAAGGCTGAGTGTAAAGCAGGCCTCAGCTCAGTGCTGGGTTAGTGGCAGCACCCAGCTCTGCTGAAGAAGCTCCTGGGGTGCAATTCCTGCCAGCTTTGAGCTCTGCAGCGAAATCAAAGGGGTGGAACTTGTACGAGATAATCATCCCCAGGGATCAGGCCCTCACCCTGCTGATTTTGTACCTGCACAACCGCTAGCATGGCAGGGTTTCGTGCAGCTCTCTTTTGTTGCCGGTGGAAGTACTCGGGTGTGGTTTGTGTCTGGCCATGTGACACATCAGACAGCTCCTTTGCTAAGGAGTGCTTGGAGAACTCCTACCCCGGAGCAGCAGGTTTTCAATTTCTATCTGCTCTTGCCTCATGCTGGGTCGATCCCCATTTCAGACCAGAGGTTTTGAGCACTGAAGTCAAGGAAAAGGCAGCTTTGGCTTGAATGGGCAGAGCCTGTGAACCTGACAGCAGTTCTGTGTGCTGGGACAGAGCCGATTTCATTCAGAATTTCTCCCAGCCAAAGTCTTGGCTTATGCAAACAGCTTCCTGAGAGCAGAAAATTTGTTATTCCCCATTGGGCATGTGGAACAGAAGAGAAAACTGGGTCTTCTCTGTGGTGCAAATGAAGAGGCAGCACCTCTGTCAAGGGGACACTGGGGTGCAGTTATGTGGTAAGATGGCTCTGCCTTGTCACCACTGCAGGAAGCTGAAGTTGCCATTTCTGCAAGGCAATTTGCCACCTCCTTAGTGGTGTCAATTCAGCTGTACTGTGAAATGAGCCTGGCTGCAAAGCCAAAACAAGTTTTTTCTTCCTTGGAGGGTTATTTTTAAGCTGGATCATTCTGCTAGCCCACTTAGAGCGTCACTCAGGCAGCGATGGCAGCACAGTGTGGGGGAAGTGAGCCATGGCAGGTGGGAACAAAAAGTTGGAGCAGAAATTCCTCCAGCTGGTTTCACCTCCAAAGGACATGTACTGCACAAGCCATCTGACAAAATCAGTAGGAATAATTACCTGGAGGTTGTGTTCCTGTCATTTTTGTCTTAATGAAGTAGTCTATGTCTGACTCTACAACACAGTTCTCCAAGCTGACCCGAACCTCTTCATACATCTACAAAACAGAATCCAAGAGTTTAATTTAACTTTTAACATTTCACGTTGAATTAACAAATAATGCTCTTGCAGTAATTGTCCCCTTAAGAAACACTTTATACTTGGTACGTGTCTGACCTGGCTGATCTTTAGCCTGCCCCCCGTTCCAATGTTCTTGTAAACACACCTGCTTGTGCTCTGGATAGTCTTTAAAGAGAGCGGGACAAAGGCAGTCCAGCACTTTGCAATAAAGAAATTAATAGCAGGAAACAACCATTCAAAGTCAAGTCTAGTGTATGCTTTATATCTTCCAGTTTTGAGGCCGTGACTGGATGCCTTTCCTGAAATTGTGTCAGAGCCCAGATATGCTCAGCAGAGTGTTTTGGTAGCAGGAAGCACTCCCCAGCAAACCAAGGAGGACACATGTGGGTGCCACCAAGTGTGACACAGCCCGCCTGCATGCAGACATGCATCTGGATTGCACCTGGGAGAACTGGAGTGAGACATTCCCCTGGAGCCAGCCCAGCAGAGAAGGGCAAGGCAGGCTGTACCTCATCATCCTTCACACACTGCAGGGACAGCTGGTTGCAGTGCACCCACAGCGAGTTCCGCAGGATCGTGATGCGGTCGCACTCCTGCAGCTGGAAGACCTAGAGCCAAACAGGAAACGTGATGCAGCCTTGTGGCACTGAGTTATTGGCTTTGCAGGCTGGGACAGGGCTGGGGATGCAAACCTATTCTGAGGGCACCATGGGTAAAGGATGTTTTTTCAGTTGGTGGAGAAACTACATCTACTGTTTGTGCTCAAAAAATGGTTCTAGTTGGTTGCACCAAATTAAAGTTGCATTTTAGAGATAAAAACAAAGCAGGGGAGAGGAATCCAGATCTGGATTTGACTGCCACCTCTGCTGTTGAGGATTTCAGAGTCAGGGTCCTGTCTGCCCATCACACTGAAATTTGCATGTTTAACAGATCAGTAGAGTACTGGCATGAAAGGGCTGTATTTATGTTAGAGGTAGAGGCAAAACTATCCACCTCTGCCATCTAAAATGTCTCCCTGAACTTTTCTCTTCTGAAAGTACTTGAGGCTCTCTGGACTTGACTCTGCATATCGAAGGTGATTTTTGTGGTAAAGAGAAGGCATTTTTCTGCCTTCAGAGTTACTCTCTTCCTTCATCTGTCTGGCTTCCTCGTGTTGCTGCACTGCTTAGGAAGAAGAAGGGGGCAGAGAGAGAAGTGTGAACGAATTTGGGGGAAGAGGCAGATAAACTCTTTCTTTAAAAACTTTTAAAAAACCAAATCACCCTGATCTCTACGTTGTACTGTTAAAAGTAGAACAGCGTTTTGGTTTTCTATGAGGTGTGAAAATCTCAGATGCTTCCAGCCATCTGTCTCCATCTCTGTTTGCTAGTAATTATGTCCAGAACACCACAAATGTGTACAACATTCAGCAGAACACTCAGTTGGGTATGCTTCCTGCCATCTAATAACTTTCTGAGTAAAGAAACCCAAGAAAAGGAATCTGTCAAGGAAGTAAGCTGCTGTGGGGACTGGTTTCTGAGAGTAAAAGCTTTCAAAGAGAACCTGCAAGGTGGAGAATGAGCATTTCAATGCTCGTTCTGAACAGAAGGGCTGTGGCCATCAAGGCTGCTGAAACAGCACCAGAGCCAGCGGGGAATTTTCCAGGTAAATGGTGTCCTGTCAGGAAATGCAGTTAATCCAAGAGGGAAGTGGAGTGACTCTGGGCTCCAAGCCCTTGTCAGCACCCAGAAAAGCACAGCTGGGTGTTGTGTTTGACACATCCCTCTGCTGCTGAAGAACCGGGGCATTCCATGACAATGTGGCACAGCCCCTGTGACAAAGGCCACCCCAGAGCTGCCACTTGCCAGCCAGCATTTTCAGGCTGTGGCTGTCCAGCACTCAGTTACAGACCCAAGCAACCTGAGCCCTTCCAGATTCCCCACTATGCAGCCACAGGTGTAGGATTTTAAGCTGGTTTTTGAACTAATTGCTAGTTTCAAAAACCCCCAAAGAGTATCAGTTCTCTCTCTACAAGCACTTTAAAAAGAAGGCATGAAAGATGTCCTTGCTTTATGAATGGCTGTTTGGATTAAGCAGTGGGCAGGTCACAAGCTCCGTGAGCTGGCCAGGATTTAGCTACATGGGACAAAAACGAGTGTGAGGTTGTGGAATGCTTCGCTGGTTTGTTGGCTTTCTAAGAAGGGAGAAAATCTGCATCTTTGGAAGACTAAGGCTTGGCATAGTATCTGTGGAAATGTCTGTGCCAGCTGTGGGGCTTTTCAGTCCTCTCAGATAGGGAATATTTAAGAGGAAGCAGAGAACTGGAGATGTATTCTCCTGGCATTTTATTTTATGTGGAAATAAAGCCTGCAACAAGTAAATATAGCAAAATCAAACTTTAGGAGATGGGCAAATACACTTGAAGGATTCCTGTGATCAAATGAGTGGCTGATTGGGATGCCAACCAGTTCCTGTAAATCGTTGCACAAAACTTAATAGCCAAGTGCAAATCAGAGGCTTCTCTACCACTGCCTTTCAGATTATTTCATGGCAGAGGACAAATATTCTTGCAGGTGAATTTAAAGGGCTATGAAACATAAAGAGTGACTGGGGTATGTACCAGCTCATATGTTGCTCCACCTCTCCCACTTCTGCACTTATTCCTCTCCTTTATTTTTACATAGCTATGCTGACCAAGCAAGGAGAATGTCAGTGATGCAGGAGCAGCTATGTCTAAATAAGCCCTAGTTTTTGCAGTAATTTTGCAAAGACATCTGTTGAGACCCCACATAAAGCAAACAGCAAAACCCTTGGGATGATGTTTTAGGCCTTAGACTGAAATCTTCCAATGGGATAAAATAAAGAGTGTGCAAACATCGCTGCAAAAATCAAGGTTTACCTCACAGGTTTTGATATGTTCCTGTTCCCACTCCGTCCTGACCTTATCCAGCTGCTCGATGTTCTGTTTGTAAACGTTCTCTGTAAGCACAGACACAGAACAGAAACCCAACAGTCAGGGAAAAAGTGACACAGCCTTTCTCTCTTTCCTCCTATTGGGCCTTTCCTGTGATTCCTACACTTCAGGCCTGTGCTTTGCTTGAGTATCACAAGACTATGTGAGCTTGGAACTGGTGGGGCACAAAAATTACTGGTTTTTTTTTCTCTGTAGCTATGTACTAGAGTAAGAATTCTCTCTGTATGGTTTGCAGATCAGTTATAAACTTTATGGTTGAGTTAACACAATTCAGAGGTGAAGAGCCTGGACCATGCCCGGGCACCGAGCATCCTTAGGCTCTTTCCATTCCAAGCCAGCCAGGTGAGCCATGTGATTTGGTGTAAGCTATTCCATGAGGAGGGAGGCACAAGCTTGAGCTCCTGAGCCAGCTCAGGTGTGTGCTGGCCTGCCCTGAGCATACACACATTTGTAGCTGGAGATCACTACTGTGCTCATGCTCATGGGGATGGGGGATGAGATTTGGGCTGTCCCGGGACAACTTCAGTGTCTACTGCTTGCTTCAAGAAGAGCTTTTCTTCCCTGGGTGAAGTCCCTAAAGGAAGTCTTCTGTAAATTCTTTAATGCAAGCAGGACACTGGCACTTCCACAAGGGGGAGTGAATGCTGATGACTGTCAGGTTGCTGCTCTTCAGAGGCTTCTTCATTCATATTTGGGTAGGTGACTCTGGGAACTCTGACAGCCTGGGTGATTTGGATGTGTTCCATCAAAATCCTGTGCTGGCAGGTCTTTGCTGAGAAGACTCATAGTTCAAACAGCAAAGAGCATCACCTGCTTCATTTGCTGCATCTCTGCACTGCTTGGCTTTGTTCTGGCTCTGAAAAAGGAAAAGAAACACCCCAAATTAACTTCTGACATATTTTTGCTTCTGCCCCAGTTCTTTGTGCTGCTTGCTCTCTCTTCCCCTCTAGAGGAAAGGCTCTAATTTGCAAGCCCTTCCTGGCTGTCCCCCCTTTATGCACAGTTCTGCTGAATGTGTGCTATGGAGAAGGGACCAGAATTTCCCAGGTGCAGCCACAGGTGCAATGACTTCAAGGGAAAGCTTTCCATTCAGACATCCGTGCCAGAGGAGCTCAGAGCCAGCGTGATCCAGACTGAAGCTGTGCCTGCTGGCTGAGCTGTTTTTTCTCAATTGTTTGATGTGCTTTTCTAATAGATATTTATAAGCAGAAATAAATGGCAGTTAAAATTCTTCATCTTTCAAGCTCCTCATGTAATACTCAGATGAAAAGCACAAAGCTTTTAAAATACTTTGGAAATGCCAGATTATTTTCCATAACAACTCAGAAGCCTAAAAGCGAAATTCACTCTCAGTAGAAGTTCTCTGTTTTAAAAACCTGCAGCTTTTAGCAGATGAGAAAGCAGCCATCACTGACAGGTCTGTACTCGCAGGTCCTTCTGCACAGATGGGGATGACAGCACAGTCATGCACTGCTCTAGACATCAGTGTAATACATTCTTCCACCCTGCCCTTGAAGACAAGGCTCAGGTAGAGGTTCTTAGGATCACATTCCTCATCACAGCTGGCTGGGAAACGTGTACTAAGCTGGGAACAGAAGTTTCATTCTTATTTGCTTCCTGGCCCAAACTGTTTCCAAATACTGAGCAGGATTAAACAGCTTGTCAGCTGCCTCTGTGCATCCCCAACGTGCTGGCATGTTTGGGGAAGAAATGGCAACAGAGCACCCTGGGATCCTTCTGCATGAAAGGCTGGGTCAGGTTTAGCTGCCATTGAAGCTGTGAAATGTTCTGGTGTCATTTTGGCAGGGCCTGGATTCCATCCCCTCTTTGCAGCTAAGCTGCAGGGCTTTGCTTATCAAAGATTAGGGAATGCTGGAAATAAAATATAAAGTTCTGATGCTGTTTTTAGAGTCTGCACACCACCACCCCTCCGCTCCTTGAGATGATTTTTGATCCTTTTTGCTTACACTGCACTGATTTTTATCGAGCCAAAGGGAGTTCATTTATTTTGTTTTCTCCATCTGTTTCACTGTAAAATGTTCCCATTAAAAGTTAGTGAATTGTCAGCTGCAAGTATCAAGACGATGCAATGAAGGACTGCAGTGCCTTCATTTCCAGCAATTTATTTTTGAGTCTGTAAATTTAGTTGAAATTAAACTCACCATGAGGAGAGA
Source organism: Vidua chalybeata (assembly GCF_026979565.1). Taxonomy (NCBI): domain Eukaryota; kingdom Metazoa; phylum Chordata; class Aves; order Passeriformes; family Viduidae; genus Vidua; species Vidua chalybeata. The sequence continues at coordinate 1,035,546 of NC_071542.1, read as the reverse complement.
AATGTTGAGGAAAAACATGCATTTTAATGTAAGATGCTACACCTACTAAGTGTAAGAGACCTAAAGGCAAAACTAACTGCATGACATATTTTTGACTCATTTCTTTTTTGTAATGAGTAATTTCAGAGAAAAATCTCATTCAGCTTCCTTTCAGGATTCATAGAGCAATTGGATCACAGGCTGGGATAAATTAATTCAATAACTTAGTCCCTTCCCAGAGGATTCTTTGGGGTTAATTTCAAGGCAAAGCCCCTGGCATCCTGTAGAATGGATTGGTTTTTGTATTCTCTTGTACCTGGAGAAGGTAAAGCCCCATTTTTCCCCTGGACAGCATTTCATCTCAGGTACCTTTTCTGTTTGCTTTGGGTTGCCTGCGGCGCTGGTGCGTTCAAAGGACTGCTCAGCCTCATCCGCCTCCCTGCACTTCTGCTCGTAGGTCTTCTTGGACTGGGTGCAAATGAGATCAAACGTCAGGGTCTGCCTGGGGCAGCAGGGCTGCCTTCCCCCCACACTGTGATGTTCCAGCCACTTCCTCCTTTGCAGTCTGGGGCAGCAAATCGGTGCCCAGTGTGGGCAATAGAAAAAAATCCCAAAGGCACCGCAGGGAGGCAGAAAAATAGAACTGAAACACTGGAATAGGGGCTGACAGCACAAATTGTATCCTTTTCCTGCAGCCCTGCAATTGTTTGCTTTGTATAACTGCAACTCCCTGCAGGGGTCAGGAATGCACAGGCTGCTCTACCACCACTGGTGCATCAGGCATTTGCCCAGGAGCCATGGAGAGATGAATTTGGGAGCCCACATTCCCGGGGTGGCCGCGGGGTGCGTTGTCATGTGTTGCCTTGGCCGTTGCTCCAAGCCGTGAGGCAGAGCCAGCACCCCATAGTCAACAGTCTTGGTGTAGTTCTCAGAAAAAAGAGAAACCTTTGTTTGCACTTAGAACCATCACATTTCAAAAAAAAAAAAAAAATCATTAGTACACTTCCAGCTGTAGCACTGACATGTCTGCAGCTACTTTCCTTTAGAGGCAGCTGCCCATTGGAAACCAAACCCAGCTGCCTGTAGTTTCTGTACCTGCAAGCTTTCCAGATGGAGAGGATTCCTCCTGCCTTCAAGATTCCCTCACTGTTCTTAAAATTGTACTGACACACACTGAAAAATTACATTTACTCCTCTAAGTACCCTTGCCTAGAGAGAATGAAATCCTGTTTGACCTGGGGCACCGTTCATCCTGTATTAACCTTCTGGAGACTTTTCAGGGAAGATCAGCTTTCTCCTCACAGCAGGAACGACATCTTCCCTCCCTCACACACACTCTTGCACACTCACACGGCTTTGACCTTTCTTTAACTAGAGGTACAGGTGACACAGATTCTACTGGAGCCAGTTTGCATCAGGAAAGCTGCCCAAGCCCTCCCTGCTTACCTCCATTGTTTTCTTATAATGGGACAGTTTGCTCTTTTGCATCCGCTCCATTGCAGACTCGTACTGTAAGAAACACACACAAGTCAGCATTTCTTCCTTTGGACTTCTTCCTCCCCTTTCCAGCAGCAGGATTAGGAAAACCATAATCAGGGCCTTTCTATGAGCCACCTCCCTCTGGGCAAAATTATTTCACTCTGCTTTTATAAATGACAGGTTTCTAAGTGAAACAGAGAGCATCAAAGTGCCAGGTAAAAAAATAATCCCAGATAATTCTGCTTCAGTGGTTTCCATTAATAGTAGAGAGGACGTAGATCTTAATTTTCTTCTTTGCTTTTTTTTTGTTGTTGTTTTTTTGTTTTGTTTTGTTTGGGTTTTTTGGGTGGGTTTTTTTTTTGTTTTTGGGGTTTTTGGTTTTGTTTTTTTTTTTTTGTTTTTGTTTTTGGTTTGTTGGTTTGTTTTTTTTGTTTGTTTGTTTTTGTTTTCTTAAGGAGATTAAACACTGCAGCACCCAGTCACAGTGGGCTCTGCCAGCAGAGCTCCTTTGCTACTGCCAGAGCTTGATGCCACTGTCTCACCCACATGAGCACAGGTAGTTGTCCATTTTCAATCCAAACAATTCCTGTCTCTTTTATATTCCACTGCTTCTGGCAACTTTATGCTCAGTGTGATTTGATTTCCATGCTGGAGTGATCTGGGCAGTGTTGGAAGGATAGTGCTGGATTCTCTTTCATGGTTTTAGTTGTGATATGCCCAGCTTTTTGTGACAACGAGATATGCTCCTACTGGCAGGGGATGGCTTTCTTCAGGGGAACTTTTGGTCCTTTAATCTTTACATTCTGCTCAAGCAAAACTCTCTCCAGGGCTACCCAGATGCTTGTTTCACACTGGGCACAGTCCTGAGACAGCTACAGTGCAACACAAATCACAGCATTTTGGGAGGTTACCAAAGCTGCTGACACCATCCAGCATGTCTAATGCTGGCTTCCTCACAGCCACATGCTGGACAGAGAAAAAAGCTTATCTAAGACTCCAAAGCAGTTTTTCCCTTTTTTTTTTCCCAGGCCCCTCTAACTGTTCCCAGTCAAGTTACAGGCTTATAGTTCTCAGCAGGAGGGAGCCTCTCTGCACATCCCAGTGGCAAAGGGAATGGGGGACAAACACTGATGAACCTGGTGCCCACTGTCTGTCTTTTAATGCCTCATTTGCTTCATCAGGTCACTGTCAACCTCAAATCTCAGTAGCAGCACTGGTTTCACCCGCTTTCATATTCAGAATTCTTTGCTATTCCAAGTTCCTGTGTGTCAGGGGCTTGTAGACACACGATTTTTGTGGCACTGGTTATATGCATTTTCACCTGTTTAAAATTAGCAAAGAAAGGAATATTTATTTTACTCCTCCATCACTCAGTGCTGTCAGAGTGAAGGGATGGTCCTGTCTTTGTCTTCAGCCCCACAGACCCGGAGAAGGTGTGAGAGTTGTCACTGCTGTCTCTATTGAGAGCTATTTTTCAAGAGACTTAGGGCTTGATGAGGTCATAGGGGATGCAATGGCCTTAAATATACTCAATTTTTTTATTATACAACATCAACTAGATGCTACTTATTCCATGTATTTGGAATTCAGCATATATTGCTGTTGCATTCAGCATGACATTAATTTGCTTTCATGTTCTTAAACATTTGTGTTACGCCTTTATTTAGTGTGGGAGATTGTGCAGGGTCATATCAAAGAAAACCATTAGCAAGGGTATAAAAAAGAGAAAAGGAAAGATTAAGTTCTTACAGAAATAATAATAACAGCATCTGCAGTTACACCAGAGAGAGTAAAAGGGACTAAAGCCTCTGGCTTCTGAGTTCAGAGCACTGCTTTATTTCCAGCTGGGTTCAGAAAGAGATTTTTGTCCCACAGTCTCATCTACAGAGGGAGCAGGGCATGCTGGTAATGCTTTATGATCTTTTGCCTATGGCTGGAGACAGGTCGTCAGCAGGGCCCATTGACCCAATCTCTTTCAACATTTCTCTAGCTTCTCACCTTTTTTCTTTGCTCCTTCTGCCTTTCTCGGAACTCCTCTATTCCTTTCAGTTCTTCCTTCAGCATTACTGCCAGCTGGATATGAGAGTTTCCAACACTTTCAATTTCTAAAGCAAATCAAAATTCAGATTGAGTCAGTGGGAAGGTCTCTAAAGATAAAGTCACATTTTTTAGGAGATGTTTCTGTGACGTGACTGCCTTATGAGTTGTCACAAGCAGGCCAGCCTTAAAAATGGTCTCCCTTGTGTTTCTGCATGCACTGACATTGCTGAGGGTACAAGAACAGAGTGAGTGCGTTTCTTCATGGCCCCATTTAGCCCAGCTGCCCCCTTCCTTTGAGACTGAGGGTCAGGAGTTGTGCAGAGGGAGGGAAGGAGCTCTGGCCTCCATCATCCATCTACATGTGCTTTGCCCTGGCTGTGCTGCTGAGCTGTCACTGCTCTTGGGAGCTGCTGCCAGCAGTGGCCAGTCATTAGATGAGGCTGCATGCTGAGAATTTCCAAGGATCAGCCAAGATGGATTGAATTTCAGAGCACCTGGCTGTTGCTGTTTGAAATGGCTGGGAACTGCTCTGCATTTGTCAGCTTCAGTGCCTCTGAAATGGAACCCTGCATTTTCCAGAAATGCTGAACTCCCCTACCCAGGCCCTAAAAATATCTCAGTCCAGCAGCTGCTTTTCAAGAGGGAGTTTTGGTGTAAACAGCAGGTGCCAGTGTCCAGGTACAGTGTCCTATTGGCTCTCATGTGCTGCATTTTGTGTGTGTGAAAGGGTTTCATTGAGCCTTGGGCACATTTAGGCATCTTTTTTCTCCCCTCTTTACACTACAGGCTGTGACAGAAAAGCTGGGAATGGTGTGGGGAACAGGATGGACACATTGAGTGCCTGTGTTTCCCAGGTCAGAAGGGAACAAGGAAATACTTACGTTGCTTGAGCATCTCAAATGCTTCCTTCAGTGTACTGTGGGGCAGAAACAAGACACTTTATTAGTATTGGCTTCTAAGGGTGCGTTGGGAATCCAGGGAAAAAAAACTTTCCCTCATAACCTCAAAGACCCACACAGAGATAAAACCTTAATGGTCTCGTAATAAAAGCTGACCATGCTAACAAGCACAATAACATCAATCTGTTACCATCAGGAAACACAATAAAATGCTCCATGAAGCAGGGAATTGCACCACTCCTTCTGTGCACCCTCAGTCGCACTGTGTTTGTGACCGTGAACGTTTGCAGCCCTTTCTCTCGTCTTGCACCTCGCAGGTAGAAAGGAAGGAAACGCCGCCGGCCGGGAGGAATTGGGGATTTTGGAGCAGTAGCCTGAAGGGTGGAGCGAAACCCGAAGGGCGAAGTCACCTGAAGGGTGGAGCGCTGCGTGCGGCCCCGTTCCTGTCCTCGGTGCCCGGTCCTGAGCCGCAGCAGCGCCCGCACCGCGTCTGCCGAGCACCCCCGGGCACCGCTCCTGCCCCATCCCTGCCCCGGGCACCGCTCCTGCCCCATCCCTGCCCTGGGCACTGCCCTGCCCGATCCCTGCCCCGGGCACCGCTCCTGTCCCATCACTCCTCTGAGCACTGCCCTGCCCCATCCCTGCCCCGGGCACTGCCCTGCCCCATCCCTGCCTCGGGCACCGCTCCTGCCCCATCCCTGCCCTGAGCACTGCCCTGCCCGATCCCTGCCCCGGGCACCGCTCCTGTCCCATCCCTGCCCTGAGCACTGCCCTGCCCGATCCCTGCCCCGGGCACTGCCCTGCCCGATCCCTGCCCCGGGCACCGCTCCTGCCCCATCCCTGCCCCGGGCACCGCTCCTGCCCCATCCCTCCCCTGGGCACTGCCCTGTCCCATCCCTGCCCCGGGCACCGCTCCTGCCCCATCCCTCCCCTGGGCACTGCCCTGTCCCATCCCTGCCCCGGGCACCGCTCCTGCCCCATCCCTGCCCCGGGCACCGCTCCTGCCCCATCCCTGCCCTGAGCACTGCCCTGCCCCATCCCTGCCCCGGGCACTGCCCTGCCCCATCCCTGCCCTGGGCACTGCCCTGTCCCATCCCTGCCCTGGGCACTGCCCTGCCCGATCCCTGCCCCGGGCACCGCTCCTGCCCCATCCCTGCCCCGGGCACTGCCCTGCCCCATCCCTGCCCTGAGCACTGCCCTGCCCCATCCCTCCCCCGGGCACCGCTCCTGTCCCATCCCTCCTCTATTCACCGCTCCTGTCCCATCCCTCCTCTATTCACTGCTCCTGCCCCATCCCTCCCCCGGGCACCGCTCCTGTCCCATCCCTCCTCTATTCACTGCTCCTGTCCCATCCCTCCTCTATTCACCGCTCCTGCCCCATCCCTCCTCTATTCACCACTCCTGTCCCATCCCTCCTCTATTCACCGCTCCTGTCCCATCCCTCCTCTATTCACTGCCCTGTCCCATCCCTCCTCTATTCACCGCTCCTGTCCCATCCCTCCTCTATTCACCGCTCCTGCCCCATCCCTTCCCTGCCGCACCGCTCCGCACGGAGCTGCTGGATGCAGCCCCACGGCTCCACGACGGGGACACGAGAGGCAACCACAGACTTATGCCCTGTCTTTGGCTGGGGCAGAGTCCAGCACTAGAAGGCACCAGAGATACCAGCAGAGAAGTGATGAGAGAACACAAGGTGTGCAAAAGGCATTTTCAACTTAATAAATTCCTCTAGCTCTGAATGTGCAGGCTGGCAGGACGTTTGCATACACAGAAGCCAGGGCTGGGATGTGACTGGGAAGCTTTTCAGATCTAGAAATGATCTCTTCAAGCCCCAGAGTGTGTTGTTCCTGGAAGGAATCAGTTCTGGGCTCTCCATGGAGCCCTGGTCTGCCCCAGGCAGAGCCCAGGGAAGAGCTGGTGAATGAAGAGCCCCAAATCTCCCCAGCTACTTGGAGAGCCCAGGAGAGGCTGCTATCTCTTCCCAGCCATGAGCACCCACAGCTGGGCAGGGAAATCTGCATCTCTTGGGCCATTGGGAGCCCTGCCTAATTGCCCTGTGTTCATTTAGGCTGGACATCTGTTTGCTGATCAAACATTCTCCCAGCAGTGAGGCTGCCTTGCCAGGCATAAGAAATATGCAAAATGAGGGGAAAGGTTGGGCCTGTCCTCAGCAAAAACTGCCTGGAAACCCATTGTAGAAATACAAGGAAAAGACTTTCAGACAGAAAAGAAGAGCTGTTTGACTTTTTTTCATATTTCAATTAGATTGTGGTGAATCTCCTGAAATAAGCCAGGGAGAACATTCTAGATTGAGTATTTTTAAGTGTTTTCCCAACAGTACTTACACATCTGAAGTTTATTTTGTAAAAATTTTGTCTGGTGTGAAATTTTGATAGAAACTAAATTTTCACACCACAAAGGAAACAAGCAGTATTAGTTTCAGCTAATTAAAAGCTTGACATTAAAAGACAAGTTGGATATCAGCAGCATAGATAGCTTTTTCTAATGGATTATTTTGAAAAAATAAATATATACAAGGAATAAAATTTTCTTTTCCAGTCAGTAATTCCCAATAGGAGGTGGGGAATGTGCTAACAACTTCATGCCTCAAACAGGTAAATACTGGAATTTAAAAAAACAGAGGGCAGTCGAAAACTGGACATACTGTTTGCATTCTATGTTCATTTCTCTTTCTCAGAGATTTTTTCCCCTTTGTTGTTGGTGATTCAAGTTATGCAAAAACTGGCAAAATTGCTGTAGTGGATAATGAAAAATAGCACTTTCTCAGTATATATCAAGGACAAAAGCAATTTGCTGCTTTTTTGGTTTCCAGGCTCCTGAGCTCCCGGAGCAGTTCACAGCCACAAGCCACCCATGGAGCTGCTCTCCTTTCGCTGGCTCTCTGTAAGGCCAAGGGGGTCTCTGGTGCAATAATGCATCTGGCTGGGACCCAAAGAGGGATCAATTTCTCCCCTGCATGGTCTCTAATGGCCTTTTCAGAAATCTCTGGCCTTTTCTTCCTTGTATGAAGGATTTGTCCAGCCAATTCCATAGCTGCTGACTGGTGCAAGTAGGTTGAAATAGACTTAAGCCATTTCCTTCCTTATTTTTATAATAATTTTCTAAAATCAGTGAATTGGATCCTTACATCCTTCCAGGGCTTAAAGGGCCAGCAAATATGTCATCATGCCAAATTATACACGTGGGAGAGAATAAATCAATCAAATTTTGGCCTGTGGATCCATCAGGACTCCCTTTATGACTCCTGGGCTGCAGCAGCAGTGCTATAGATTTGCTCCTGGATGTTCTGATTATCTCCGTGAAATATTTCAGTGCTTCACAAGGTTTAATGGAAGTGATTCCTGTAGCTGATATATGAATGAGTTTTCATTCTGTCTGTGCTGCTGTGGATGTACAGCACCTCTTACTGATTGCTTCTGTGTGGGTTTGGCTTTCTAGTGGGATTGATATGGGCTTTACTCTGAGGCATCCCAAGTGAAGACGTCTCACTCTCCTGGGCACTCTGAAATAGTGTTTTACCTTCAGCAGATGCTGCTGCTTAGCATTCTGTGGTAATTGATTTCTTCCTTTTTTTTCTTTTTTTTTTTTTTTGTGTGTGTGTGTGTGTGTGTGTGTTTGTCCTAATTTTTTTAATTAGAAAATTTAAAAACCTAGGGTTGAAAACAATTCAAGCACCACTGAAAATCTGACCTTTTTTTTTTTTTTTTTTTTAAATTCTTCTGAGATTTTCACATACATTCTGGAAGACTCTTAAACCACTCTGGCTAAAGACAGAGCTCCAGCCTTCCCTTTGGGCACCCCCGCATGGAGAATCCCGCAGGTGTCTCCTTGAAAAGAAGGCTGCACACAAATTTACTCTGTGTGTTTGTTAAACGACTCCCTGTTGTACATTCAAAGATTGGAGCTGTCAGAATTAATTGTGGACAGAAGCAGGAGTGCCTGAGACTGGGACAGGCAGAGCCTGTGCAGCAGCTCCGAGCGGGGTTTGCCATCTAGCGGCTACAATATTCTCACGCGTTGGTTTGGCTTTTTATGCTTTTATTTTTTTGCTTTCTCTCTCTTTCTTTGTGGACCTTTTTTTTGCTGAAACACTGGGCTGTGCTCAGCAGTCCTCTGTGCCACGGGGACCATCAGGAATTGCTCTGTCCACCTGCTTCACAGCCATCAAGAGCAGAATTTTGTTTCGCCAGAGCTGGAATTAGCAGAGCCCTGTTACTGGCAGTGCTTGGGTGAGAGCTATTCTCACCACGTACGCTGTTGCACCACACTATTTTGTCTGTTTCAATTTTTTCAACCTTAAGCTTGATAGTTTGGGCATTTTTTCCCAGTACTTTGCCTTTAGACACTGGGTTAACTGAGTAATTTAGAGAGTTGCCTTATATCTTGCACACAGGAAGGTAAAACAGGTTCTTCTAACCGGAAAACCACAGATAATTTTAAATTTACTTTCTTTTCTACCTTTGCTTGGTGAATAGAAGTGTGAAATAACCCCACCTTCCTTTCTGGCAGGTTTCTATTTTGACACTGGTATGATCTACAATGTTCAGTTGCTCTTGTAATTTTTAAAAATACCTTTTCTGAAACTGAGAGAAGTCTGTGCCAGATGAACCCTACAGACAGTCCCAGCAGTCTTGTCCACCCTCAGCCCCCAGTAACGAGGATCCCAACAGCAGAGATGTGAAACCCCTGCAGTGACAGTCCCCCCTGAGGCCACCCTTAACATCAGCCTTTCCTCCTGGCACACAGGGAACACCCGATGTGGTTTTACCAACAATTCCTTCTGTGAAACCCAGTGGGGGTAGCAAAGTGCGGGGAGATGTGTCTGAAATCATCTGCTCTCAAATAATTCCCACCTGGGACTGTGTCTGTGCTGCAGAAGAGAAATGAAGGAGGAGGAGTTGTGCTCTTTTAACAGGGAGGTTCCTGAGTCAGGAGCCAGTCCTGGGCCAGGCACACAGCACTGTCTGGCCTTCTTTAGTGGGTATGTGGCAAAAACATTGAAGAATGAATTTTGCCAGGATATTTTCTTGTTCTCAGAGGAGCTATAAACAGAAAGGCAACACCCCTCAGTGCAGCCGGAAGGAATTGTGTCCAGGTCCCAGCTGGGCTGTGCCACATGAATTGTTGTATCAGCTGCTGCAGAGGCTGCACTGTGCACCAGGCTGGGCTCAGTGACAGCTTTGGGATTTTGTGGCTTTCATGGAAGCAGCAACCTGTGTGCAGGGTTCCTCTCGTGCTGTGGGGGTTCACATCCATGTTCTGCTGCTTGGATATTTCCAGGTAAGTGTCAGGAGTGGCAGCAGCCCTGAACTGAGGCAAGGGGGCTGTGTCATCACCCCAGGGCTGGGCACTGGGAGCACACACGTCACCCCAGACTTTACTGGGGCAGGGGAGCAAACAGGAAGACATCTCCGTGTTCCTTCTGCTCCCTGTAAGCCTGACATCAAATTAGATCCCTATGACTCCAGAGTGAGCTCTGACATCCAAATCAAAGGTTAAAACAGTCCAAACAAATGTTGTACCTTTAACATAAAACTAAATTTCCTCACATCTCTCAGAAAGAGAGCAGCACTGCTCAAAAATGCCTTTCCTCATCACCAGAGAGCTTGTTTAGATGAAATTTAATGGGGACTGAGCGGAGGCTTAGGTCCATTTTCAGAGTCCTGAAAGTTCAAAGTGCTAGTGTATAAATTCTGTGTGGGTTCAGAACATTTGGGTGGAGAAGAAGCAACCATGGAAGGATGTGACCTTCCATACTGACTTTTAGCTTCAGTTCAAAAATGCCTGCTTTGTGTGGAGTAATACAGAGGATTTTGTATATTAAGTGACAGATGCACTATTTTTATCCACAGGAAACAGCAATTGGCATTTCATTACTGATGCCCTCGCCTCACACTCACTGAAATGTTCTATTTCAGGCATCGCAGAGAAGAGTAGAGCACCCATGGGCTTGAAGGAACTACCCTTTCCCGAGGTCCTAAGGAGATGGTAGTGGAAAAAAGGGATGAAAAATGTAGGAAATCATATACATGAGAAGAGACAAGCAGAGCAAATGACAGAAATAGCTGTTGTCAGCCTAGGCAGAATTTAACCAGCTAGTGCATGTTTGCATCGGTTGTTTTACAGAAGAACAGAGTTCCCAGAGGCCCTGGTTTGGCTGAAGCTGAGCATGCAGCTGAGAACTGGGCTCTGTAGCATATTCTGCTCTCATGTTGCTGTGCTGAAGAGCTGCCCAAAGCCACTGCATGGAAATTCCCAGGCACCTTGCAGCCAGAAAGGTGTTTCCTCTTAAAGGCACAAGCTCTGCTGAAAATCATCGCTAGCGTGAGAGGCATCATTGCTGTGCACACTCCCAGCAAACAGCTGCAACTGTGATCTCAGTCTGTAACTTGGCTGCAAATCCCAGTTTCTGTACATCCTCTCCCATGTGTGCACCACTGAGAGTACAAATACTGCAGTTTAAACTTCAAAACCTGTAGTTCTTTCTCCCCTGCTGGATATGGGTATAAGCTGTCATGTGCCAAGAAAACATGGCTGTAGGTTTGTCATCACCTTTTTATAATTTCTTTTATGAGTAGAGACTAGGAAATGGTGATGCAGATTTAATTTCTTTAGTTTAAAAAGTGGGATAACAGGCACACATTGCTTTACCTATTGACTCAGTGGATGCTAAAATATTTCAGGGCTTTAAATAAGAAAAAAAAGAAAACACTGGAGGCTATTCCATAGAAAGTTGCTGCTGGCGTGGCATCCTGTGAACTTACTGATTGCTATGGCTAGAAGATTGTTTAGAAGAAATATCTTTATATGCTTGCCCTGTTCTAATCCTTCCCTTGGGATCTAGTGTTGGGGACAGAATATTAAGCTGAAGGGGTTAGTGTGAGCTTGTGTGATCCTTCTTGTAGTCTTAGACTGAAGTGTGTGCAGCCTTCTGTGCATTGGAATGAGCTTGCCAAGGCCTGTAGCAACTGCTGAGTGAGAGCTGTGCCATGGGTTGGGAAGAGGGAAGGAGTTTGTACCAGGTGCAGAGCTTTTGGCAAGGACCAGCAGCCTGTTGAGTGATGGTGTCCTTTGGCTGTTAGCACTTAGAGGGACCCTTTACTTCTTGAGCTGGAAGCTGGCATGTTTGTTTGCTCTGTCAGTGGAATCCAGCACCAGCTTCTTTTAGAAACCTCATCTTGGCTTTTTTTAAAAATAAGAAAAGGTGCAGTGTTGGGGAAGATGAAATAGGAAAGCCTTATAAATATGATTGCCTGGAAAAAGATTTAGAAAATATAGATATTGAGATGAGAACAAGATTTGAGATACCAAACCTTAATTACTGAGCAACTAGAAAACAATAGTATAGCCAGACTGAAAGCAATCCCCCCTTTGATTAAACAATGCCCTTTACCTACAGACAGGTCCAAGGGTCAGAGGGAATGCTCTGTCTCACCCCCCAGTGTCTGGTTCATCCCATACCTGTAACCCTCCCCTGAAGCATCAGGTATCTGTAACCCCATTGGCCCAAGTCCTGTCCCAGCCCACCTTGAAGCCCCTGATAAGGTGTGGCCGAGGGACCGGACGCTCTCTTGGACCTTCCTCTTGGGACCCTCACCTGGAACCCTCTCTCTCTCTCTCCCTGGGCCTGCCACGAGTTGTGGCTAGCAACTCCAAGCAGGGCCCTTCACCCTTTATAATAAACCACATCTTCTAGGACCTGACTGCAGAGATCTCTTGTCTCCATCCATCCAAACCATCCTGGAGTCCAGCGCTCTCTACAGTGCAGTGAGTCTGCCTTGCTGGTTTTGCTGCTGTCAGACACATTCTGACCTGTGGGCTCCTAGAGGGCCAATTCTGACCCTGCTGTGCACAGGAGCAGCGAGGCCCTGGCTCAGTCACTCCTGAAGCAGCATCAGACCTCGTCCCCTGCCAGCCCTGAGCTCAGAGTGCTTCTCACGTTTCTGGCCTGGGGAGTCCTCAGAGGACACACCACGTCTCTTTCCCCAGGTCACTGATGTCACTGCTGGTGCTGGCACTGAAGGACCCTGCGTGCCTGGCCCGGAGCTGTCCCTGCCAGGCGTGGGACAGAGCTCTCCATCAGAGGAGCTGGAGCCATGCTTAGGGATCACCCAGGGATACAGGATGGCATCCGGATGGTGCTGTCACCTAGAGCCTTCCTGAATCAAGAGAGAGTGGTCCCAGAGCTGCTGATACCTTCCAGTAAGCCTTCCCCACAATCTTTTGAGTCAGCAGCATATTCCTTCATCTGTGTCTTTGGTGAACAAAAAAGGGCAGTAGAATCTATTTATACATTTAGCTGAGTTCAGCAAGTTGCTTCAGCTGAAGCAGAATTTGGGGAGAGAAGGAGCAAGCCTGAAGAAATCTTGAAATTGTTCTTTTCTTTGATTCAAAAATAAAAGCTTTTAAAATATAGAGGAGGCTTGGGAGAGAAGTGTTTTCTGCAGCCATGGGCACTACCTGGTGCAGTGTGCCATCACCTTCTCCAGGCTGCTCTGGTGCTTGGCATTTACTCATCGTGCTTATTCCCTGCACCCTGTGTTGTGCCTATCCTGACTGTGCTGAAATATCAACCTCAGCCTTGCAGTTGCTTCTCTTAAGGTCTTCTGGGAATTTTCTCCTACTGGAAGGTTTTGGGTGTTTGTTGTGGATGCATTTTTTTATGTTCCTTTCATAGATTTTTTGAAAAGGTATCAGGTACTCTCCTGATATTAGGAACTACTGCGGTGTGAATTTCCCAGAAGAAGTGACAGAAAGCCTTAGTATCTGAGATATTTAAAAGATGGCTAAATTTAAGACTAGAGGATAATAATTTTGCATTATCAAGAAAATGACTGAGTGATTTAAAATTAGTAATTCCTGCTCCTCTGCCATACATAGCATGGCACAGGAAGGTCTGCAAAAAAACACTGGAAGCTTCTTTTTTTCTGGTGATTGCCAGATGGAAGTTTTAGATACAAATACATTAGAGTTTAAGAAATACTGCTACCCAAAGCTGCATTTGAAGATGTGAACAGCCCTGTTCAGCCTATCAAGTACTTGTAGTTCTATTAGGACCTAGTATGCTAGATGAAAATAGGGAGTCCTATAAAGAGGAAGGACTTGGAAAAATGCACGGGCACAGTTGCAGCAGAGTCCTTTCAAGCTTTTCTTATTATAGGGAGTACATAGATTCCCTCCCTCAAGTCTCCCTGAAGGACTGACCTTGAGGGCAGAACTGCTGCCAGCAATCAATGTCATATAAACAAACAGAAACTTCACACTGAGCAGAACACACAGACACAGAAAGTTCAACAATTTTAAGGCATCAAAACCAAACACTGCATTTTCTTGTGTTGTTCCACCCTGGACAGACTTTAGTTTTCTCTGATTTTTTGTTTGCCCTGGACAAATGCCCTTCACTATCTGTGTAATTCCTTAAACAATCAGAGGATGCTGGATGAGAGAGAGCTAAGTGTCCTCTCTGCTTCAGACCAGGCACAGTGAGACACTTGCTCTGATAAAAACATCACTGTAGAGCTGGTCTCTCCCTGGCCAGGTGTGGATTATGGAAACACAGTAAATCAGCTCCACAGCACAGCTTTGTTTGTGTATTCAGCCCTCCCTCCATGCCAAGCTATAAAATTGCTGGATCAAAGTGGTGCTGGGCCCAAGTCCAAACTTCCCCCAACTTGAGAGGAACTTGGATCCATATCCCAACACTGGGAGTTGGCTCTGCTTCTAAATCAAGCTCTCATAATCTCTTGGGAAAAGGCAGACCCATGAATTGTCCACTAAGTTACTGAAGGGCAGCCAAAGCTGCTTGTTGCTGAACACATTTGCTCTGCCTGCCCTGTATTGCCAGTAAAGGAGTTGAGGTGAAGCCTTTCTTTGATCCTGGAATGCTGATCTTAGCCTTTGGGTTGAGAAGAACCCATCCATTCTTAACCTGATGTTTTAATTTCAGAATATTTCTTCTTCTCCTTCCTTTTCACCAATTAGGTCGGTGAACTGAGCCACCAGGAAGGCAGAAGCCATCTCCTGGGACTGTGGCATCCCTGGGTGCTGCTCAGGGGCCAGGCAGAGCTGGAGCACTGGCAGGGAAAGCCTTGCACATTCCCCTGGCATTCCCCAGCACGTGAGTAGGCACAGCAGTGTCTGTGCCAGCCTTGCTGTGCCACCACCGAGCCGCAGCAGTGCTCGGGGATCGCTGGCACCTGCCTGCCAGGGCAGGGCAAAGCTCTGGGGTCGAGCTTTCCCATAAAATATGGACAGGAACCCACTTGCACTGGGAGCGATAAATCAGCGTGAAAGGGAGACTGCAATTAAGAAATGAGATATGGGATGGAGGAGGGGAGCAGCCCCTAGGGATCAATAGAGCTGGTTTGTGTTTAGATTGAGGTCTTCTCTTTCAGGATTGTCTTCTGTGACCCCACATCTTCATCCTCTGCCACCTCATTACTGTATTATTACTTGTTACAATAATGACAAAACGTCTCATTATTGCTGCTGCCATCAATAATAGCAGCAGTTTATCAGCAGTGTTTATTAAGTTAAATTCCATACCAACATCTATCTTCCCCTCCCAACACAATTTATATATAATTTAAGATAGTAATGGAGAAGACAGAGAAAAATATATGTCATCTTAGTGTATTTCAGTAGTTCCACTGAATTATTTCACATTAGGTCCCTTCAGAGAGATTTTGTATTCCTAAGCTAAGCCTTTTTTCCTGCTGCAGAAGCTGATTTTTGGGGTCTTTGTATTTGTTCTGTCACAGTTTCTCTGTTCACCAGCTTTCCAGAATTGTCAAGCCACCATCCTAAACATTTCACAACCTTTTCCATTCTCTTTTTTCCCCCCATCACTTGATCTGCTTTCCGAAGCAAATATTAAACATTAAGAATCTTGAAATAAAAAAAAAAAAAATCTCAGGAAAGGACCTACTAGCAGTTTCTAAATAGAGACTATTCACAAATAGTGAATCCCACTGTGAAGGACTGTGGTGTTTCCCCACTTTCCCTATACATTGTGAAGAGCTGTGTAAGGCAGTGAAATAAGTGGTTGTGACCTCATCCACAGGCAAAACACAGCAGTCTGGTATTTCTTCCAAAATCATTTTGTTTGCAGTAATAATAAAAGAATTCCTTACTTGATTTCTGTTTGTCCTCCTGCTTTTCGGGCAATTTGAACCAGCTCTTTCCCATATCTCTCTTCTGCTTGTGCTCTGTTAAAAGAAAAAGTTACTCAATTTCTCTTAGTGGTACCAGGATCACATTTACACAAATCTTGTAACTGTATCTGAGGTGCAAAACATCAGATATGCAACTTCTTTGATTCCTCTATCTCCTCAACCCTAGTGCTGTTAGTTAACCTCTGAAATACTTTGGGTAAGTTATTTCTGGAAGAAATGAGATAAAAATAAAGCCATCTTCATGGCTTTGATTACTGTGGAATGCCATTTTCAGCTCTGCCCCCAAAACATGGATTCATGGGAAGAAGGAGGTGAACAGAGATGAGATGAAGGTGTTCAGAACAGAGGAAAAGGAACCTAAAAATAATGGCTGAGTCGATCCATGAAAACACCAGCTGTGAGGGGAGTGAAGAGGAAGTTCCAAAGGATCCATTCAAGAGATGTTGAGAATAAATGGGAGCCAGGGGTAGCAGGAGTATTTCCATCCATTAGAAAGATGAGGCACTGCTGGAAGAGCTGCTGTGGAAGGTGAAGGAGCCCTGGTGGTTGTGTGGTGAGGCTGGGGCAGCTTTGTGGAAGGGACAATCTCACCTAATGGGGAACTGTAACTGGTGACTCAGGAAAGTGGTTCTGTTTCTATGGTTAATAAAGAAATACAAATATTCCTCTGCTGTTTTCCCTTCCCCCAGCACGGGAGGAAACTTCTATTCTCTTTTAAAAAAACATATTTGTACTAAATGTGTTACTTCCTTTCTCCTGGGTGCAAGACCAGGGTGGAACCAAGTTGTCAGTCTTTGCGTAGCTGCTAAAAACTATGGAATGTTCAATAATAAATAATGAACAGATAGCCTGGTGCTAGCACCTGGGGGGAGGGATGATTTTGTTTAGGGTAAGTCCAGTTCTCAAAAGCAGTTTCAAAGCATTTCAAACTGTTTTGGCCTGAAACTTGGCACCTTAGAAAAACGTACTCTTTGTTCAAAAAATGAATTTTATGTGGGTGCAAGGCCCTACAACCCTGCTGGGTTTTAGTCCCATTGGTCTTCCCACTTGGCCAGGAGGTGCTTTGTATGTCTTTGCTGAGTTCCAGCAGTTTGAAGGCTGCTCTTGCAGTTTTGCCCCCACAGCAGCTGTCAAGGTGGGTCCCTGAGAACATCCCACCGCTCCTCCTGCTGCCCCTGGGCTCTGGGAGCACCTTGCCTTGTAGCAGGTGCAAATCCACCATCTCCTGGGACTCTCCCCAGCCCAAGGAGATCAGTCAGGCTGCTGGAGCAGCAGTGCTGGCCCTGCAGCAGAGCAGAGAGTGTTCCTGGCCTCTGTCCATGGCTGCCACGTGTGGAACACTGCATGAGCTGCCCTCCTGCACTCAGAACTGCTGTGGTTTAGTGGGGTTACCTACATCACTGCCTGGCACTCCTGTTAGAGGAACAGGGTGCAAAATATGGTGATAGGCCATGCAGAGGCACCACTTCTTTTTCATGTTAGATGAATGAAATTTCGTCAAAATGGAAATACACTCCAGACACATAATGCTGCAGAAGAAGAATAGATTAATTTTCTTCTGATTTCAGTATCAAGAAACACTTCTGTGTCAGAGGCTTTGCTTAGTGCTAGTGCCTGTGCAGCAATGAGAATTACTTCAGTAATTACCTCCACTTTGCTTGCTCAGTACACAAGTGTCTCATGGGAAAAAAGCACACCCAGCTTTTAAGCCAGTCCCAGCTCCTGAAACCTCAGCATGGATGGGACTGGGCTAGCCCCGTGTCAGATGGATTTGACAGGAGGCTGACACCATCTCTTCACACCTGCGTGCTGCTTTTCCCACTTTCCAGTACTCCTGCACACAGCTTCTAGGTTTCCCTGCAGCCATTCAGAGATAGAACATACTTTGTGTTTTAACCCTGGGGTTTGTTTTGGAATACAATTGCTTTCTCACTCCCAGACCTCTTAGGCCCTTCTCTGGGCCAGTCAGAGGGATTTGTGGCTGGAAAACTGATCAAGTGTTACTGTGGCCAGGGCAGCTGGTTTCAGGACTGCATGAACCACACGGTATGGGCAGCCTCTAGAAAGAGAGATTCATCCCATCCTTTGCTCTTCTGCTGGGTCATTCTTATGAGTGACATGAGGACGAGCTGAAACAAACATCTGCCAGCAATAAACTGGAAATCACATCTTTGACTCAGTGCCCACTTCTCATCTCCTTTTCCTCCCCCCAACAGGCACACACAGGCACACACACGTACACACGATCTCTGCAATGTCTTGGGGGTGTAAAAAACCTCATGGAAATATTTGCAAAATGACTGTGCATGTATTTTTTCTTCTTTATGGAAAGAACTTTGTGCCTCCACCATAAACCAGGAAAAAAACCTCATCCTGCAACTTTCAGAAGCCTCTGCAATATTTTGGAAGGAGCACAGGCGTGGGTAGCATCCGATGCAGAATTGCACCGCCTGAGGCCTGCAGTGCAGTTCTGATCTCTGTAAGGTATGAGGCACAAAGGAGCTATTTGAAACACTCACAGCTAAGCTGCCATCAGGCACATGTGACTTCAGGACTGTGTGATGTGTGCCAATACAACAGGCTTCCACTGGTGGTTGAGAAAAGCAACTTAAATAGCTTCAGGTTTTGACAGGAGACTTCACACGCTGTGCAATGGCCACCTTTGAGTCTGACAGCTCACACCCCCTTGAAAGTCCCAGGGCTTTAAAATCAGCCTTTAGAAAACCACCCTAAACCCAAAAAACTAGATGGGCACAACATGTGAAGAAAAAGCAGGAAGGCAGAGCAATATTCATATGGTGACAGTGCTGAGGTGAGCTGCCCTGAGATTGCCTGCTGGATATATAATCCATATTTATGTGGTCTTTCCTACATGTCACACCTGAGTAAGTGTGTGCTTCATGCTTCATGCTGAAACTGCTGAAGCCACTTAAAAACAGAACCAGATTTCAGAGCTGTTTTTCTAAGTGACAACTACAAAAATGAATGGCAAAGGAGCCAGAGCAGCAGTGTGATACATATTTTCTCACCCATAAAATTGTCAGCTGTCCATAGTTGCTGTTGAGAAGCACAAAGAACAATAATTATATCTATATCTATATCCATATCCATATCTATATCTATATCTATATCTATATCTATATCTATATCTATATCTATATCTATATAATCTATAATTATTATTATTATATAATCAATAACACAGACTACAATATCGTTACTCAAAGCCTGCTAAGATTGGTGAACAACAAGGACTCATTTGGCTGTCAGGGTAAGGCTTTAGGTAGCATTTTACGTAGCTTTGTATTTGAAAAATGTCTCATTTTTGGTACTGGCAGGAAACTGAAACAGTGCCTGTGGCAACAGCATGTTCAAAGAGAAACAAAAATGTGCAAGTCATTTTTGCTCTGCAAAAGGGGAAATGCTACTTGTGGATGTAGGTGCTACTGTGTATTTATGGACCCATAATGAGGGGTCTTAGTGGAGCTCTGGGTTTCTGACTCTTTCAACCTTCTCTTCCCTTCTCAAGTCTTTGAGATTTCTATTTATCTACCTTCACATCACAAGGCTGGGATTCAAATTACTCAGGCTTTTCTATGTAAGCTCATAACACTACCAAACTGAGAAACAGCCTGCTATTCCCTTCCAGATGCCAAATGAGACAAAAAAAGGAGGCTGTTCACATTTTTGCACTCTGATTTTCATACCTCTGCTTGAGCAAATCCTCCACATCTTTGCACATCTTCTTCCCCTCCAGTAGCCTCTGTACAAGCACCTCATAGCCAGTGTGGAAGGTGAACTCCTTGCACTGAAGACAGAAAGAAAAAGTAATAGCTGTTAATCACATCAGTTCCTCTGACCTTAATTCTAATTCTTATTTCTTAATTCCTTTTACCACATTTCTAAAAAGAAAGGTCAGAGTCAGCTCAGTACAAATATCAGCCTGTGGGGCAGTGACTGTGCCACCTGGTCAGTGGTGTATTAATGGGAGGGCTCATAGCACAGGGAGGCAGGATTTCTGTGTTCTACTCCTGCTCCTCCCACTGCCTCACAACAGGATCAGGACAAGCCATTTTTCCACAGGGAGCCTGAGTTAACCAGTACATTGTGATAATGCTATTGAAAATGTAGTGGTGAATGTTTCTGATCTTTATGTTACAGCATTATGGTAAAATCATGGGCTGTGAAACCATAAACAGAAGGAGTGTGTTCCTTCCCTCAAGCAGTTTATCTACAATACAAGCCCTTACATATGAACTGAATGCAGTTTATACATCCATCCACTGTCCCCTAAGCAGCTACCCTTTAATAAATGGGTTACTTTATTGCTTTCCACCACCACTGTGAAGAAGACAGCTGTTTAAGTTTTGGTACTTAGAAAAGATCCTCTGGCAAGCAGCTGCTGGGCACTTGAGGCCTTTGCTTCCTTGTTGCTGGGACAAGAGGATCAGGGGAGCTCTGGGGATGAATGGTGGTGGTTGATGGCAGCCTTGGTGCTGCTCACTCAGGCCTTGGGGCTTCTGTGGAGATTTGCAGATCTAGGAACAGGTTCTTTTGGTTCTTCAAGAGCTAGGATCAATTTCTGCAGACAATCCCTGTAAACCTACAGGCCGTAGTAACATTTCCAGTGCTACAGTCCATTGTTAAAGCTGTCACCCCTGAAGAAACAGAATCTCAAGCCCAAACCATTAGTTTTCCTAATGTTTCCAAGGACAATTTACACACACATCACAGGGAGGGATCCTGCTGTGAAATAAATGAGAAGCAGCAAGTTTTGCCATTCAAAGAGAAAAGTAAGAAAGGTTCTTCATAATACCCTGGCAATGGACTTAGCACTTCCCCCTTCTGTCTTTTTTTTTTTTTTGAGAACATTCCAATGACAGAAGGCATCACTGCTGTAAAGAAATTACTATAAATGGCTCCCTCTGCCTGGCAGAAACTCTGGTCAGATGCTCCACAGCCAACTCACACCCTCAGCATTTTAACTGTATAATTTCAGATGCAATCAGCTATATCCCATAGCTATGTACATAGCCTTCTTGTCCCAGAAATGCTGCCCATGAGGTAAGTGAAAATATCCTGTGGGTTGGTATCACCACAGCAGTCAGCCACTGCCACAGGCAACAAAGGCAGAGTGATAAGCTCACTGTGAAGTTAGTCTGCCTTTCTGTTCAATATCTCTCTTTGTTCAGTAAATGCTAAAACTCAACTGGTGTCTTTCCTCACCTCTTTTAAACTGGCACAGTTGTTACACTGAAAGGATGACAAATTCTTTGTGTCTGAGAGAATGCTCATTAAGTTCCCTAAGCAGAGAATGCAACCCCAACTTTTTATCAACCCAAAAACATGCACACAAACACAGCAGTGTGCTGGGGGGCAGCCTGATGGGCTGAGTCCACTGGGCAGTTTCATCAGGCCCCTGGAAGCATCACTGCCTGCCAGGTTCCTCTGGGGATTGTTCCTCTGGCTGGCCTTGTAGAGAGATTTGGCTCCTAAGGACTCCTAGCACAGACACTCATTTAATCTAATTTGATTGTGGGGGGCATTCATCTCAAAATTTGCTTTCTTGTCCTCCTCTGTGTTCCCAAGGAATGTGGAGGCCCTGTTTCAGAAACACCAAACCAGAAATCCAGACCAGGGCTCGCAGGCAGCAGCTCTGGCTGTGCTCTGAACAGCTCGTGCAACCTGCCCAGGCTGCAGAGGAAGAGCAGACGCCACAGCCAGGGTGAGACAAGCGTGAGCTGCTCTGGTCACTCATCCTGCTGCACTCTTTCTTAATTTCCAACCACAAGGGAGCCATGAATCACTCAGGCCTCAGCTTACTTGCACAAATGTTTCCCTTTCATTCCAACAGCTCTATTTCTTCTTTCACGTGTTGTACAACTGCACCTCTCTCAACCTCTCCTTGCCTCCCAGCACACCTCCTTTGCCCTTTCCTGACATTCTGCTTTTTCATCCCATTGATTCCCACGTGTTGTTATAGCACCTGTTCAAGGCTGAATAAATCCCTGTTGGACGAGGATGATGCTTTACCACTCCAGTAAAGACTAAGCGATGCTTTGTACCATGGCATTAATGTCAGCTCTCTAAGAAACACTTTTGGTCCATCAGAGAATTGTATTTGCCTTCTTTCACTATCAAATCATAGCAGTGACACTTAAATGAGCTATGATCTACAGATATAGCTCTCTCCTCTCCTGCTATTTTATTCAACAAGGTCTCAGAGTATGTTGGATTTTTTCACTACTGATCTCTTACTCCCATTTTGTACTTTGAAACTTTGATTTTTATCTGTTTTCTGTTACCCCACGCTTGAAGGTTATCAGATACCTCCTGTACAATATTTCATTCTACCTGTTTCAAGCACAGCTATTTCCAGCCCATTCTTCATGTCTTATGGCAGCACCCAGCACCTCCCCCAGATCAGTGTCTTTGCTCATTTTAGAGTTCTTCCCCTGCTTTGTCTGTTCAGCCCCATTTTGTTTTTATCTAGTGTCTTAAGGATTTCCTGTGTAGCACCATAAGTGACCCCACATTTTCTTTGTCAAGACAATCAGACAGCAAGATTGGATCTCATTAAACAACTGTCTAGCCTTGCTAAGCTGTCTCGCCTCTATTCTATTTTCCATTTACCATTTTGTGTTATAATTAGCACCCGCATTGAGTGGTTTTGCAAAAGCTGTTAAGCTGCACTAGTCAGACAGTGCTTGGTACTTCTCAGAAAGGATTTTGTAATGATTCTAAGAACTAATGAATAGTCAAAGAACTATTTTATATTTTTTAGAAATTAGAAAATGCTTTAATTAGATAATAAATGTAGGCATTAAATGTGTAAAACATCATTTGCTTATACTAAAATCTAGTTGCTTAGAAGAGGGCGATTTGACTCACCACCAGTAATTTCTCTCATTGCCAATAAAGGGATTCTGCTTAGTCAAAGCGTGTGTGGCTGTGAAAGAGGATTTAATCCTTGTTACTAAAAAAGATTAGTTATTCCTTGCAGTCCAACAGGCCTATAATTACCAACAAGAAAGTGCTTGACAGTGTTGTGAGCAGAGAGTTGTGTTGTCCTGAAATTCACCCCCTAACTCTGCATGTGTGCTCTGCTCTCTGCCTGGGGATTTTCTTCTTGTTTTCTTCTTGAAAATCCCAGGTAAAGGAGGGGCAGCCTTTCCTCCCCTCTGCCCCGTGACAAAAGTTGCTTCCCTGCAGTGCAATGCGCAGCACTGTTCCTTCAGAGACAAAAGAAACATGGAGAGGATTATAGGAGTGAAACTTAAACTTCTGTGCTCTAGTTTAAGCAGAACAGCTTTTCCTAGAACACTTGAAAGGAGGCATGGAAGCCTGCAAGCAGAGATGACCACAGTGAGCACGCTGGGATACTCATTCTTCTTTCCATTTCTTTTTCCCTCTGAGGATTAACAATGCTGCTCCCTCCCATCAGCACTTTCCTGTTAGATCTGTGCCTTGGGACTTGTCCCTCCTGGTACATGTTTCTCCATGGGTAACCACCCAAGCAAATGTTGAGAGTTAATTGTGGGAGAGATTATTCAAGGCTGGCTCTGAGCTGGTTCCTGCAGCCATCAGGGAGAGGCTCCGAGGATTTTGCTTTGGTAATGAAGGCTGCAATGGAAGACTGGGAGTGTCAGTTCCCTGCCCAGAGGGCAGAAAGTGCCAGGATTGCTGGGGGGTGACATAATTTCTTCTTACCTTCTGGTGGCACCAAGCTGAGTAACCTTGTGTGTTTAACTCACTAAGGATCAGCCTTATTCCAGAACATATTCCTCTGAGCCTTGTGCTGCTGGCTACTCAGAGGGAGCTGCAAGGCTTTCTGAAGTACTAGAGTCTACATTTTGAAGTGAAAAGGCTACCATTGCAATAATATCAAGGAGGAAAGACTAGAATGCTGTGCTCATTACTGAAGCATCTTTCAGTAAATAGCTTTTCCAATGGACTGGACTGAAGCAAGATCATCCAAACTCATGTACAAAGCCCTCATGGCACACCCTGCATGTCCAGCTGGGGATGGTCACAGTGGCATGAGCTCATCAGGTCATTGTGGCTGTGCCGAGGCAACTCTGGGTTCTGCTGCTGCTGCTGCTTTCCTTGGAGCACTGCTAACCATGCTGGCAGCTGGCCTGCCCATCTAGGACTTTGTTTAGAGGTACTTTACATACCACAACTCAGACCTCTCCCTGCTCCTGCAGGATTAGCCGGCTTGGCAGCAGCTTAGCATCTCCCCCAGGGCAGCCTCTGCTGCTGAGGCTGCGTGTCCTGTCTGGGGAGTGCCAGAGCTCCACCTGGGCTTGCTGCAGGGCTCTGGGAGCTGCAGCTCTCTGCCTTTCAGCAGGAAAGGCCTCATCCCAGCATCTGCAGCACCTGTCACCTGCTTTCTGTAAGGAACCGGAGGTAACAGGGACAGCAACCCCAGGGTACAGCTGGGCAGTGGCACCACCCTGATGGGCAGGAAGGGCTGGAAAAGGAAAATCTCCACAGCAGACACGGGGTGCATTGCTCAGTACCCAGCAGGACAGTGCTGAGCTGTTGTGGTGATAAACACAGCATCAGAATCCACACACAGTACCTGCTCTGTGTGTACCACCCCAGCTTCTCAGGGGGCCTGGCTGCTAGCAGGCCTGGCACGACCAATGACAGCCATAGCAGAGCTCTCAGGGGTTCCTTCAGCCTAATCTGCCCTCATTTAGGAATTACTTGAAATGTATTATCTGCTAATATTAAAAAAAAATCTTTTTAAACCCCCCCGCCCCCCACTTTCACTAAAGTTTGAACGAATTTAGTCATTAAAGTTCATTCCTCGTCTTGGTTCCTAATGATATTTTTCCAAAGCTTGCATCAGAAGTGTTCTCACATGGTTCTGGACTGAAAATGCTAAATGCTGCTACCTGATCCAAATAAACTATTAATGCAGATTTTCAAAGAGAAAAATAATTGACACTGAATCTGTTATGGGTATCTTTGGAACTTTTCTCTAAATCAAACTGGTTTTGCATTCATATCTTGTTTAGTTTAGGTAAACTTATAACTGTTTTAGTGAAACAAAAACTTAAGATCCACTTTTCCAGAGTTAAAAAGGAAATAACTACTGGTGTGAGGAGGAACTTTAGAGGGAACAGTGCACAGTGAAGTTTTGAACAAGGATCATTTTAACAATATCTTTTTCGACTGCCAGAAAGAATCTTTTGTGGACCTTTCTATCCACAGTGGTATCACACATGATATCTCAGTCCTGGACTGAAAGTAAATTGTTCTGACTGAGTTAAATCAATGAATTGTATTCTTGCATCATACCACTGGGTACTGGCCCTGAGTGTTTCAAATCCTGTTCCCTTGATCTGTCAGTCTCCTTGTCAAGTGCTCTGCCAAGGGCTTTATACATGTAGAGGAGCAGCAAACAGACCCAACAGCCAAACACGACTTAGAATCTCCAACACTGGACTGGATATTTCCTGTCATGGCATGGCCTTTCACTGTAATTCAATCATTTGCTTTATGTTTCATGGTTTTTCCCCTGGTACACTTTAAAATTTCCTAGATATTTTGTGTTTCTAGAAATATATTCCTGATACAAAGTGTTTTGGGAAGTTTACTGCTGTCTTTCTGCACCACTCCCACTCTCCTGGAATAAACAGGACAGCAGTGAGCACCCTGCTGTGTGTGTGCTGAAATCCCCTGTCCAGCTCTTATCTCAGGGGTGCCTGGCGTGGCCCTGCTGTGATAAGAGCTGCTTTGCTGCTGCTTCCTGTTCCACTGCTGCTGTCCCAGCTCTGCTCCACCGCAGGAGCACATGAAAGAGCCCTTTTTCAAAACCAGCCCCTGCTTTGCAGCCTGGCCCTCTGCTGCCTGGCGCTGGGAATGTGCCGGCAGCTGAAAAGGCAGCTCAGCAACTCCATTCTGAGCTGAGCACACACACAGGGGAAGGTCACCATGCCCACAACAGAGAGGTGTCACATCGCAAACCTCTGACCCAAATGTTCTCCTCTGACCAGTGCTGAGTGTGGTATGAGAGCTTTTTCACACATGTTCATGTCATCATCAACTGCTTAGTGGGTTTAAAATCATTTGCTCATGCTGTGTAAGAGCTCCTTTTTCCTACTGGCTGAAATCAGTTGGAATGGATGGGAATGTCATGGTTGCTTGTGCTTTACAAGACTGACTACAGAATTTATACGAGCTTAAAAAATCTATTTTTTAAAAAAAGTATTGATTTTTTTTCCCACATAAGCAGAAAAAGCAAGGAAGAGTGGGTGGGTTGAAGCTGGCTGTGCAAGATTTCTGTCACTTCTTGTAAATTCACTCTTTGTGTATCAGAAACATAAATGTTAGCTCAGGATGTAGGTAGGGACATTTTGGTGATAATTCCACGAGTTGACTTGGGCATTTTCCACAGGAGGCTTAGTTTGCAGTTTTGCTGCAGCCTGTTACCTAAATCTGACATGCAGTACCTTTCATGGGGAGCAAATAGTATTTATTGTCAGGCAATAGCATAGAGGTGAACCTTGAATGGGACCTTCAAAAATCAGAAGGGAAAAAACACTGCCTCTGCAGCATTCCAATTGCTGGGCTGCTAGACTGCCTCTCCCACTGCCCCTATAGCGAGATTCTCACCACACTTCAAACTGCAGCAGCTAGGATAGTCAGAGATAAAACTGAAATTGAGATTCACAAACTATACAGCAGCAAACAACAGTGCAAACAACACTGAGCAGAATGGTAGCTCCCCAGAGATCTTTTGCTCTTGACCCTGTGGGTTTCTCTGAGAAGGAAATGGTTGATTTAGAGTTCTGCTGACAGAGGAATTTGCTCCTCAGCTTCCTGAGCCCTCACCCTCCTCACTGGACTGCTGGCATGTGTTATGTATTAGGCATTCTTACAGTCACAGCATATTGTTTGGCTCTCTTCATGTTTTAATCACCCCCTGATTTGCACAGATACAAAGTGATGGCTGCACAAAAGCCTGCCTCACTTTTGCAGGTGGTTTGCTGGCTGGCAGGCTCATGGCACACAGGGAACAACCCTGGAAAGTCTCAATTCCAGTCTACTAAAAGGACTCTGCTTGTGCTTATTATCTCTGGTTTTGATTGTCTCCTTAATAATTTGATGAAACATTATTCTGAGTGTAGTTCAGAGCCCCAGTGCTCCTGTGCTAGTAGAAGGAGAAAGGAGCCAGCAGACAGATATGCATCACAACAAAAAGCATGACAAAAAATTAGGAATCCATTCAGGAAATCCATATAGAACAAACTTCTGGAACACCTCTGTGATGGGGATGATAATAAGAAATGGGACAGGAGACAGCAGAATCCTTCACCGGTTTTTAATGGGAGCTTGATGTGGCTCCATGACACAGGTTTGAGGCAGCAGCATCCCTTTGTATTTTCTCCATATGACTTCAGACAACAGCTAAATCCATAAATTAAAGTGGCTTCTCCTTGGGAGCCAACAGAGAGGCCAGAAGTGAGGATCTGCACCTGTCTTTCAGAAGGCACAGCACTGTTGCCATGGTCCTTCTGAAACATGACAGATAAATGTGTCAGTGGTGAGATCAGATGTTCCTTCAGTCTCCTACTGAGTAACATTAGCTACACAAGAGAAACTGGAAGAAAAATGAGGAGAAATAGAATCTTGCAAGTAGAGGATACTTCTGTTTTACACAAAATAATGGTCAGAGATTACTTTTGTTTCTATTCCTCTTTAGTCCATCCACTTCCAGTTTCCTTCTTGTTGTAAGAGGGCTCCTCTCCTACAAGCACTGAGGGCTCAGTCCCAGACCACGATGAGTGAAACCTGAAACAGCCCTGACTTGCTCAAGCAGACACAACTGTCCACCAGGTCTTACAGAGCCACTGGAACCAGATCTGCATAGTTAGCACATTAATTTATTTTAAAAACTATGTGTCTTTCTCTTCCTTGTCTTAGAATGCTTAGAATTGTTTCTTGTCAGTCCTGAAAAAGGCACTTTATAAAAGTCACTACTGAACCATGCTCTCTTTGTACTGGTGTCTCCTGGCACATGTGGAATGGTAAAACTTCAGAAAATACTCCCAGTTTTGCAGTAGAAGGGGAATGAATTAAAGATTTACTTCACTTCTAAGTAAAGGTTATTTCAATGGCTACATGTTACCAGTTCAATTTCACAAGAGATCTAAATAATAATTTTCAACATATCCGATTTCTCAATACGATGCAACATTCTTACACTCCATTAGTATCTGATTGAAACACCCCCTGCCACAGCTGCCACACCACCCCCCATCTGCTGCCTGTACAGAGAAGGGGAATTTCATTTGAACCTCCTTCTCCAGCTGTTTTATGTGGGGGTGAACCTCGTGAGATGAGGGAAGGCATGCCTGGACTCCAGGCTGCAGGCAGTGGCTGTGGGCAAGGAAAGCTCCAGTTCCTGTTCCAGAGCGCGCCGTCCCCCTGCAGAGTTCCCAGAACCACCGAGGGCTTTTAGGAGCCTGGTCTCCTCCTCTTTGGTTAGCAAATGCACCTTAATTCTCCATCTCCAGAGAAAGCCTTTACCAGGTGTGAACTTTTTCATCAAAGACCAGCTTCACCTTCCAAAACAGCACCCTACTTCCAGTAAAACTGTTTTCCCACAAAAAAAGATTCTGTCAGAAACCCATGTCCTAACCAAATGTTCATCCAGGCTCTTTCAATGGCAGGGCCCTCCTTTCCTTCTCCTGGTGCTCCTGGGGATTTCCATCCCACTGAGCAGCAGCCCCAGGGTTGTTTGTCAGTCCTGACTTGTTAAAAACCCTTCAGTAATTACAGCACCTACTGCATCAACTGATGAGACTCAGACCTCAGAGCTGCTGACCACCTCTTTTCCTTTTTGTCTTTGTCCCCACCCTTTATTCCTTATTTTTCTTTCATATTAGGGATACATTAGGCCTGGACAAGTTGAGAGCAGCATGAAATAGCTTCTGGATTTGAAAAGCTCTTAAATTAAAGAAAAAAGCTTCTGTTTATTTATTTATTTGCTCTGAATGGAACCACAGGAGCTGGTATCTCTAAGCTAGCCTGAGCTGCTACATTTTCACTTAATGCCCAAGACTGTTGCCTTTCATTTCAAGCAAAGATAAAGTTGCATGAGGAGTTATGGAACTTTTCAATTCCTCAGTCTTGTTCAGTGACATTTTTCCACCACTTTAAAGAAGTACTAAACTCTATCAACAGCAAGGGAATAATTCTCTGGGGAACTGAAAAGCTATTGGGATCCAGATGCATATTTTCAATGTGGGTTTTTTCTTCACCTTGACACCCAGAGCAAGGCTGAGTGATCTCCGTGCAGAGCCCTTCCCCCAGCCCTCACCTCATCCCAGCCTCAAATCCCCAAACTCTTACTGAGCGACACAGCAAACTTTGTACACATTATTGAACTATGGCTGCTGAGCAAAGTTTTATTACAAAACCTAGATTAAACTGGAGATGAAACTAGTGTTTTCTGTGCCATATGCCCGCTGGAATCTACCTTGCTGTGGCAAGGCAGGAAAATGAAATCCGAAAAAGGTCTTCTTGAACTAAAGGAGCTGAAATACAACCAAGCAACCTAACTTGCCTTCCATACAAGCATGCAATGAGTGCTACTGGATTGAAATTCCAAGTGTTCTCCTGGGCCTACGAAGCAGCCCAAGTTCATTGTCTCCAGCCAGTGACTGAAGAAAGAGAGGCAGCTCTGCTGCACTGCAGGAGTGTCAGCCTGGAGGGAGGAGAGGGGCAGGCTGTGAATCACCCAGTTCTGTCAGGAAAAAATCTGCTGAAATGAGATTCATGGGGACACTCTGAGATTCACCCTGGAAAAGCTATGGTGGGAGGAGAGGCTGAGGGCTGGCACTGCTCAGCCTGCAGAAAGGTGCTCAGTGTGTTTAAACTCCTGTGGGAGGGAGCAGAGGAGATGGAGCCAGGGCTTTGCAGGGGCACCCAGTGACAGGGCAAGAGGCAACGAGCACCTGTGGAAATTCAAGAAGTCCTGTTTAAGCACAGGAAGGTTTTTTTGCTGAGAGGGTGGTGAGACATGGTATCAGTTTGCCCAGAGAGGCTGTGGAGTCTCCATCTGTGGAGATACTCTGAGCGTGGGCCAGCCCTGTGCTGGGCAGGGCTTGGCTGGAGATGTCCAGAGGCCCCTTTCAGCCTTGGCCATTCTGTGACTCTGCCTCAGAAAATGCACCTCACTGGGCTGCTCTAACAAGCCAGAGAACACCCTCTGATCTCTGTGTGAGGCTCCATTTCAAGCTGGGTGTGACAAACACTCTTTGAGTGGTGTTGGTTAGACGTAGCCGTGTACATGTGGGCAGAGTCCATGACTCACCTATTCCAAATTTAAAATACAGACTCATGGCACACTTAGAATCGGCAGAAATAAGAATCCTCCCCTTCCCTGAGCCCAAGTAAAACCAACCAACCTTTGCAGAGCAGAATGGATCAAAACAAATCAGATATAGCTGTGTAAAAATATTAACAAAGTTGTCACAGTGACTTAAGTAATTGATCAACCAATTTTAATAGTCAAACCCCTCAGTTGCAACACAGTCATCAGAAAATTGTAATAAAGTGTATTTAAGTGTCTAATTATTTCAGTCACTGACCCACAATGAACTCTCTGTAAAGCCATTCATCTAGTGTTAGTTCATTGAGCTTCATTTTAGCTGTTGTGCTCTGCTCAGAAGTGACTTGTGAAGCACCAGTGTTTCATAGCCACAATGACTGCTCAGGTTTTCTACTTGTGATTTCCTCTGGTTTCAATGACTGTTGTGATTGCCCCCTCCTCCACCCTCCACGGGTGCTTCTCATTGCCTCAGGGAGACAAGTATCCTTCCCAGAGCAGCTGGGGAAGTGGCAGAAGAAATTACATGTGAAAAAAGAGTAGAGCAGCCTGTTCTGTGGGGATGAAGTCAACCTCACAAAAAACACAGACATCAGCTGGGCAACCAGTCCAACTTTTCCAAGCTGGTTCCCTCTTTATTCCCCAATTCCACACGTCCTGCAGCGGTGACTTGGCCTGGATGTGACCAGCGCTGTGGCCATGGACTCTGCCTCTGGAGCTCAGGCAGTGCAGGACCATGGCCATGGACTCTGGAGCTCAGGGAGTGCAGGACCATGGCCATGGACTCTGGAGCTCAGGGAGTGCAGGACCATGGCCATGCCTCTGGAGCTCAGGCAGTGCAGGACCATGGCCATGCCTCTGGAGCTCAGGCAGTGCAGGACCATGGCCATGGACTCTGGAGCTCAGGCAGTGCAGGACCATGGCCATGGCCATGCCTCTGGAGCTCAGGCAGTGCAGGACCATGGCCATGCCTCTGGAGCTCAGGCAGTGCAGGACCATGGCCATGCCTCTGGAGCTCAGGGAGTGCAGGACCATGGCCATGCCTCTGGAGCTCAGGGAGTGCAGGACCATGGCCATGGACTCTGGAGCTCAGGGAGTGCAGGACCATGGCCATGCCTCTGGAGCTCAGGGAGTGCAGGACCATGGCTATGGCCATGCCTCTGGAGCTCAGGCAGTGCAGGACCACGGCCATGCCTCTGGAGCTCAGGGAGTGCAGGACCATGGCCATGGACTCTTGAGCTCAGGGAGTGCAGGACCATGGCCATGCCTCTGGAGCTCAGGGAGTGCAGGACCATGGCCATACCTCTGTAGCTCAGGGAGTGCATACCATGGCCATGCCTCTGGAGCTCAGGCAGTGCAGGACCATGGCCATGCCTCTGGAGCTCAGGCAGTGCAGGACCATGGCCATGCCTCTGGAGCTCAGGCAGTGCAGGACCATGGCCATGGCCATGCCTCTGGAGCTCAGGCAGTGCAGGACCATGGCCATGCCTCTGGAGCTCAGGCAGTGCAGGACCATGGCCATGCCTCTGGAGCTCAGGCAGTGCAGGACCATGGCCATGCCTCTGGAGCTCAGGGAGTGCAGGACCATGACCATGGCCATGCCTCTGGAGCTCAGGGAGTGCAGGACCATGGCCATGCCTCTGGAGCTCAGGGAGTGCAGGACCATGGCCATGCCTCTGGAGCTCAGGCAGTGCAGGACCATGGCCATGCCTCTGGAGCTCAGGCAGTGCAGGACCATGGCCATGCCTCTGGAGCTCAGGCAGTGCAGGACCATGGCCATGCCTCTGGAGCTCAGGGAGTGCAGGACCATGGCCATGCCTCTGGAGCTCAGGCAGTGCAGGATGTGCTGACAGCAGAGCCCACCTGTGTGCTGTTGTGCAGGGAGATGATTTATCTCAACCTGCCTTGTGTCAATAGAGTCAGATGCAACTGGTGCCATGCCATTGAAATCAAACTCGGTGGGACCCACTTGCAAAGCTGGGATGCCAGGCTGGAAGGTTTGCCAGCCTCATCCCTGCCTGCCCGAGCTCATCCTCAGGGTGCTGGGCTGGCAGGAGCCTCCCCAGCTCCAGTTCCTCCCAACAAACCTGCACAGTATCACTTCCTCCTCACATACCTGCTGCAAAACAATGGGCCCTGCAAAGCTCAACCTCTACTGGAAAGCAGGGTAGCTCCTGCTATAAAAAAACTTCCTATATTGAGTAAAACAATTGATGCTGTATTTCTTCAGCACGTTGCCTAATAAGTTTAGGAAATAGCTTTACTGTGACGTTTATCACCACGGAGCTCTTGTTCCACAGTTAAGAGTCTCATCAGAAGCTAAATTATTTGTGAAGCTAATTACATCTTTTTCAGCATATATAACAGACCATTGTGTGAAAAAGCTACAGTAGGAGTTGAGAGGCTCATCTACAAAGTCAACTTCACACTGAACCTGAGGTTGAGTGTAGCCTGAAGTCAAAGCAAGAGACATTAAGCATCTTTGTAACAGTCCCTGCTCCTGGAGCACTTCCATGGCTCCCACTGCTGCAGTGTCTGACCACAACCATGGGTCCACAGGCAGGGATATGAAAGGACCCCTCACAGCAGGGCAGGGGAGCAAATCCTGCCTGCTTCATATTTGCTGGCCTGCATGTCCTCCATACTTTTATATGTGAGCTGTGAGAATTCACAAGCCCCGAGCTCATCCCACAGCTGAGAAGGAGCAAGCATTTCACACTTCAAGCACTTATTTTTAAATCCTAAGTACCTTAGGAGCCCATGAGACATTTTCAGAGTTGACTTGGCTGCTTGAGTTTGATTCAAAGCTGTACGAGTGAACAGATTTGCTCCCACTCAACTCTGGGCACTTTGGAGCCTGCCCCAAAACCAACCAGCTCCTTTGGAAGTTTTCCTCATTCCCTGTTCCCAGGTGGGTATGGCAAAGCCAGGAAGTGGTGCCAGTACCTTCCTATCTCTTGGCCAGAAATAGCTGCATTTCAGGGGCTGCAGCTGCAGTTTTGAGCAGCAGGCTGGAGGCAGACTAAATAGAAGGAAAAGACAATGACAGAAATTGCAAAGGAAAAGCAACAATGATTGCAAGAACCGAGAATAAAATTCAGAAAGACACCCAGTGACTGAGGGGGAAGGATATTCTTGGATAGTGGTTTTTGTAACAGAAACAATTACTATTGCCCTGCCTGTTAACACAACTCCATTACCATGGAACTCGGCTGGTGCCAGACACACACTCTCCATTAACATGGGAATTTCCCCACCTCTCTTATATGATGCTAGAGAAGACAGGAAACATCTGTCAGGCTCATACAGCAGCCCAGCAGAATATTAATCCACCAGCAACTGCCTTGCACTGGCTGTCAAACTCGATCTGAATTTCCATCTCACTAACATTTTCCAAAAAAATATTATCAGAGGATAGAGAACTTCTGCTAAGAAGCACATTTTAGTGCAGACTTTGAGCAACTGTCCCTTAAACCATTACAGAGAATGTGGAGTATATAGAAATAAAAACTGCAATTAAAAAATACACAGGTTTTTGCTCAGGCCATGCTACAAAGAAAATAAAATTGAACTTAGTGTGGAATAAAATTCAACAAAGTAGTATAGTACTATCACTGCTACATTTATTTGGAAAGAGAGGATAAAACTTAAACCTGGTATGAGGAACAATTTTCCTGGAAGACAGCACACCTTGTTCTATGAAGTCTGGAGAACTTTGGGGAGGGATGAATGGTGCTCTTTCTCTGCTAGTTGGGGGAGATCTGCTTTTAGTGTTTCTTTATATATTTTACATTGAGGTAGGTCCTGAGGAAACCCCTGCTTATCCAAAAGTTTCCTGATGGTGGAGCAGGGAGCTGTTGTTCAGCTGTTGTTGTCAGGGTGAAGCACAGGGAGTGGGTGCAGCAATCAGAGATCAAGGCTCTGTGTTGAGGCACCCACCACGGGGCAAACACCTTTTGGGTGTCAATCAGAAAGGCAGTTTCTGTTCAGTGTACAGACCAAATACAGGAGATAATTGCTCGCTGAAGCAAACAACATGAATACATTTTCCTCTCACAACAGAACCTTATGAATGCAGAAATATTTGCTGACCTTGTGATCTGGGGGGCATGCTGCACACTTGTGCTGTGTTGTGCAATATCCTGTAAGTTTTCACTTTTAAAGACTTACTGTGTAGCTAAAGCTTCTGTCCTGCACCCAGATACATTCCTGCCCTCTTAATCAAGCTGGGCAAGAATACATTTCCAGCCAAAAAAAAAATGAAATCCAAAGATGCTTTCCTTTAAATAAGTTGTTAGCTTCAAAGCTAAGCAAGGATTTGAGTCATGGTAATGTGACTAAGCACAGGAGAGAAGTTTAGAGAAGAAGAGCCATGAAGAACCAGCCCAGCCAGATCATCAGCTGGCATTAATCACCCTAAACTACTCCCATCGCTTGATTTATTCTCCCTAAAGACCAAGGCATTGAAAAGTAACTATACCAAATGTACCAGCTCTAAAAGGCAGGTGGCTTGTTTTCCAAGGGAGTTCAGCAATGCAGGGCTGAAGCTCCCAGGGTAGCACTGGCCCACAGTTGTGTCCCACCCTGTGCACTGCACTGTGCAGCCAGTGAGTGCACAAAGGAGGAGAATCTCACATAGGTGTGGTCACGCACAGTTAGTCCTAACATCAACATCGACTTTCGTATTTCCTCATTGTATTTTTATTCTTTTTAACTGTTCAAATCTGGTACTGCAGTGGGGGTGGGGAGGGCTTCTTGGAAGTGCCCGGAGGATGGTGGTTCACTGAAATGTGTTTTTGCCTCTGCCCTTCTGTTTTCTACCAAGAGAGGGTTTACCCTGAAGCGTGGGTGGAGAGAAAGAGACCACAAGCAGAAAGAACAGCCAGGCAATGGCAGGAAGAATTAATATAGCTTCATGTCTTTCTTTAAGTCAGTCCTCGATGCTGGATAAATGACTGCCCAGAAAAGAGGCAGCCACATAACATCCTGTTTACTTAACTTTGCAATGTTAGAATTTTGATTTTGAACTTTCATTCTCCAATTGCAAGAGAACCTCAGGTTATCACAGAGAAATGACTAAGGTCCTTTTACCTTGTAACTTCAGGGGAAGAGCTTGAAAACAGGAGACCAAAAGGATTTTCAAACAAAAGTCAAATAACAAGTATGGAGCGGATCTCCTCGTTTCAGTATTTGCTGGTTTTAGCAAATACTCAGCTGTGAGTTTGGGCTTAGCTGTGGAGTGGCACTGCTGGTCCTTTCTAACCTGTGCTGCCTCACATCTCCTGGGCTCTGCATGCCTGGGAACGCTCCTGGCAGCAGGGTGGGAACCTGGAGGGAGCTGAGCAGGAGCATTTTGCTCACAGCTGCTGGCTCTGCTCTTCACCAAACAGGAGGGAATTCAGCCTATAATTAGTAACAGCTCACCTGCTCTGGGAGCCACTTGTAGAGCTGAGGACACTCACTGCAAGCAGGTTCTTAGCACTGTGACACAGACAAATCCATGTCCCTTTCAAAAGAGGTTTCTGGCCCTAGTACAGGACCTGGGAATGTCAGTGGTTTTATGGAGACTGGATATATTCTTTACACTGCATCTTTCTGCCCAGGATCAAACACTTACACTACCAAACACTATGTTTTTGCTTGGAGACAAATTTGGATTTTTACTAAACTACATTGAGAACACAGAACAGCACTAAATTAGTTTTAAACTATATACAGAACCAAGTTGTATTTTAAAAGATTATAAAATGCAGATACATTGAATATAGGAAACACATAGTAAATGCTCACTTACCCAAAAAGCATCTTTAAACTGCAGCTGGGTCATTATTATTGCTCTGTGGAGGGGTAGGAATCCTTCAGCAAGTCCGTTGTGGGGTGAGAGCAGCAGCAGGCACAGCTCTGAGCCTTGTCACTGCACCCCAGCCCAAGCAGAGTGCAGCACATCCACAGACCTGTCCCTCCTGAAGTCAGGCTGGTGCCAACAGCATGGGGCTGTTCCAGGCAGCTCAGAGAAATGACCTGTGGCTGTGAGGGACAGAGGGCAAAAGAGCTGTTGCTCACACACAGAGACAGGCAAGTGCTCAGCACCCGCACCCCAAACCTGTTTCTCCTCTGGTAAACAGTTAATATTGAAATGAGGAAGCAAGGAGATGTCAAATGGTGTCAGGCTGCTCCTTGCCATGGGTGTGTGTGAGCCGACAGGAAAAAAATAGAGGGGGAAAAAAGGCACTAAGTTCAGTGATATGATTTGATCAGCTGAAGGAAGAGAGAGAACAATTACAGTGCAAAAGAAATCAGCACAATACATAGAGACAAGCTATTCTCTAATGCTGTGGTCTTGCAAAGAAAAAGAAGCAAAAGGAACATAGGAGCCCCATTTCTGCAGCACCTTCTGGGGCTGCCAGAGGCCCATGCCTTTGCACAGAGCAAAGCTTAGCTCAAAGCTGCATTTTGCAGCTGGAAAGGCTTTTCAGGACTCAGGTTAAATTAAGAACCCTGAGAAGTGTGCAGGTGTCTGCACATATTTAGATACCTGGATGTTGATGTAGAGAACACTCCTGATTTGCATGCCCTCACATAAATGTTCATATGAATATGCAAGATATCTGAAATTTAGAAGTAAAATCCAAAGTCTTCCAAAAGAAGAGAGCTAAGAGTTTGTTAGCATCAGGACCTGAGCGAAGCCTCACAGACCAGTGAAGCAGCAGCACCCAGACCACACTCAGCACACTGCTGACACCAGGTATTTCAGGCAGCTCCCCAAATCAGCTCCTCCAGCTGTTATAACAGCTGCAAATACCTGAGCACAGGGTAACACTTCTAAAGCTTCCCTGAAACCCTCTCCAAAGCACCTGTCCTCCAGGTGAGGTTGCCTCTGTTCACCTCTTTAGGATGTTTTAATCATTCTTAAATATCTGCTTTTAAATACTCACTCGAGTTTTTGGGATGAAGAAAAAGAAAAGAAAAGAAAAGAAAAGAAAAGAAAAGAAAGAAAAGAAAAGAAAGAAAAGAAAAGAAAAGAAAAGAAAAGAAAAGAAAAGAAAAGAAAAGAAAAGAAAAGAAAAGAAAAGAAAAGAAAAGAAAAGAAAAGAAAAGAAAAGAAAAGAAAAGAAAAGAAAAGAAAAGAAAGAAAAGAAAAGAAAAGAAAAGAAAAGAAAAGAAAAGAAAGAAAAGAAAAGAAAAGAAAAGAAAAGAAAAGAAAGAAAAGAAAAGAGTCCTGTGGTGGTTGCCTATGTGAAAGCTGTCTGTCCACACCAAGAACACATCAGGGCTTACTGATTTCCAGCTGCCTGACTGACACTGCTCTGGGTGCTGCTGTTTTCCTGCTGCCCCCCAGCAGCAGCCCCCGGGCAGATCATTCCAGAGTGGGGAAGTCCTGCAACTTCCCTGGGCTCCAGCGGGACTCGGGGCTCTGCTCAGAGAGCTCTGCAGCACCTGGGGGCTGCAGTTACCCCTACTCACTCCATGGGCAATTTGTAGCTGGTGTTTAAAAGAATTTGCCAGGTTCCTTCCTGATGGTCTGAAGAAGACAGGGAATGTGCAGGGACTTTGTGAGGGAAAATGAAGTGCAAGCAGAGGAGGGCAGACGAGAGTCTGGAAGGTCAGAAGTGTAGCAGGAAGAAAGCATCGTTGCATGAGAGTGGGAGGAGAAATGCAAGGATTCACTTGCAGACAGTGTTGAGGAGAAAGGAGTGAAGCTTTCTTCCAGAAGGGAAAATTCTTTGAAAAAATGTATTTTGAGGGCATGGGCACTAGTCATACTTGATCTGTATCCAAAAAGAAAAGCATCTTTTTTAGAGTGTTTTATCTCAGTCCTTCCAAACCTAAATGTTTCCTGTTACTATTTCCAAGTTACAGCTGTGTTTTGAAACCATCTTTGCTGCTGTTGGGGTTCATAAAAATGCACCAAGTGTGTTTTAGCCCTCTAAAATATTCTGCTACTTTCTTGCTATTTTTAGTTTGGCCTCCAGCCACAAAGGCAATTATTTGACTGAACCTCAGGCTGGGCTCCGTGCCTGCATCCATCCCACCCAAGAGCTCTGGTGCAGCACAGTCACCTCCTGGCAGCTCCCAGGAGCTCCAACGCCGGCAGCACGGGCAGCTCGCTCTGTGCTGGGCTGAGCTCCTCAGAGCAGCCCGGAGCAGCTCTCCAGTTCGGGTGCTTGGGGGAGTTGTCAGAGTGCCTGCTGTGGGTCCCAGCCCTGGCTGTGACAAAGCAGAGTTGGGCCCATTTGGGTCCCTGCCCGCAGCTCCTGGTGATGCTGGGTTGTGTCCATGGGGCACCGTGCCCTGCAGGGCTTTAGAAGGGGGACACAATTCCATCTCCCCTCTGCTCTAAACAGGACTTCAAGGCTGTGGTGGTGAACAGGCGGCCCAAAGGCCTCACAGTTATCCATAGTGCCAGTCTTATAAGCGAACACAACTAATTACATTAAATACGGAGCTGGGCCGGCTTTGAGCAAAGCTTTTTATCAGGGATTTGGGTGGCAGGTTTGGATTTGACAGTAGGCAAAATATGAAAATAGCATCTACAAACATTTTTGTGCTCATCCAGGTTGCCAAGCAAGACATTCTTCAAGGAAATGTTTCTGATTTTGGGGAGTCTGATCAAGGAGACACTAAACCTTTTATTCTACATAGCAAGAGGATGAGGGAGTCCATGGAAAGTATTAAGGCAGAAGACAAAGAAATGCTGAATACTCAGATAATCTCAATGTTGAGCTGGTTGTACTGTTCAGAAGTCCTCGGGTATGCTGGGATCCCTTAGAATGGTGGTTTGGGAAATGCCAATGGAGACTGGAAGGCACTGGTGCAGTCCTTCCCAGCCTCCAGAATCGTTACATCTGAGATACATCTGATTAAGGAGACACTAAACCTTTTATTCTACATAGCAAGAGGATGAGGGAGTCCATGGAAAGTATTAAGGCAGAAGACAAAGAAATGCTGAATACTCAGATAATCCCAATGCTGAGCTGGTTGTACTGTTCAGAAGTCCTCGGGTATGTTGTGATCCCTTAGAATGGTGGTTTGGGAAATGTCAATGGAGACTGGAAGGCACTGGTGCAGCCCTTCCCAGCCTCCAGAATCGTTACATCTGAGATACGGCTTCAAACAACAGCTGCAGTGCAGCCATGTCCAAACTGCAACAGCTCCTGGTGTCCATCTGAGCCCCACAGCCTGGGGACAGAGCAGCAAGGAGACCTCTGCCAGAGGAAAACCATGGCTAAAACAGACACGATTCAGCAGCTGAGCTCTGCCCACCATTCTAATTCCATATGAATGGATCTCTGCATTTCCATGTACAAAATGTCAGGATAATTTGCAAATTATCCCAAATCATACCCATTAAAAATGTTGAAATCACCTTGCCTTCTGTGAGGAGCCAGTCTGTGTTCCCATGGAAACTGAAACTGCAGCCTCTGAACACCTGGCTTGGTTTGTTCCAGCTGCTCTGGGCCATTGTGGCTGCAGCTAGAGGCTGCTTCAGCACGGCCCAGACTGCATACCAGCCTCTGCTCAGCCCTGAAACTCAGCTCCCTCTGCTCCTGTTAGAGGGAACTGCTGGAACAGCCTTCCAAAAGCAGCCTCGCTGTGCAAGTCAGTCCTGCTGGCATTCTGCTTCAGTAAAATCCATAACTGATATAAAGATTGATTGCACAGGCTCTGTTCTTACCTCTTATCTAACATTTCACAGCAGTTTCTAATAGAAGCCACCACTGAAAGGTGGACCCTGTTCTGCTGTTTTACCTAAGAGAAAGATCATCAGCCTTTGCCATAATCATAAATAACACGAATGGATTTCCTCTAGAATTAACATTGTGATACTTTGTATATAATAAAATTGTTTGTATCATAGAAATGTGAGGTCTTTTTGTGCTCTGTATGGGTTTAAACTATCAGTACCCCTGAAAATGTTTCAAAGGCAAACAAAGGAAAAAGGGAACTGTGAAGAAGTGCAATGTCATTGGGGCCTTGAATAGCACAAACAGGATCGGGTTGTTCTTGGGAAAAAAGCAGAAGTACTTTGTGAAAGAGAAAATGAAATTATTTGGGTTTTTATCCCCCTCTTCTTGTCATAAACTGCTGAAAGATGTTTTTTAATTTCTCTGGCACCTTTTGAATGCTTTATCAATACACTGGCTTTCTCCATGCCTTAATTCAAAGCAAGTCACTATTCATTTGCAAGTACTGCACATTCATTAGCCAAACAGGCAATGCTGGTGCTGCTGAGGAGTTTTCCATGTCTCAAAAGGACCCTTGGATCTGTGTACCAAACATATCAACCGCAGCAGGTCTGCCTCTGGACCAAATGTCCCTTCTTCAGCAGTAGTGACTTGTTTAGCATCATGGGAAGCAACACTTCAGCTTCCTTCAGCCTATTTTAGCCAATACTCTGCATATGTGCTCATTTAGAAACATCACCAGTCAGCTTATCGTATTTTGGTTTGTTTTAATATTCCTGAGCACACTGGATTTACTAGACTTCATTTTTTTAAAGAATCAGATCTCATCACCACTATGGCAAGAGCTGTACTCATATTCCCAAGGAACTGACATAAAAAAATATGTGTAGAAAAAAATCCAACCACTAAAATTGAAAAAGTGTTTTGAATTTCTATGATATCTAAGAATATAGCATATGTGGTTTTGCTTTGAATCAAAATTTGTAATCTTCTACTGGTGACACATCAGCACTTACCCTAAAAGGAATTCCATTTATTCTGAGCATAATTAAGAGGTGGTATCCTGGGAAAAAAACAAGGCAGAACTAGCTGCTTTTACTCAATAGAGCTGGGAGGAAGGAAAACATTAGTCAAGGAGAGCATTGTGAGAGCATTAAGAGAGTTATTTATATAGGAATTAAAAAACCCTAACACACTCCACACAAGCTGTCCTGTGAGGTTTTGTCTCTGTCTGGAATACTCAGCTCATTTCTTTCCAGGAGACAGAAGTGAATATTTGGACTTTCCTACACTGAACCTGTAGTGCCATTAACCCTTCATTAACCCTCATTTAAATAATCACAAAATGGGACAGCACTCACTTGTGGAGCTTTCAGCTGAGGTTAACTTTTAGAGGCTATTACTACAAATATTACGTATGCAATGCCTTGATGCTTTAGCCTTCCATATACCACCAAGAAAAAAATAAACACAATTGCTTTTGCAAACTTGTCCAGAAAATGTTAAATGCACACCTTGCTTTTTTTTTTGATCTTCTTTAGCAGCCAGATAAGATGACACATCTCTGGTGAATAAAGCCAAGAATGCTGCCACTGGACATTATGCACATTGCTCACATCTTCAGGAGCTGCTATGGGCGACCCAAGGTGAGAAATAGATGTACAAAACACAGGAAGGTAGAACATTTTAAGTTTTAATCCAACAAATGAAGAAGGTCTTGACACAGTAAAATACCACTGCATTGCTAATGCTCTACAACTGTACATTAAAAATAATTCCTGTCTATTGATGTAAAAATAGCAAGTTTTATGATAGAGTAAAACACAGTATAGAAAACATTCAAAATCAAGTAGAAACCTCTTAAACAACTGAGGCATTTATGTAAGTATTTCTCCAAAGGTATTAAACAAAACACAGTCAATACTAACTCTAAACATCCCCCCACCTTCCCCACACTCTGCCCTAATTTAATTGATTAGAAAAATAGTAGTCTCAGTTATTATATTTTGCATTCTTTCAGAACCATCTAGATTCTCCATTTTCTTCAAGTACAGTAGAACAACCCTTCACAATACAGTACTACTCTGAAGTATTTATTTCCCAACACTACAGAATTTTGATAGCAAGTATTTCAAATTAATTTTGAAGGCTAGAAGAAGTCCAGGAAGTTTGCAGGAGGGCAATTTAAATTTGAATGCAAATTATTTACACAAACATTACTGTACTGTAATTACAGCATGAAACTTGCAATGCAGCTGATGAGTGCTTTTAACAAAAGCTTCAAATGAAAGAAAGGGAAGAAAAAATATTACAAAATAAATAATCTAAAGTTCTTCATGGTAGAAACGTTCATCATGAAGCTGCCTACCATAATCTGTTGCTTCACTGTTAAGAAACAAATCCTGGTTCTTAAGAATTTCTGCTTCAGAAAGTTTTTTATCATCATTCAAATCCATCTCTTCAATGAGGTGCAGAGCCTGTGAAAGAAACAGACCACCACATGCACCAAGTTAAAACAATTCCGATTTTTGCTTATTTATATCTTATAAAAAGAGGGAAGTGTAGCAGTAAAATGAAGAACCAAATGCAGAGTATTTTAGTTGTAGCTCATTCACCAGTATTTCATAGTTCAAAGCTAACAGGCTGTGCAGCAGCTCTACTGCACTGCTTATTTCTGAGAAATAGGAGTCCTGGTATTACATGGGCTTTGTTTTCATTTGCTGAACATCTACAAATACACTGATTTAGAGAATCCTTCTGTTCCTACTTTTCCTGATTGGTGTGGCTAAATGTAACTGAGCCAAAAATAACAGGGACTAACGTCAGCCAAGGGGATTTTAAAAGCACTCTGCATGGCAAAAGCTGAAAGATTAATATGACAAACATCTTGGCCAACACATGTCAATTCCTGAAAATGGAATAGATAGTAATTTTTCTATTTTAATGT
Source organism: Vidua chalybeata (assembly GCF_026979565.1). Classification (NCBI taxonomy): domain Eukaryota; kingdom Metazoa; phylum Chordata; class Aves; order Passeriformes; family Viduidae; genus Vidua; species Vidua chalybeata. The sequence goes on along the minus strand of NC_071542.1, from coordinate 992,974 downwards.
TATTTAACTACCGGGTTTCTCAAGTCATTTTGAAATGCCAAAATGGAAGTGTGATACTCTGACTTCAAACAGCAATTTATGACTGAAATCAATGCTACCTTCTCTTTAGGACAGGTGACTTTGCTAAGCCTTTATATTATCCAAAAGAAAAAATTAGCAAATTAGAGAAACAAATAAAACAAATTATTAGTTGCAGAATTGAGCTATTACTACAGCATGGCCTTGCTGAAAGCCAAAATCTGAAAAATAGCTAAGAAGAGCTTAAAAAAAAAAAAACCAAACCAAGGAAGCTAACACAGGTATGAACAGACTCAGCAGAACAGAGATCATGTCAGAACAGTGCTACTTGTGTGAACTAAGAACTGACCACAGCCAGAAAAGGCCATGCAAAGGCTCACAGATCCCCATTTGCAGCAATACTCCAGGAACAGCTGGGCATCCAACAGGTCCCACACGGCAGCACCCAGGGCTGCTGCTGCTGCTGCTGCTGCCACAGGGCTGCTCCTGGCCCCAGAGCCCAGCAGGGCACAGGTGGCAGCTGAGGGAGGAGCACTAGGGCTGTGTGCCTCTCTTCCCCAGGAACGTGAGGCCATGGGAAGACCTGGCGTTCCTGCCATTCTGAGCACCAAAATCCTCCAGGGTAAAGCAAAGACATGGAAAATTTAACTGAGAAGTTACTAGAAGAAAGGCAGAAATCCTCTCTAACGCTGTCAGGGACTGGAAACTGCCACAAAAAATAAGTTAAAAGAAGAATCCACTTAAAAGCTATTATGCTGTTCTACCCCTGATTAAACCATTTTAATTAGCATCATCAACGTTTGCTTTACACCATCTTGAACCATGGAGTACTTCCATTTTCTTGTACTTAAAACAAGTTTTTAGTTCTACAATTATGATGATTTATCCAGTTAGAAGAATTACAATCAATTTCTTATTTCAAAATTATGCAGCTTCTTTAGGTAGTGCATTTCATTAGATTTACCTACAACAACTAAAAAATGAGTTATTAAAATTCTGTACTCTTGAGTCAAAGCAGATAAGCTATTTAAACATGTACAAAAGCACTTTGTTAATTTACAAACATTTACACAATTAATAGGAACTTCACATTTGCCTAATGCAGTTAAAGGACCTGCATTCCTTGTCAAGGTGGAAAGAAGTTAAAAATATATGCAAAGATCTACTGATATTGATTTTTTGCAATAACTAAGACATGAAAAAGCTGAACGCTTCTCTCATTTCACTGTGATTCTTCACCATTCTCCTGCAGTAATTAAAACCTAACCAGCAGTCAAACCACAAACCTCCTCTTGTGCAATACCCTGATTATTGGGTACTATCCAAGACAGCAGCTCTTGAGGGTTGAGTTTTCCATCATGATCCTTGTCATAGTCATTCACAAATCGGTCCTTCTCAACCAGTATCCATTCTGGATCTTCTCTTGCAGCTAGTAAGACACAATTGTAAAGTTTAGAGCTACTCTTCACTTTAAAGCAGAGGTTTTCATCTTTTCTCCTAAGCAAATACAGTTATTCTCATAAAACATTACCTAAAAGTGATGTCACTAAACAGAAAACAAACCTTAATGGTAGGGAAAGAAATTTCATTTACTGTCAGTATTTATTTGCACACTTGTTTTATCCTTATCCGATGTACAGGTATTGCATCCTGCAGCCTACAGCAATCTTAGACTTGTCCTTAACTCCTCAAGGAATTGAGAAGTAATTCATCAAAATTATGAACATTGCAGAGAAGCATGAACTTGCTTTCTAAGCCTTATGAAAGTCAAAAGTAGCAGGTATCACAAGCAGGTAAGTAACAGTTTCAAAATAATTACAATTCTATTATTAAAGAAGAAAAAGTGAAGTCTCTCTTTCCTTTCTAACACTTGGTTTTGCAAGGAGATTTTCCCTTTATGTCACAATTTACCATACACTGTTGCCCCAAATCATGAGCTAATTATGAATCAGAGCCCCCATGCAGTCTATTAGTCATTTTAAAGAGTGCTGCAGGAACACTGTCTGCAGGAGAGAAAAGCTGAAGTAGTTTGTACAATCACAGTTAATTCTCAAGTCTTGCTAACAAGTTGTAATGACAAAGCTGTTATCTTCTCTATTACTGCAGCAATTTCACTCCTTTCCAACAACTTTTTATTGACTGGCTTGGAAAAACTTTCTTTCATGTTGGAGCAGGAAAAAATAAAGAACCCTGTGGCTGCATCAGAGATTCAGAGATCCATTGTTTTTACTGGCTCTGACAAACAAAGATGGTTATAAAATGTGAAATTCCAGGTGGCTGATTAGAGTGAAGAAAAACAGATTATTCCCCTGGTTCTCCATATCCTCATGTGGCTTACACAATTCTCCCCATCTAGGATGCAATTCGAAATCACCATTCCTTTGGGACAAGCAGACTTTCCACAAAACTGAAGTCACTGGGATTTTTGGAATGGGAAGAATGATTTGCCTTAGCTTTTAGCAAATCAAATACAGTGTGTAAAATATTCATTGAGAAACACTGATAAGCATCAGGTAAGTGTCCTTCTTCTCATTAAAGAAGGAACAAATCAAGTTTAAGGAAGGCCAAGACTGGAAAAAAAAAAACAAAAACCAAACCCAAACAAACCAAAGAGTGAAGGCAGCAATCAGGCTTCTGATACCTGGAACAGTGAAGCGACTGCTCACACTTCCCTTCCATCCCTCTCACAACACACTCAGCTCAGTCCTTGCAAAGCAAGGCTGGCAGCTGCCTGCTCAGGCTGATGAAGGCCAGGGCAGTTTGCCCTTCATTCCTGCTAGCTGGATCTGCAGATGTGCTCAGCTGGCAAATACGGCTACAACCTTGTTTCAGCTGCATCCTCTGTGGTCAGGAATTCACTTCAGTCTTTCAGAAAACAAGAAGTAACTTGCAAGGAAACTGTGGAATGGGCTACACACAAACCACCACCAAATACACATGGGGCAGACTGAAATAAGGAGTCTACTATGCCCAGTCCCAGAAAACAGAATTATTCTAAGCCAGAAAATCTTCCTCAGAATCCGTAGGTTTAATGTGAAAAGCTGAAAATAAAGGTGCATCCAATTCTCCCCATTCCAAAAGTTTTTGTTAATTCCCCCTTTCATGCCCCTTCCCATTTTTCCTTACTTGGGTCTCTTCTGTAATCACCAAGGAATTCTTCCAGGCTAACAAATCCATCACCATCTTTATCATGTTCTTCTAAAGCCTCCTGAATGACAAATTCCTTTTGTACACATACAAAGAGCAAAATTAGTGACTCATGATCAAGAGAAACAGCACTGAATCATTTTAGAGCAATGACATATTCCTTAAATGAAAGACTCCCTCATTTCAAATCTCTTTTTGTTTTACACGGACTAGTGCAGTAATTGCTTCCTGTGCAATAAAACAGATCTGTCCTTAAGAGTTTAGAATGTTAGATTTCATGAAAACCAAATCTGAAAGGTGTCCATAGAATTGGAATCCTTCAACACAATTCAAAACTGCAAAAGCAGCTGAGAAACATTAATATGTACAAAGCTCTATCATCCAATTTCACTTTTGTTTTCTTATCTGTTGGATTAACTAATTTGCATTTTTGCAACTTGATTGAATTGTTAGGAGAACTGGCTGGTCTTTGTCCACCAGAGAGCCAAAACCAAAAGCTAAAAGCTCACTGACGGATTTGCAGCCTAACAGAGCTGTGAGGTGGCTAAGTCAGTCCAGTCTCCAAAGCTGGGGATACTTGTGCAATCCTAGCTCTTGAAACAGATTTCAAAGAAAAGCACTGAACTCCTGCTCCAACACCTGACCTCCAGCACTGCATCCACAAGACATTACCTGATTTTAATTTGGGCTGTCCAAGCCATATCCGTAACTGCTCCACTTCCTGTGGCACTGAGGCTGAGGACACACATTGAAAAGACCTACACACAAAGGCTGATAAAGATGCTCCCCTAAATCTTACCGTCATGTATTCCACTTCTTCGGGATGTTCGAACGCAATATATTCATCCACATTTAGAGCAGGAACATCATCTCTATTAGCTTTCTCAAAACGTTTTTTCTCCTTTAAATGAAGCTTAGAAAATAGATTTAGTTAGAGCCCTTACTGGAAAGGAAAAAAAAACCATAACAGCAGCTGGCTGTAAGCACATTAGGATATTGCTTCACATTACCTACTCATACTATACTGATGTTAAATTTTCACTAAAAATAGCTCACTGAGAGCAATAAGAACAACACTTTTAATTGAGGTGGTTTTATTCTAAGAATCACAAAAAACCCTGCTTTTTCTTCAATTTAAGGAGACATTTAAAGTGAACCAAAGAGAGATAATGAAAAGACCAAGAATTCTCATTTTGATATGTGCATCCTCTTCTAAAAGGCATCAATTTCCAAAACTTTGTTTCCAAAAACAAACTGGAGCACAGTGATTATAATTAATGGCAGCCATTGCAAATTCCAAAATGTATGTTTTAAAGACATTTAACCTTCTGGATCTACATCTTATTTATGTCAAGGGCTGTCTGTATTTCAGAGAAGGTCTCGAAAGTTCATGTATGTGAAATGTCTTTTCTGAAGCCATTTTAAGGCCAGATTCCTTTACTAGATGACTGCTGTCCCTTACACATGAACATTTTAAACAGAAGTCACTTCTCTAACCTCTTTTAAGTATACATATTAGCATGCCATGAAAAAAGAAATAATATCTGATTTAAGCAGGCAAGTTCTTATTTCTGAATGTCTTGCACTTCTTATTTCTGTCTTTCAGATGTGAAAAGATTTCCTATCTTTTTCTTGTTTCACTTTGTATAATCTCTTTAGACAAAATACAGACCCACACCATTGACAACCGATCTCTGCTCAAACTGCACATGATGTGAATTATAAAACTCTTGGAATTCCATCCTTAGGTGTGCTGTGCTATCAGTGTGAGTGATCTGGGTACGGGAGTAGCCAGCAAATCAGAGATCATAAACAATTTACAAATAACCATTTGAAATTGTACTTCTGGTTTATATCCTACCTATTGACACTTCTCTCAAAATCAGGCTAAGCTGATGAACACAAAGCATAACATGTAAAAAATGAAGTGTAAGATCTTAACTATTATGCAAAATAGTTAAATTTCCTCTTAGAGAAAAGCTGACCTTAGCTGGGAGTTTAACTAGGAAGGCAATACAGAAGGATTACAGAAAGTACAATACGGCAATGTAAGCTTGAACCATTGAGGGAGAAAATAAGTTTTCCAGGGTTTTTTGGGAAGTGATGAGCAAGGCCGCCACCTTCTGGTAAACTCCTGTGGTTACCTGATGCCACTTCTAAACTGTACCTTACTCTTTCATCTTGATCAGAGCAGGACCACTAATTTGAAAACGTAAGGAAAATGCTGATGGTGCCTGACCTGTGGTGCTTGTACAATGCTGCTCATTTACAATCTACGTTGGAGAAGTCAGCAGGCAGGAAAACGCAGCAAGTAGTCAAGCCACAACATGAGCAAGCAGTTCTATCCCAGCTTATAGATTTATAGCTCCCTATGTATCTGTGATGGCAATGTCTCGAATATGGTATCAATATTTTGACTGGAAGTTCCTCTGGAAGTCTTGTGGTATTTAAAAGCTATGTAATTATTCAGTTATGTGACATTCTAAGCTTTACAGTTTGCTTCCTCGGTGTGTAAAATCCTCTGTTCGCCGTATTAGTATAACTTCTGCTAACATCCTATATTATCTACTACTACTTTACTAAAAGCAGACAAAGCAATCGTCACAGAAAAAAATAAACCTCTGGCCAGAATAGTCTAAAATCACACTTATTCTCTTTCTGGGAAACATTTGCATGTTCTTATAAATGTGGAACTTGAAAGGAAACAAGTTTTGCTATGTGGTGGTTCTTGGTGAACCTTTTCTCCCTGCCTCTCTTGCCTCTTTCCCCGCTTAAGCATCTGCTTTCATAGACGTGATTCATACACAACTTCTGTGTTTAAACATCCATTTTTAGCTGTGGGAGTTGCATTTTCATTGCTTAAAATTGTCTGAATTACTGTTGCTTTCTCTGTGGGTCTCTAATGGACAGGCAATGTTACAGCAGGCAATACTGACAGTGCACAATGAGTGCTTGAGCAGTAACTGAAAGAATGGCTGTAACACTGCAACCAAGGGGTTAAAGAGCTTCCTTCTGCTCCAGCCCCAGTGGTGATGGCCCCTGCTGAGGGCAGAACCCTGTCAGGCTGCAGACCTCACCCAATGGATTGCATCCTGGGTTTAAGATGGTGGCTGGAGACCATGCTCTGCTGTAAGACTGTCAATAGACTTATGCTCCACTCAGCCAGCAAAATGCACTCAGGAGGTACCGCTTCACCGTGTCTTTATTTTGTCAGTAGCAGCTTTAATACTCCACTACTTTCCTTTAATTACTCCCCTATCTCAGACAGCATAACGTGTTAACCATATGCCAGCTGCTCTGCTTTCTCTACCCATCTTGTTCTGTCACAATAAACAAATGTTGCTGCCTTTGGCCAACAGCTCACAGGAGCTGCTGCTGAAACATTTTACCTGGCGAAATGATTCTTCTTCTTGATCCTCCAGGACAGTGTCCTCATCAAAATCAATTACACGATCATACATTTGCAAGTTATACTCCTTCCAGGACACCAATCCATCACCGTCTTTGTCATAGTCACTGAAGTGTTGCTTAGCTTCTTGTGTAACATAGTGCTTAAAAGACTGCTGTATCCAGGAGCTCAGCTCATCTGTGAAAAACATTAAAAATATAATAAAATAAAGAAAATCAGAATCATCTGCACCATAAAAACCGTGAAGATCCCACAGATCTATTCTGTCTGGAATACACTTTGCAATTCAGATGAAAGCATATAGGCAAGAGGTTACTTATAGCAAACCAGCCTGTTTGCTCCATGCTGTGGCTTTTTCCAAGGTAACTGAATGAGGGAATAGATCACAGCTACAGACTGGGGGTTTGTTAATGGTTATGTAGCCTTGTCTTTTCAAACCTGAAGGAATATCAACACTATAGCATTTCTTTTTTCTCCAGAGATTTATGAAAATGATGCTGAGTATGGTTTATTCGGACAACTCTAAATCTAATTTGGTACCCCAAAGAAACATTGTTCCCATCACTCTGGGGTTTCTTTTGAAAAATCCACAAACTGAAATAAAAACCACTTTGTTTTGTGCCATTGCCTTAATTACCCAAAATAAAATATTAACTACTAATGTAGTGCTATTTTCCCTTTACTTGGGGCTGAAATCAAGCATCACATAGTTTGGAAAGGTTTTTTAGCTGCTTGTTTTTATACAAATGTAGCTAAAAGAAATAAAACTTAATATACCAATGAACTGACAGAAATACATTAAAGTTACTTCATTTAGAGAAGATTCGGAGAACATATTCTCCCAATATCTCTCAATTATTTTCAGGTGCCTGGAAGGGAAAAACATCTTCCCCTGCATTGCAAAAATTATCATCTCAAATTAATCAACTCAACTGAAATCCTGCTCTGAAGTCATGATGACTAAAAAAAAGTCCTATAGAAATCACTACTTTGACACAGAAAAATCTTACAGCATTTACTAAATACTGAAGTATCTTATCGTGTCCTTCTTGGCAGAGGCATCAATACAACTTTATTACGTTTATTTAAATATCCTTGAAAAATAGCAAGGGATTTTTTAAAATACATTTTGAGTACTGAATTTATATTAGCAAAGGGACCAGCTTGCTAACAGATTCTGTGAATCGATTGAACATGCAGAGGTGTGTGTGCCAGCAAGGCTTGTGCACAAAGCAGCACTGCCTTACAAGAAACTGCAACATTTCTTAAAGATGGGCACCATTAATTAATGGTTTATTTCCCAGCACTTAAGGTGTGAGGCACAGCCATGTGACCACATAATATCCAGTGAATCCATGAATCAGAAATACTTAATATTCCAACATTAGAGAAGCAGCATTAATACATTTCGTCTTCCCTCACTGTCAGCCTCCAAATGGAGGCACTAGTAAGGAAGATGTTCTCAAGAGCATTGCAATACACTGAAGAATAACTGAGCTCAAAAAGCTTCAGTACCGTAAGTTTCTTACTGTAAAAACACATTCCACTGTGAGTTTTACCTTTGGGAAGTGAAAAGAAGGCAAGTATTCATTAGACTGAGAATCAGATGCAGTATATACACCATGAGGATGGAGTATGGGTGGAACTCCTATACTTTTATATAGACTTTTTTCTTTAAAGCCTTCATGTTTTGAGCTGCCTGTGGTGTATGACAGGGATTAGCCATCCCACTGAAGCTACAGTCTATCTCAACTCTACACAGTCCATGCAGGAACACTGAAATAAGGGTGTAGTTGATTAAATTCAGTGTAGAAAGTGTAATGCATTCAAAAGACAGTTGATCTTGTCTTTAAAACTGCATTTTGTTCTCTCACCTAGAAAGCTTCCTGCATGTTTAGTGTCATTTTAATGAAATAATGTTCTGGCATTTGACAAGGATTCTGCTTGCTTTGTGTGTGCGCACAAGAGACTTTTTTGTCAAAATCACAGCAGAACAAAAAAAATTGTTAATAATGAGACTCAAAATTAAATTAACATTATCATAATGATGTACTGAAAGAAAGGGGCTGAGTTCACCATGTAGCTCCTAAGTCTGACAAAAACCTGCCTGAGAAGAGCCATTTGATACTGTACTATGATGCAATATGACCCTTCAATGCCACTTGGTGTCACCAGGTACTGAAGCACACCTATGTAGTATTATGGCTGCAGTATTTTCTTTCCATCTTACACATGCTCTCTGATTTGCACATAACAGGATTACAAACACAGAAACCCACTTGATTCCAAGTAGCTTCAGACATGGAAGAAGCAGGTACAAGTGCAAAGGAGGTATCTTCAACTCGATACTGCTCTGACCTACACTAACTCTTGCTGGCCACACTCCTTCCATCACAGAATGGGTCAGGTTGGAAGCAACCACAGTGGCTCATCTGGTCCAACCTCCCTGCTGAAGCAGGGTCATCACAGAGCACATGGCACAGGATTGTGTCCAGAAGGTTCTTGATTACCTCCAGTGAGGGAGACTCCACAACCTCTCTGGGCAATCTGTGCCAATGCACAATCTCTGCATAGGAAAGAAGTTCTTCCTCATATTCCGGTGGAATTTCCTGAGCATGAGTTTCTATTCATTGCCTCCTGTCCAAGCAGTTGGCACCACCGAGCAGAGCCTAGCTCCATCCTCTTGGCACCCTTCCTTTAGGTATTTACACGTATCAGTGAGGTCCCCTCTCAGTGGTCTCTTCTGGAGTCAAACAGAAACCTTAGGCACGGAGATAGCCTCTGTATGAGCCTGTCAGTGTTTCTAACTCACTGTGCAAGGGATCGTGATGTTTTGCACGGGGATTCTCCCCAGCACAAGAGCCACGGGCCGTGTCACGGGTAGAGCGCGTTTTCCTCCCGGAGCAACCCGGCCCGCCCGGCCCCCGCCGTTACCCTCGCTGAGCAGCCCGTCCGCGTCCGCGTCGATTTTCTTCACGATGTTCTTCAGCCGCCGCTGCTGTTCCTCCGGGCTGAGCCGCACGTACTCCTCCGCTTCCTCCTGCGGCACAGCAACACGCCCCGTCAGCGGCCCGGCCCGGCTCGGCCCGGCGAGCGCGCCCGCCCCGCGGCCCCGCCGGAGCGGCGGCCGGCCCCGCCCGCCCCCGGCCCACCTGCCCGCCGAGCAGCGCCTCCCGGTCGTACTCGGCGCGGTGCTGCCCGCTCGCCGCTCCCAGCGCCAGCGCCAGGCCCAGCGCCAGCAGCAGCGGCCGCATCGCGCCGCCCGCCCAGAGCGATCCGCGCCGAGGGGCGGGGAGAGGGCCGGGGGCGGGCGGGGGGCGCGGCGGAGGGTCGGGCCCGCGGCCGCGCTCGGCCGGCCGTGTCACCTGAGCGTAGTGCGAGTGATTCGGGAACGGGCCTGTCTCGCTTAGGCTTTTCTGGTCTGCCAGCGAAAGGCACCAAATACCGTCAGGATATACTGAGAATTATCCAACTTTTAAACATCAGTGAGGCCTGACAGACTGAAGTGACTCACCCCAGTCTGACTGAGTTCAAGGAGCGTTTGGACATGGTAGGAGTGACTCTTCGAGATGCACTGTACAGGACAAAATGTTGGACTGGATGATCCCGATGGGTCCCCTCCAACTCGGCATATTCTGTGATGCTATGATTAGCAGAATTTCAGGCAAGCATCAACAAGCCCTGCAAGGGGAAGATGATCAGGAAACAAGGTGTGCAAAAGCTTTATACCGAAAAGGAACAAGCATTAGTCTTGCTTAAGGGTACAACTCACAAGTAACACTTCTGAGGCAAAGAGAAAGGAAAGTGAGGCTTTGTAAGAGTTATTAATAAAGTGGATCAATACAAGTTTTAATAACTGTTCAACACAGATAATAGAAAGCTGTAAAATAAATTTTGCCTCATTGACCGCTCAGACAAACTGAAAATACATCGAGTAAATGAGCAGAGGCCTCCCCAAGAATATCATTCCTAACAGCTGTCACATGAAATTGGGATTGCTCTGATCCCGACCCCACTGCAGTCAAATTAATCACTGTTACTGGGTTGAGATTTATGTAGGACCATTGTTAGATTTGTTATTTCTCCTTTCCATACAAGGGCATTTTCAAAATTCCTCCTTTAGCCAGAAAGAAGTGAGATTAACCTACCTGTGTTTCCACGAACACAACTGTTTAGACAGAGCCCCAAGGTAATGGAAATTGCTGCACTGTCCAGTCCCTTCCATGGCGACAGTGATGGACTGATCCCAGCTCACCTCCAATTCTATTAACTGTGAAGAGCTACGACAGTTCGTTTTGAAGATCCGAGAGTAAAATATTGCAATAAATCAGTAAATGTGTTATTGCAATTTCCTGCCCGTATAAGAAATGTCTTTCCATTAAAAAATCTAATAGTGAGTTAAGTCTAATATCTTTTATTGGTTTAAATGTCAAATTTCCCATCAGTATTTAATAAATCACATATACAAAATGTGAAATAAGTCCTACTACTTGTGGCATGTATAGACAAAGCAAATCCTATGAGCAATTGAGACAGAAATACAATTTGATTAATTTCTGAAATAGCATTCCAGATGCTTTGTTTTCTTTGTCTGATGCATTACTAACACCACAAAAAACCTCTTCGCTGCCTATCTCAAGGGCTGACAAGTGTATCAGATCGGACATTTCAGTGCCTACACAACCTGCAAGACCACATTTATTACTATGGAATTCATTATATCCTGCACATTAAGAAAAAAATCTTGATCTCAGCAAGAGGGAAAGCAAAGGAAATCATATTCTTCTCCGTGTCACAATACAATCCAGACCCTTCCCAGCACACAGTTAAACCAGTTGTATAATAAAATTCAAGACCATTCTGATATGAATGCAGGGGGGAAAAAGAGAGAGGTTTTTTCTCTTCCCTCCATTATTTTAACCACTTGCATAGCAAATGCATCACTATTTTAAGTTAAAAGGGAGTATCAGTGAAGCTATTTTTAAATCAGAATACAAGTCATGCTATATAAAACTTTTTTATGTGGTGAACTTCCTGACTTTTCTGGAAAATCTGCCCTTCCCTCAAGCCAAATCACATGCAGTGTGTCACAAATCTATTAAGAGCCATTCTTTTGGTCACAAAAAAAAAAAAAAGAATGTTAGAAGGTCATGTTCAGCACAACAACTTCTCTGTGAGATCTGCAAGTGTAAATTTGGTCTGTTGGACTGTCAGCATGAGAGCAGTTGTCCAGCAGCTCAAGCACCAGTTCCTGAACAGTTATTTCTAACAAGTCAAGTTATCCATCTGGTGTTCACTGTAAGTTTTTGACACTTCTACATTTCAGTTTTATAAATCACTGCCCGACTTGAATAAGCCTTAATTAATTTTATTCTAATGTACGTAATTTATACACTGTCAGAATAAACTGATTGACAGTAGCTTTATTTAGATAGGCTTCCATTTTGACATATTCCCCTTATTTTGTTATTATCATGTCAACATTTTAAGCTGCATGAGACGGTTTACCTAAGACCCGCATGCAAAGATTTTCTGTCAGAGTCCAGGAATCCCTCTGGCTGCCCTGGCTGTCTCAAGACCCTGGCAGGGGTCTCAGAGACCCTGGCATGAAGTCAAAAACATCTGTGGCTTCGATTTTAGCCTGTGGAAAAGGCTGTCAATTTTGTATGAGGAGTTACAAGCGGCAAGGGTTTTAGTATTGTGATATTTAGATTAACACAGGGTGGAAAAGTAGAATTTGGGGGTTTTTAAGAATATAATTCAGGGGGCCAAGATGGAGGAATTTGGGTGTGTCCTAGCCTTCTTTTCCTTCTTCTTGTCCTCCATGTCTTGCTGTGATAGTGGTTTAAGGTAGAGACACACTGTCCAACATAAATGTTAGGCATTGGTAATAAATTGTAAACATAGTGTACGTAACTTTTGATATAAAAGGTAAACACTGCCCGAGAGGGCACGCAGAATGCCATGGCCTCCTTGCTAGGCAGACCTCAGCAGGTCAGAGAGAAAATATTATAGATAAGAAGAAATAAACAACCTTGGAAAAGCAACTGGAAGCATTCCAGACCTCTTCTTTGGCGACATTCGGGCTAGGGAAGCAAAGACTCTTTCGGATCTCTCTTGGGGTCACCCTGACCTATAGGAACCCTGAGAGAGAAGAAATCCACAATTATCCTTCCTTTATCCATTATAAAAGTTGTTGATTTTAGATTTAAGTAAGGGAAAAAACTGAGCAGCAATTTATTTATAAAGATCATCACATTTAAATGCCCTGTGTTTGGATTTCAAAGTGACAGTCATTTGCTCTTGTAGTACCCAAATATGACTGCTTGAATGTTCTAATTGTTTCATAAGACTTTGCAGAAAGTATTTTATACTCTGCAGACATTACTGACCTGTTTTTCTAGTTATTTGCATTTAGTGCAGCTATTAATATCTGAGGAAATAGGTTATAAGAGGAGATTCTTCTGATGCTGTATCTGATTTGGTATCAAACTAGAACAGCAGGATTTGATGCAACACAGTATCAGGGCACTCAGCTCAGCCACACACTGAGGAGGCAGCTGATAAATAATAAGTGCATTATCAAAGGATGGCACTGTGAGGGATTTGGATGGGACCTTCATGGCTCAGCTCTCTGCTCTGAACCACGGGCGAGTGATGTATCATTTCTGAGAGATGTTGTTGCTGCTGCAGATCCAACTGAAGCGTGTATGATCTCCCAAGCCATCTATTGCCATCCTTGCAGGAATTTTAATGTTTTAGAGATGACAGCTTGAGCTGTTCAGGTTATCATTTGGGCCTCTTTCTTCTTGCTATTCCTGTCACACTGAGGGAAACGGATTATTCTCTTCACATTATGTTTTTACATGCTTGAACACTCTTACCACATCCCCTTTTCTCTTAATAGATTCCATTTGTCCTGTGTTTCCTCACAAATCACATTTCCCTGGTCTCAGACCCCTTGAGGAAGGCTGGCCTCTTCACAAGCCCCACCTGTCCCCAGGTGGGCAAGCTGGACCCAGTAGCCCAAATCACACCTCAGTGTTACACCCCAGGATTAGGTGCCTGTGTTATACCTATACCCCATGTATTGCACACAGTTGTTTACCGTTCTCTTTTCCCCAGCTCCCAGCAGTGGGGAAGGGCTGGATGCTGAGGGGCTGACTGCCATGACCTCAGTGATCACACTGGCACAGGAAGCCATGTCAGGCTGATGGCAGCTGAAAATGAGCCCAGGTGGGCAAGAAGGCTGATGGCACCTGGGCTGTAGCAGCAATGCTGTGGCAGGGCAGTGAGCATCCCCCCGTGCTGGGCACTGCTGAGGCCACACCTCAGATCCTGTGGTCAGTTTTGGGCTCCTCACAAGGAAGACATGGAGGGGCTCGAGCATGTCCAGAGGAAGGAACAGAGCTGGGGAAGGGTCTGGAGCACCAGGAGCAGCCAAGAGAGCTGCAGGGGCTCAGCCTGGAGGAAAGGAGGCTCGGGGGGACTCCTGCTCTCCACAACTTACCAACAGGAGATAAGGGTTGGTCTCTCCTCCCAGGCAATGGTGACAGGATGGGAGGGAATGGCCTCAAATTCCACTGGTGCAGTGGAATTTAGGTTGGACATCTGGAGGAATTTCTTCACAGAAACAGTCATTAGACATTGGAAAAGGCTGCCCAGGGAGGTGATGGAGTCACTGTCCCTGGAGGTGTTTAAGGAAAGACTAGACATGCCACTTGATGCCATAGTCTAGGTGACAAGGTGCTGTTCGGTCACAGGTGGGACTCGATGGTCTCAGAGGCCTTTCCCAACCGGATCGATTCTGGGACCGCAGCCCAGCGTTTCCTCGGGGAATGAGCGCAGCCCCGAGCTTGGTCTGCCCGAGGGGCCGCGGGAACCACCTCAGCGTGGGGCCAGGTGAGGGCAAGGTGAGGGCACCGCTTGCAGCGGCGCGGGCCGGGCATGCACCGGCGGGGCGGGCGGAAGGTGTGAGGGCACCGCTTGCAGCGGCGCGGGCCGGGCATGCACCGGCGGGGTGGGTGGAAGGTGTGAGGGCACCGCTTGCAGCGGCGCGGGCCGGGCATGCACCGGCGGGGCGGGCGGAAGGTGTGAGGGCACCGCTTGCAGCGGCGCGGGCCGGGCATGCACCGGCGGGGTGGGTGGAAGGTGTGAGGGCACCGCTTGCAGCGGCGCGGGCCGGGCATGCACCGGCGGGGTGGGTGGAAGGTGTGAGGGCACCGCTTGCAGCGGCGCGGGCCGGGCATGCACCGGCGGGGCGGGCGGAAGGTGTGAGGGCACCGCTTGCAGCGGCGCGGGCCGGGCATGCACCGGCGGGGTGGGTGGAAGGTGTGAGGGCACCGCTTGCAGCGGCGCGGGCCGGGCATGCACCGGCGGGGCGGGCGGAAGGTGTGAGGGCAAGGTGAGGGCGCCGCCTCACCGGCGGGAGCCGCGCATGCGCGGGCCGGGCGGGCGGGGCCGGCGCGGCTGCGGGCGGGCGGGCGGTGGCGGCGGGGTGCGATGACGTCAGCGCGGCGGGACGCGCGCGGGCGGGACGGCGCGGCGCGGCGGAGAGCGTGAGTGGCCGGCGCGCGGGCCCGGCGCGAGCGGGCAGCGCGCGGGAGGCGCGGGCAAGATGGCGGCGGGCCGGCCTCACCCCCACCCCCCCCCCCCCCCCGCCCCACAGCCCCGGGCGCTGCCCCGGCGGGCGGCTCCGCCACACGGGCCGGCGAGACGGGGCAGGGAGAGCCTGGTTGCTACAGGCGACCGGGAGCGGTGGGTGTGGGTCAGGCCGCGCCTTGGGGGGAAACGGGCTGTCCGTGTGAGCTAGCCCGTCCCGGCGTTCCCGCACTGCCTGTGGGGAGACTGGGACTGAGCCTGAGGGGGATCCCGGTGCTTGTGAGCCCGCCGGTCCTTTGGGCTGTACAGGCCCACCTGTCCAGAGTGGGAGTTGTGTGCGGGGGGAGAGGCAGCCGCGCCGAGGGAATTCGCTGTGAACCCCTGCCAAATGCCGCACGGTGTATGACTGTTTGCATCTTAGAAACTACTAATGCCGTTCCTAGCATAAACCCGTGGTCTTCCTTTGCTGTCAGAGACAAAATCACAGCTGACAGCGCAGAAGGTCTCGCAGTGTACTCAGGTTCTGTCTTCTCTGTGCAGTTCTCTAAATACAGATTCTTATTTCTGCGTTATTTCCAAATGAACTGCATTACTGGGAAAGTACGTGGGTCCTCGTGTTTTCTCCTCAAATATGTATGTCAGTTTAATGAGCTTTTATTGTCCCTCGATTACAGTCAAGTCAGCTTGGTGTACAAGAGATGTTTTCTAAGATGCTTCAGTGTTGGAAGACAGTGGTGGGTCTGTTCTGATGGCTAAAGTGGTGCAGAAGTACCAATTTTTGTTTTCAAAAACTCAACTTCCTTAATCCAACTGCAGAACATTTTGGTTTGTATGGGTTCAGTAGGTTGTCTTAAGGCATACAGACATCTGTGGGCTTGTTGACACAGGCTGGGCTTTTATCCTTTTAGAAAATTCAGCTATTTATGTAATGTGAGAACAGGTGAACAGCCTGCTTAAAGTAGTGTCATTCATGGTAAAGGCCAACAAAATCTGACTTTGGATCTGATTAAAGGTTAATATTGGTTTTTTACCTAACTTTGAATAATTTAGAAGTGTCTTTAATTTCCATTTAGTGTCTGATTCCTCAGACAAGTAAGATTAGACAGTTAACACTCAAATCAGCAGCTGCTTAGGATTTATCAACCTTGAAGCCAAGGATTTAACTTTATTTCAGAATTGTTAACACTGTTCTGGAATTTCTTGATAGACCTATAAATACTTACCCCTGTGTGCTTACTTCATTTGTGGCAGTGGTTCTGTGTTACAGCTTGCATAAAGCATTCACTTTGGCAGAGCTGACTTGTACAGGAGCCTTCCCATTTTACAGTTAAATGAGAACAGAAGTTTCAGCTTTCTTTTACTTCGTCATTAATTAGCTGATGCTGATTGTTAGTGCATCTCTGATTCATTTTCCTTTCTGAACTGATAAGTAACTTGCCCAGTTCTCTGTCACAGGAAAGATTATTCTACTTGCATCACTGCTCTCGAGCAGTCCATGCAATGCTTTGTTTGAAAGCTTTGGTAGTCTTTGTACTGTTTACTGTCTAACCACATATAAAATTACTTTTTTCTGTAGTGTCAGTCTCGTTTTGTTTTCTTCTTGGACTTTTGGCTGTTTTTAGTAAGGAGCAATGCAAACACTTTACAAATAAAATTATCTTCTGACAATCTTACAGTGTTCATCTGATGTCCGTGACCTAAATGCTGCCAGCGAGCTAAAAGTAGTTTTAGAAGTGGTTTGAGGTAAAATAATTAATTGCATTTTTTGACACAGGTATGAAAACTCAATGGGGTCGTCCAAAAATGCAATAAGTGAGCCTGTTGATGCAGAGGAAGGCTATAACATGATGGTAAGACACTCAGTAGCTATTACACTATATGGTAGAGTATTTTTTCAACAGCAAGAAAAATTAATTTTTCGTGTTGGGATTAATACATCAGTTCATTTGTACCTTCTATGAAAATATTGATTCTAGGAGCTTAATAAATATTATTCATTAACACTGTAGAGAGGAACCTTCAAAAGGAATTTTACAGTAGAATAAATCCGAGCATTTCTTCTGTTTCGCATAATTTCTAGTTGTGTTAGTATATGGGGGTTTTTGCATTCATTCTTTTTCAGTTGACTTCATTTTAAGCTGCTTTCATCCAACCTGTGCTGTAGTGTGAGACCTTAATGTTTGGTTACAATTAATAGTGTCATGTTTTTAGAAGGAGCTGAGCTTAGAGCTGAATGACTTTTCTTTGGGAATGCAGGGGATGAAACTGGTCACTTTGCATCAGTGTGTTTATATCTATCAACATAATTTTAAAAAAACCTTATAAAAGGTCTTTTAGTATTTATAGCCATGAAAAGAAGCAGTACAGAGTAAATAATAAGCATTTGCTATTTAAGGCTGAGTAGTTTCTGGTCTCTCCTTTGGCCTACGGGCTGATTGTACGCAGAGCACGTGGCAGAAGGTAACCTCTTTGGATAGCTGGGTAGCAAACAGCAGGGTTCAGGGTGAGGGAGCAGTCAAAAACCAGGGGCCAGTGTATGAGGGAGGGGACTGCAATGAGCTCTTGTCAAATGAAAAGGCTGTTCATAGCCACTCTGGCCTTTGGCACAATGATTCTCACTTCTGGGTGGCTGTGCAGTTCCTCATTGCTGACTCCTGTTTGGGCCTCCCTCAAGGGTGTGTTGGTTTCTTTTGACTGATGTCCAAGTTAGGGAGATGAGAATTTTAAATTAGGCTCTAGTTTCATTATACAAAATACCTTGAAATGTCATTATGGATACTTACTGTTTCCTTTTAGGTT